>NC_083425.1:46765169-47084764 GCF_020745735.1 Hemiscyllium ocellatum | reverse complement strand
GGAATAGTAGTAGACTCACCAACCTTAAGAGCATTTAAATGGTCATTGGGTAAATATATGGATGAAAATGGAATTGTGTAGGATAAATGGGCTTCAGATTGGTTCCATAGGTCAGTGCAACATCGAGAACCGAAGGGCCTGTACTGCAGTGTAATGTTACATGTTCTATCCGTCAGGAGGAGCAGGCATGACAAAAAAACTGCAGTTGCTGTAATCGAAAATAGACGAACAGGAGGCTAGAAGAACACAGCAAGCTAGGCAGTATCAGGAGGTGGAGAAGTCAACATTTCGGGTATTAGCCCTTCTTCAGAATGAGCTGTGGGGATAAAGGGAGCTAAAGATAAAGAGAGTGGGGTGGGTGGGGTGTGGAGAGTAGCAGAGTGGTGAGGAAGTTATAACTGGACATAGGTACTGTGTAGGAACTGTTTAGTTGATGGGAAGGATGAATCCAATTGGTAGCTGGAAGGAACGGTGGGTAGATGGAATGGAAGGGGAGAGGTGGGGCTGGAAAGAGAGCCGGGGGGATGGGTGGGAAGGTTGTTTGAAACTGGAGAACTCAAGGTTGAGTCCTCTGGGCTGTAACATGCCCAGGTGGAAGATGAAGCATTGTTCCTCCAATTTGCAATCTGTTTCACTGCGGCAATGGAGGAGGCCAAGGATGGATACGTCGGAGGGGGAATTGAAATGGATGATGACTGGGAGGTCAGGCTGGCTGTTACAGACCTGGAAAAAATGCTCGGCAAAATGGTCACCTAGTCGCTGTTGGATCTCAGCATTGTAGAGGAGATGCTGGTGATCCTCTGTCTCATGTGGAAGGACTGCTTAGGGTCCTGGATGGAGGTGAGGGAGGTGGTGTCTATTCTCGGCCATTAAACAAAGTGCAGCAGCTTTTCTTTAATGGACTGCAGTTGTTGTGCCAGAATTTACTTATGCCGATGCATTGTGGTTGTTTTGTTCCAGATTGGCCACTGACTGATCTCATTCCTCAAACTGTTTCAAGTGGCTCAGATCCTCTTGGCATTTGTTGTTTTGTTCTTTCAGAGTTTTCAGTTTATTCTAAAGTTTTGGTTTATAGTGTAACTTCTACTAATTCTTATAAGGTTTTAGCCTTTCCTTTGTCCAGCGTATTTTCTCCTTCATTGTCTGCTCCCGTGTTGTCTATTTTCGACAACTTCTTTCTTTTTGCTTGGTTTTCTTGTAGCGTTCCCATTTGTTGCATCATTGGATGTATGGATTCCCCTGCTTTCTGCTAGAGTCCTTACACAAGCATTTCATTCTTCACATTTGTTTTTAAATTGGTAATGAGTGATTTGCAGCTTCTTATAATGTGTATTGTGCATCTCCAACTGTTTTTTTTCAGGTCTGTCATTTTTTCCAGCATTGCTCTGAGCTCAAACTGATTCTATAACTGCTCCTACTGAGTTTGATCTGTCTTATGTGTGAGTTGCTCTAATCTTCCTGTTCACAGACAATCTTTTCATTGGATTGATGATGCAGAGTTGTAGTCTATCCTGCTTTCATTCTTTGTGAGGTTTGAGAAGATTTGTAGCTCAGGTTGAGGTGCTGGATGTAGGTTTGCTCGCTGAGCTGGAAGGTTCATTTCCAGACATTTCGTCACCCTACTAGGTAACATCTTCAGTGGGCCTCAGGAGAAGCACTACACATAATTCCTGCTTTCTATTTATATGTTTGGGTTTCTTTGAGTCGGTATTGTCATTTCCTGTGGTGACTCATTTCCTGCAGTGATGTCATTTCCGGTTCTTTTTCTCAGGAGTAGATGGAGTCTAACTTGATGTGTTTGTTGATAGAGTTCCGGTTGGAATGCCAAGCTTCTAGGAATCCTCATGCTTGTCTCTGGTTGGCTTGTCCCAGGATGGATGTGTTGTCCCAGTCGAAGTTCTCCCAGTTGTCCCAGACACCAAACAAAATTAATGTCATTTATAAAATACCGCGCAAGGACTGTAACAAACACTACATTGGACAAACAGGCAGAAAACTAGCCACCAGGATACATGAACATCAACTAGCCACAAAACGACATGACCCTCTCTCACCAGTACTCTTACATAGAGGTAAGGAAGGAAACCACTTTGACTGGAAAAACACATCCATCTTAGGATAAGCCAAACAGCTACATGCACAAGAATTCCTAGAACCATGGCATTCTAACTGGAACTCTACCAACGAACACATCAAGTTAGACCCCATCTACCATCCCCTGAGAAAAAGAACCAGAAATAACATCACCACAGGAAATGACATCACCACAAGAAACAACAACACCAACCCAGAGAAATCTAAACATATAAATAGAAAGCAGGAATTATGTGCTCTGCTTCGCCTGATATCCACTGAAGATGTTACCAAGTAGGGTGACAAAACGTCTGCAAATGACCTTCCAGCTCAATGAGCAAACCTGCATCTAGATTCATTCTTTGTCTTTCATTTAATCAGTTTTATGAGCTGAGTGGAGGTATCCCCTAAAGATTTCTCCAGCTCAGAAACAAAACCTACATTTTAGACTTATCCTGAACTAGTTATTCAGCCTTTTTCTATGAAACATTTTCTCCCGTATCCCAAATAGCTCAAACATTAATTGCTTTAATTCAGAAGTAAGTGAAGTGCCCCATTTTTCTGTCATTTTCAGTTCTGCAGAAGTTTTCCTTTCGTAATTTTTCTGATGTTCGCTGATTCCATGAATTGTGACTAGTGCAATATCCCAGTATGTCGTTAGGCGTGTGTCTGCTGGTTCAGCAGTGTCTATGTTGTCAAACTTCTGTCATACTTAGGTGGATTGTTTGTACTTACACTCCAGCACATTGGGCCTGCGCATGGCATTAGTGAACTGTGGTATGCTGAAAGGTTTACATCAAAAGGTTCCATCTACATAGGTACATGTTTTTTTCAACTTGAAAAGGTGATGTACTGATACATTCCCTGTGTCAATCATAGCTAATAATGAATTGTCACCAGTTTTCTGAGAATGGATAATGTGAATTTCTGCAAACATTTCAGATGACGTGCTGACACGAACGTTTTTCACAAAATTGACCGTTTAACATGTGTTAGCTCTTTCTCTGTGGATGCTATCACTCCAAACACTGTTTAAATGTTTTGAATTCTGTTAGAAGCATGTTGTCCCAGTTTAAGCTAGGGACGTTTTGTGGGTGTTTTGACGATATGTTTTTGACCTTCCCTTGCTTGCTATCAATCCAGCGTATGCCCCAATCACTTGCCTTTCTCAAGTGAGTTAACTTGACCAATTGCTAAAGATTTGCCTGCTTACCAGCAATATTCTCCAAAGCTGTGACAAAGATATGAGGGGTTATCTCATTCCGTTTAGCACAATTTAAGACTGTTCAATAAGTGACTCATTTGTTGATGAACATGCTTGCTGGTGGTTCAAACATGATCATCCTCGTCAGCACAGTATCGTCTGTCACCCTTCGTCATGTCATGTTCATGATAATGGTTCAATAACCAGTTGCTTGCAATGAATTGATTAATTCCATGGGTTAGTCTCTTGAACATTAAAACACATCACAAATTATGAATCAGATATTTCAGTAAATCACTTGATGCTTGTAACCTCACAGTAGACTAACTACCAGTGATAGTCACAACATTGTATACACACAGAACATGGAATCTTTAAAAAGGATTTATCTTAAAGGCAATAATATACGAGCAATACTTATTCTGTGAAACGTTTTGTGGCTTCAGTTCATCAGACACCAAGGCATTCCCCATACGCTTCAAAGCATCTCGGACTGCATGACCGGAAAAGTTTTCGAGTGATTACAGCAAATCTTCTCCAGTTTGATATCCTGCTGGATATAAAATCTGTTTTTTCTTAACTTCACTTGTGGGAAGTGGGCGTCAACAACATTTATTGCCTGACCCTAGTTGCCCTTAAGATGTGCTATCATGTTATTGTTGGAACTATTCTGAACAGCTCAGAGTGTGTCCCATAACAGTGCATCTTATACTAAGTACTATACTATCAATTTGGCCAAACTGGATGATATAAGCATTCTGGTGCGCATTATCTACGTGTTGAACTATTTTTTTTATCATTTCCTATCTTTCAATGACCAGCATGCAAAAAGACAATAATAAATAATACTTGTATTTACATTGATTTTGAAACAGTACAAAAGACTTCACTTAATTAATCATTTTCTTTTTCAGACTAGCGAATACTGTAGACAAACACTTTAGGTAAAATGCACTAGTGGCATCCTACAAACATTAATGAGTGGAATGGACAATTAATGTGCTATTCTGTTTGGGTCTCCCTCACAAAATATTTGTTTTTGAATTGACTGGGATAGCAACTTTTGCTTCTATGAATAATACAATATGGAACTGGGAAATCAGAGCAATTACAGAAACATGGCTCAGGGATGGTCAGGACTGGCAGCTTAATGTTCCAAGATACAAATGCTACAGGAAGGATAGAAAGGGATGCAAGAGAGGAGGGGGAGTGTCATTTTTGATAAGGGATAGCATTACAGCTATGCTGAAGGAGGATATTCCTGGAAATACATTCAGGGAAGTTATTTGGGTGGAACTGAGAAATAAGAAAGGGATAATCACCTTATTGGGATTGTATTACAGACCCGCTAATAGTCAGAGGGAAATTGAGAATCAAATTTGTAAGGAGATCTCAGCTATCTGTAAGAATAATAGGTTATGGTAGGGGATTTTCACTTTCCAAACATAGACTGGGACTGCTATAGTGTTAAGGGTTTAGATGGAGAGGAATTTGTTATGTGTGCACAAGCAAGTCTCTGATTCAGTATATGGATGTACCTATTAGAGAAGGTGCAAAACTTGACCTACTCTTAGGAAATAAGGCAGGGCAGGTGACTGAGGTGTCAGTGGGGGAGCACTTTGGGGCCAGCGACCATAATTCTATTAGATTTAAAATACTGATGGAAAAGGATAGACCAGATCTAAAAGTTGAAGTTCTAAACTGGAGAATGGCCAATTTTGACGGTATTAGGCAAGAACATCAAAAGTTGATTGAAGGCAAATGTTCACAGGTAAAGGGATGGCTAGAAAATGGGAAGCCTTCAGAAATGAGATTACAAGAATCCAGAGAAAGTATATTCCTGTTAGGGTGAAAGGAAAGGCTGGTAAGTATAGGGAATGCTGGATAACTAAAAGAGTTGAGGGTTTGGTTAAGAAAAAGAAGGAAGCATATGTCAGGTATAGACAGAATAGATTGAGTGAATCCTTAAGAGTATAAAGGAGGTAGGAGTACACTTAAGAGGGAAATCAGGAGGGCAAAAAGGGTTCATGAGATAGCTTTGGCAAATAGAATTAAGGAAAATCTAAAGGGTTTTTACAAATACATTAATGACAAAAGGGTAAGTAGAAAGAGAATAGGGCCCCTCAAAGATCAGCAAGGCGCCTTTGTGTGGAGCCGCAGAAAATGGGGGAGATAATAAATGAGTATTTTGTATCAGTATTGACTGTGGAAAAGAACATGGAAGATATAGAATGTAGGGAAATAGATGGTGACATCTTGAAAAATGTCCTTATTAAGAGGAGGAAGTGCTGAATGTCTTGAAACACATAAAGGTGGATAAATCCCCAGGAACTGATCAGGTGTATCCTAGAATTCTGTGGGAAGCTAGGGAAGTGATTGATGGGTCTCTTGCTGAGATATTTGTATCATCAGTAGTCACAGGTGAGGTGCTGGAAGACTGGAGGGTGGCTAACATGGTACCACTATTGAAGAAAGGTGGTAAGGATAAGCTTGGGAACTATAGACCAGTGAGCTTGACGTCGGTGGTGGGCACGTTGTTGGAGGGAATCCTGAAGGACAGGGTGTAGATGTGTCTGGCAAGACAAGGACTGATTAGGGACAGTCAACCTGGCTTTGTGTGTGGGAAATCATGTATCACAAACTTGATTGAGTTTTTTGAAGAAGTAACAAACAGGTTTGAGAGGGCAGAGCGGTAGACATGATCTATATGAACTTCAGTAAAGCATTCGACAAGGTTCCCCATGGGAGTCTGGTGAGCAAGGTTAGATCACATGTATTACAGGAAGAATTAGCCATTTGGATACAGAACTGGATCAAAGATAGAAGACAGAGGGTGGTGGTGGAGGGTTGTTTTTCAGACTGGATGCCGGTGACCAGTGGAGTGCCACAAGATTCGGTGCTGGATTCACTACTTTTCGTCATTTATATAAATGATTTGGATGTGAGCATAAGACGTATAGTTAGTAAGTTTGCTGATGTCACCAAAATTGGAGGTGCAGTGGACAGGGAAGAAGATTACCTCAGATTACAACAGGATCTTGATCAGATGGGCCAATGGGCTGAGAAGTGGCAGATGGAGTTTAATTCAGATAAATGTGAGGTGCTGCATTTTGGGAAAGCAAATCTTAGCAGAACTTATATACTTAATGGTAATGTCCTAAGGGAGTTTTGCTGAACAGAGAGACCTTGGAGTGCAGGTTCATAGCTCTTTGGAAGTGGAGTCACAGTTAGATAGGATAGTGAAGAAGGTGTTTAGTATGCTTTCCTTTATTGGCAAGTGCATTAAGTATAGGAGTTGGGAGGTCACGTTGTGGCTGTACAGGATGTTGGTTAGGCTACTTTGAGTATTGTGTGCAGTTCAGATCTCCTTCCTATTGGAAAGATGTTGTGAAACTTGAAAGAGTTCAGAAAAGATTTACAAGGATGTTGCCAGGGTTGGAGGATTTGAGCTATAGGGAGAGGTTGAATAGGTTGGGGCTGTTTTCCCTGGAGCATTGGAGGCTGAAGGGTGACCTTATAGAGGTTTATAAAATCATGGGGGGCATGGATAGGATAAATAGACAAAGTCTCTACACTGGGGTGAGGGAGTACAGAACTAGAAGGCATAGGTTTAGGGTGAGAGGGGAAATATATAAAGGAGACCTAAAGGGCATATTTTCATGCAGAGGATGGTACATGTATGGAATGAACTCAAGGTTTGTGCGAAGATTTGTAGCTCGGGTGCTTGTTGTTGTGGTTCTGTTCGCCGAGCTGGAAGTTTTTGTTGCAAACGTTTCGTCCCCTGGCTAGGTGACATCATCAGTGCTTTGGAGCCTCCTGCGAAGCGCTTCTTTGATGTTTCCTCCAGTATTTATAGTGGTCTGTCCTTGCCGCTTCCAGTTGTCAGTTTCAGCTGTCCGCTATAGTGGTTGGTATATTGGGTCCAGGTCGATGTGTTTGTTGATGGAGTTTGTGGATGAATGCCATGCCTCCAGGAATTCCCTGGCTGCTCTCTGTCTGGCTTGCCCTATGATAGTAGTGTTGTCCCAGTCAAATTCATGTTGCTTGTTATCTGCGTGTGTGGCTACTAGGGATAGTTGGTCATGTCGTTTCGTGGCTAGTTGATGTTCATGTATGCGGATTGTTAGCTGTTGACCTGGACCCAATATACCAACCACTACAGCGGACAGCTGAAACTGACAACCGAACAGAACCACAACAATGGAATGAACTGCTAGAGGAAGTGGTAGAGGCTAGTACAATTGCAACTTTTAAAAGGCATCTGAATGGGCATATGAATTGGAAGGGTTTACTTGACTAACTGTGGCTTTTCTCCCTTCCTATAACTGCCATCCATCACACCACCGAGCTCCTATAAATTGCTTATTGCATCTAACTGTTGCTCCAACCGGTCCATGTGATCTGATAGGATTTGCAACCAAAGACACTTCCTGCAGACAAAATCATCAGTAACATGGAAACTCTCCCTAAGCTCCCATATCCAATGGGAAGAGCACATCACTGTACAAAAGGCTATCTTTGCTCCTCCACAATTTATAGACCCAGAAAATAGCACCATCTAATTGTTTCTAAGAAATACTACTCTGGACTAACTTAGTACCTATAATTATATTTTTAAAATTTCATGAAGAGACAGATCTCAATGAAACATATAATCAAGAAAGAACCCACACTACTCACTATTGTAGATTTACAGCAAGGTTACACTTAAAAACTCTGAACTGATCTGTTCTAAGTCACACACGAATGATTTGGAAAACTAAAGCAACTGTGCCTTCCACCTGCACCCTGGAGTGGGTAGTAAACTATCTTCCAGAACTGTTGCTGCCCATGTGCTGCACTTACCCTATACTTCCTGCAGCACTAGAGGATTCACGCCAAGGACGATATACCCCACTCTGGGCAGGACTCGCAACATGTCAGGGCCTCTAACCACAAATGCACCAGGGTCACCTGACCAAGGTTGAAGGCTAATTGGGATTCTTGTGGGTCAGACTCTCTCTACCCAGCTACAGACCATGGGACTACACCTGGACATACTGTGCGAGTTAGTAAACCATCTGACGGCAGATTGGTTACACAAGTGGCATGTCATTGTAAGAACATTATCACTTTTTGTCAGTAGCTGTGTGTGTGTGTGTGTGTGTGTGTGTGTGTGTTTGTGTGTGTGTCTGGTATTAACCCAACCTAGTTATCAATAATGCTGCAGGATGGTTCATCGTTCAAAATGTGAAGTGACCAGGTTCTGTACCATGTGCAGGCAATGGGTAAATCAAAGGTGATAGCTACATTGGCAACTGCGGTCAATGTTTCCAGGAAGCAAAGCATTGTTATTGAATGAAGGGCATTGGTGGCATTGGCTCATAATATTTCATTGGTTAATAGTGCTTGGATTAAGGATTTTGAATGCACGTGATAAGCTAATGCTTAAGATTTACATAACATGTGGCGTGTTTCAGATTCAGTGTATGGGGGTCTGTGTAATGTTGTTGTCTTTTGCAAGTTCTTACATCACTCAAACTTAAGCTTCCTTCCTCACAGGATAAACCACTCAACCTTCCCACTCCAGCCATAATCATCTCCATTCTGTTATTTACAGCAGAATAGAAGGAAACAGCATTCAGCCCTCAAAAGTGTGTCTCAGGATCAGTTTGTTAGTATTGGTGAAGCCTCAAATATGAACATTTGCTTTTCAGTAGTCCTCCATGTCAAGCTATAGGCTTTAAACTTCCTTAAGCACCCACTCTATCTGTCCAACCAAATCTCCACCTGCTCATTCCTCAACCCCCATCCCCAAAATGCCAGGCATATTGGGTAAACATAAAAACTTGAAAGAACTGTGGATGCTGTAATTCAGAAACAACAAACAGAAATTGCTGGAAAAGCTCAGCAGGTCTGGCAGCATCTGTCGAGAGAAATCAGAGTGAACATTTCGATCAGGTGACCCTTCCTCAGATTTCTCTCCTTGAGCGCTGTCAGACCTTCTGGGCTTTTCCAGCAATATCTACATTGGGTAAACATGCCAAGTATGTCAGCGCATTGCTTCCTCCATCGAAGTCAGGGTACTATTTACAGTAAATTTCCTCTCCCACCCGATTGCATTACCCTTCCCTTCAATGCTGTCTTGTCACCCCACGTTATATATTGAGTTGTTCCCCTCCCCCATTTGAATACCTTTTACATTAAACATACAGCCTGCAAGCCTAGAATTGATTTCCCCACATTCCCTCCTGCAGCAGTGACCTGTGATAAACCTCCCTTTGACTGTTTATGGACAGACCCATAAGACAGACCATGACCTCTTGAGTGACTTAGCCAGACAGCCCTCAGCAATAAGTGACAAGATCTGACTGAGATCTGCACAGCTCCACAAGAGCGTTCATATCACTCCCCAGACTGTTTGAATGGGGACACAAAACTGACCATGGCCTTGTCCCAGATTGTATAATTAAAGACCCCTGGTCTATAACCACCGTGAGTGACCAACTAGCCACGCTCAAGCTCCCGAACTGATGTAGGAGACTACCCTTCACTCACTGACCTAGGATCCCTTGACTGAAGGCTGTTTCCCTTGGTCTTGAGTGAAGACTGCTCCCCTTTGACTTTGAGGTTTAGTGTTTTGGTTGAAACACTGCAGTGAATTAGTCGTGTTCACCTTCGTCACATGCTGTATTTGTGCAATTGATATAACAGGGGTGATATGCAGCACCGTGTCCACCCTGTTGACTGAAAGCTGCTAGCAACCGTGACAGACAAGTACTTTACTGTGCTGTAAGCTGAGAGGGCAGATTGCCAAAAGGCAAGGCAGGGATGCTGTGAGAGTCAAAGTAAGTTCAGAGTGAGTGAGCATTAAGAGACCAAATAAGCCAACCTGAGATGCATCCTGGTCCAATTAAATTTAAATTAAAATTACTTACAGTGTGGAAACAGGCCCTTTGGCCCAACACGTCCATGCTGACCCGCCGAAGAGCAACTCACCCAGACCCATTCATTTACCCCTTCACCTAACACTACAGGCAATGTAGCATGGCCAATTCACCCTAACCTGCACATTTTTGGACTATGAGAGGAAACTGGAGCACCCAGAGGGTACCCACGCAGGCATGGAGATCGTGCAAACTCCATACAGACAGTTACCTGAGGCAAGAATTGAACCCAGGTCTCTGGCGCTGTGAGGCAGCAGTGCTAACCACTGTGCCACCATGCCACCCAATGTGTGAGCTGGGTGCCTGGCCCTGCATCCAAACTGTCCTGGCAGCAGCATTGCAATGTGAGATGAAGTATAACATTAAAATGCAGAGCTGGGCTATGAGTGGAATATAGATGTGCCAAGATGATCCGGTGAGACTGGTATTTGTTGGTGCCAATGTCTTTGGACATGGGGTGTACCCAGTGACTGCCTACAGATCGTACCCTAACACATTGTTGCCAAGATAGTGGTGTAGAAGAGCAAGCACCAAACAGCAGTTGCCAGGTAACTGCTCTGACTTCCATGTGGGGAATTGTCACCATTTAGTTTCTGTCTGGTGGGTAATAGAATGCAAGACTGCATATTAACAAGGTGAGATTAAGTAATAATGAGGGTGATAATAAATGAACATCTGTACTAATAGGCCTCTTGTCACTTGTTAGCAAGCATCCCTGCCTCCAACGTCAAACACACTCTGTTGAAAAGTAGGATGTTTCATTCGCAATATCGAAAAGGGCTTCGCTGGACATCCTAACCAATTTTCATGCTATAGTCGTATGAAGCTGTGGAAGGATGGCCTGGTGTCTCAGTGGTTAGCATTGTTGCCTCACAATGCCCTGGACCCAGGTTCAATTCCAGCCTCGGTGACAGTCTGTGTGGAGTTTGTACATTCTCCCCATGTCTGCTTGGGTTTCCTTTGGGTACTCCAGTTTCCTCCCGCAATCCAAAAGCATGCACATTAGATGAATTGGCTGTGCTCAATTGTCCATAGTATAGGTTATTAGCTAGGGGTAGATATAGGGTAGTGGAATGGGTCCAGGAGGTTTACTCTTCGGAGGGTCAGGTTGGGCTGAAGGGCCTGTTTCCACAATGTCTGGACTCTAATTCATAATTCATTAAGTGTATTGTACCTTTAAGAAAGTTAAAAGCTATCAGAACTACCTGACAGCACCAAGTGTTCTGAGCAAGATACAATGTAACCTTTTGATCCAGCAACTAGAGGAGCTGATTACCTGGAGACAAAAACAAAACAAATTTGAATTAAGTTTGTATTATACCCCAAAAATACCAAACTCCAATCAAGTTTGAATTTTGCACATTAACAATATTAAAAACCAATGACACAATCCCAATACATAGGGAGTATTAGACCGGGAAAACATGAACAGTTGGGGGAGAACTGCCAAGGCTCCAGCATCTGCAAACTACCCAGAAAATTAGCTCTCTTAGAGGTACCTTTATCGATCTGTGACCTGTGAAACAGAAATCCCTAAGAAGTAGAAAATCTACAGAGAAAGATACCAAGACAAGGTTCGAGAGCTGGTTCCTTTTGAACTTTGAATTTTGGTAAATCTTAAACGGGTGTTTTATTGTACTAGTATTATAGAAGGGAAAATAAATGACAGGTTAGAGGAAGGAGTTGTAACTAGTTGCTAGTTAATTATTTTTTGTCAGACTTTAAAAAGTAAAGTTGTTACTTTTTAATTTAAATAGTTTTTGGCCTCTCAAATTTCCACAGATTACTGCACGGTGTACATCTTTTTTGTGTTGCTGGTTTAAATTAAGCAGGGGGGTTTGCACTGTGTCTGAAGACATAGGCCATGTCATTCAGGGGTTGCGAAGATGCCATCTCGAAACTCTTCCTCAAAATGCTGCCAGTCCTGCTGAGGTTCTGAGCTGCTTAGTTCATATTAACTTTGTCAGGCAAGGGTATTGAGGGATATAGACTCAAGGTGACGAAAATGGAGTTTGGATATACAGATCAGATGTGATGTAATTGGATAGCAGACAGACTTTAGGGGCTGAATCGTCTCTTCCAATCCCTATGTTCATATACGCACCACATAATCTATTGACCTATAGTGCTATTTCTGTCCACATTTCATGCCAAGTTGACCTAAAGCAAGGTAGAGTACTTTAAGCTATCTTTCCGTTTTGCTGCACTTCTTGCCATATCAGGAAATTGAATTGTTTTGCATTATCAGTCTGCAAGATGTACACCATCAAAGATTAAGGAGTAGCTTCGAAACAATGAAGTTGCTGCAGGAAAACCATGGAGTACAATTCAATGGCATTCATCGCAGGGACCAGATCTCAAACTTGACAAGCAAGCTTCCTACCAATACAGTGCTGGGACCAATGCTGCCTTGAATCCATCAAAAGTCATTTAATTTTGTGTACTTGGCTCAAAAAATGTGGGACATTTTACTAAAAAATTACTATTATGGACAATGTTCCCAGAATGCATTTGGCTGGCAGCCAGAAATTCTTACTCAAGTAGCGACTGGAACCTAAACACCCTGATTCATCAACAACTATACAACCTAATAAGGGAATCAGAGCCCTGTGAGGACTTAATATTTTATTTTGTTTTACTTACCATATTATTTAGGCATTTAAAAATTCATTAATGTTCAATTTATTCCTTAATTTGCATTTAAATTATTGTTATATTGTAAATGTTTGTAACCGTTCTGTTGACCTAATGCATTATTTAACGGCATGTTGATAAATATCCTGCTAATATGCAACTTGGTGTTTTCTCCTCCAGATAATAAGACAACATACAAAGTGTAATTATTCTCTCCAATAAATTATGGGGTATTGTGGAAGCTGATTTAAGTGGCTGTCATCTTAGAGATTAACCAGGGCTGTCCCAAATGTGAACTTTGTTTTCACCTGTAAGATTTCCCTCTTCTTTCACTTCTATAGAATCCCTATAGTCTGGAAACAGGTCATTCGACCCATTGACCCTCCGAAGAGCATCACACCAAAGATCCACCCTTCTACTCAATGACCCTGCCTTTCCCTTGGCCAACCCTACCTTTGTTTTCGCTTTGATTTGTGGGTATCATTTTTGATTTGTGGTGTTCATGCACCAGCCCCAGAAAGTACAGGCTCAATAAATGAAACATATCCATAGTTTGGCAAATGTCATCACTTTTATCACTTCACAGCTCAGAGCCCTTATCGTACCAATCCTGAATGGGTACGTGGTGTCACTTGGCACTCCATTTGGCTGCAGCTGAGATTTCTATCAAGAGACGGAGGATCAAAGGTGCTGTTCTTAATGCTGGGAGTTTTGAAGCATGGTAGACGGAAATCTGTGGGCTTGCATCCTGGAAGCTGTGGGCCCGGTGTTGGGATCCAGTTACCGGACTCACTTCCTGCCACCTCCCTCAACGGTTCATTGTGGTTCAGTTGGTTTTCAGGTGGCACACTGGAGACTCAAGCGCATAGTCTGGACTGGCACGGCTAAGTGAAGCCATGCTGGTTGAGGTGCCATTTTTCAGCTGAGATGCTAAGAGGCTCTGCTTGCCTTCTATTCTCGACGTGAAAGATCCCATAAAACCATTGGAAGGTAATATTTGAGATGGCAGCTCTTCGGAGCAGAGGCAGACACTGCTAATGATGGTATATAAAATCATAGGACAGTGCAGCACAGAAGGAAGCCACTTGACCGATCAATTTGATTTTGGACTTCTCAAAAATCTTTCATATTAGTCCTATTCCCCCAGTCTTTCACCATATCCCAGCAATGTTTCTCTCCTTCAAGCGTCTATCCAGTACCCTTTTGAAAGCTCCACTATAGCTCCTCGGTTTGAAACCTTGAAACCTCCATAAATAGATGACTTGTCCAAACAGATAATTGCACTTAATCTCAAGTCTTAACACGGGCATAGAACATCACAAAGTGTTTGTCCCATTTAAGGACATCAACTGTGAATACAATTCTTCATGTCCAAATGAGGGGCTATTGGATACCATGGAGAGATTCCCATTGAGCGTACAGTGCTCTGTAACAGCTGGCACAATGGCATAGCCCAGCACTGCACAGTGTCACAGGCTTGGTGGGACGGAGGTTCTAAATGCCACATCACCGTGGTCCTGATCTCAAAATCTAGGCAGGATCCCCAAAGGGGCCGGGAAGTTAAAATGGGGAATATGCAGGATCATTGCTCAGTTCCTCTTACACATGCTATATAAGGTAACGGTTCTGAAAGGGTTCATTTTGGAGGCTGCATTAACCACCTAATCTGATGTCATCTTCGGACATCTTTTGTGTTTTGTATCGTTTTAAGCACTTGGGAGAGGAAAAGCAGATTAGCTTTGGATCTTAAAGAATCCAGAGGAATTCCTACTAAAGGGCATAGGTTTAGGGTGAGAGGGGAAAGATATAAAAAAGACCTTAGAAGCAACTTTTTCACGCAGAGGGTGGTACGTGTATGGAATGAGCTGCCAAAGGAAGTGGTGGAGGCTGGTACAATTCCAACATTTAAAAGGCATCTGGATGGGTGTATGAATGGGGAGGGTTTGGAGGGATATAGGCCGGGTGCTGGCAGGTGGGACTAGATTGGGTTGGGATATCTGGTCAGCATGGACCGAAGGTTCTGTTTCTGTGCAGTACATCTCTATGATTCACCCACCCTGCACATCTTTGGACTGAGGGAGGAAACCCACACAGACATGGGGAGAATTTGTAAACTCCACAGAGACAGTGAGCTGAGGCTGGAATTGAACCTGGGTCCCTTGCGCTGTGATGCAGCAGTGCTAACTGCTGAGCTGCCACGCCACCCAACTTGTGTTTTGAATGATTTGAAGTGATGGGTAGCTTTGGGGAGATGTTGGCGTAGTGGTAGTATCACTGGTTTAGTGATGAAGATTGATGTACTCGTAACATGGGTTTGAATCTCACATCAAATGAATTATTTCTTACATAGCACTATACTCTGAGTTGTTTCATAACTGAGTTCTTTCTTAGTCATATGTGTTGTCAGTTTGGATCATAACTCTCTAGTAGCAGAACCACCTAAGTACAGTGGATGGTTCCAATTCTCTCGAATCAGACATAGGTTCTTCATTAGATTTCAAGCTTGAATTATGTTGTCTTGTTTGTTGAAGCTATGATTGGGCAATGGGGGGGGGGTTTCTGAAGAGCCAAGATACTCCCATCGCATGCACATATCCTGCTAGGTATCAATTCAGCATTCAGAGTTCTCCTCTTCCCTCACTGAGGTGTCCCTAAAGATGTAAATATGGGTGGTCATTCATTTTGTTTTTTTCCCAAGGAACATAGGTATCACCACCCATCTATAACTGCCCTTGAACTGAAAGCCTTGTTTAGCCATTTCAAAGGATAGTTTCGGGGTTTACCACATTGCTATGGACCTGGAGTTTCATGTAGGCCAGATCAGGTAAAGTGACATATTCTAAAGGGCAGTAGTCAACCAGATGGGTTTTTAAAAGCAGAAAAAGTTTCATGGTCAACATGCCTGAGAATCCCCTTAAATTCCAGTTTTATTTATTGGAGTTTAATTGGATTTAAACTCCAATAACATTTATAGTGAGATTTGAACCCATGCTACCAGTACATAAATCTTCATCATTTATCACTACCACTATACCACCATCTCTCCAAATCAGACTAAATCATACACCTCACCTCCCCCAACCTCAGTAAATGCAGCTCAAGTCTAGATCTTTCTTTATGAAGTCAGGGACACGTGCCTTAATGGGGAGACCCTGAGCAACATTTGGGAGAAGATTGGAGTTCATTGACCTAAGATGCAATGAGTTGAAGGTGGTTTTAAAAGGGGAAAGCGATGAGAGAAAGCGATAAGATATTCTGATTAAAGATGGAAGTGGAGTCCAGAAGGAGGAGGAGCTGACAGTCAGAACTCGAATGGCTGATACTGTCAAATGGGATGCAGAGCCAAAGGTGAAGTAGGACCAAGGAGAAATTTGGAAACAGAGATTTGAATTCTCAAATCAAAACCTATTTTTGTTAACATTCTCAAATTAATTCTGTATCTCTTCTCCATCAAATCTACTTTTAGCTTTTGTACCTTAACAATAATAATCAATTTATCAGTGGTGGGTCATCAAACTTCATTGAAACTTCATATGCGATTCCAACTCTTTGTTTTTGATGAGAACATTCTGAAATTCCCTCCAAAGCCACACCGTCATGTATTGCCTCAATGATTGCTGACAGTTGGATATTTTGGCTTCCTTTAATAGGCCTGTGTTCCCCTGGATTCTGGAAACTGCACTCCAGGACTTACTGAGAGGCAGAACTTCAGACTTTCACAGACAGCATGTGGTTCTTTTCAACTGAGCTCTAATTTTGCTCAACTCTGTTAAATGATTCCTCAAACTTGTTTGAGCTCTAAGTGTGTGGAGATATCCAACTATTCTTGGCATGTGTGCCTGAGCCCAGTTACACAGAATCAGTGCTTTTCTCAGCAGGAGAGCTGGTAGCACTTATAACGCCTGCTTCAGTATCTCTCTTTTTCTCTCTCATACACTGTCTTTCCAAGTCTGACTGCAACTGTCTATTAACCTTTGAACTGTTTCAAGTGAACTATGAAAACCTCTTAATAAATGCCAGCCTTATTTCTGAGCAGAACAGAACATAATAACTATTGGAACTTGAATTTAACAAATGTTGGAAGGCCAATTTCTCTGCAAGTTATAATTTTCTACAGCTTGCTGGCTTACACAGCAAAAAATGAATACAACCATTGGTCTTGATTACATCTGCCTTTGGGGCTCCTCATTAGAACCATTTGCTAGGAGTTGTGTAGAGTCATAGAGATGTACAGCACAGAAACAGACCATTCAGTCCAACTTGCCCATGCTGACCTAATATCCTAAATAAGTCTGATGGGTTTGAAGTAGATGTACATGTTGAGTTGGTCATCAGAAATGGAGATGAATTGGTCCAGGAAGGGGAGGGAGGTGTTCAAGATGTTCCAGGTGAACTTGAGATCAGGTTGGAAAGTGTTAGTGAAGTTGATGAACTGTTCAACCTCCTCATGGGAGCGCAAAGTGGCTCCAATACAGTGCCGATGTAACTGCAGAAGATGGATTGTTCCACATATCCGATGAAAAGGCAGACATAGCTGGGGCTCATGTGGATGCCCATGACTACCCCTTTGTTCTGAAGGAAGTGGGAGGAAGCAAAGGAGAAATTATTGAGTGTGAAGATCAGTTCAGCCAATCGAATGAGTGTATCAGTGGAAGGGTCTTGGTTGGGTCAGTGGGAAAAGAAGAAACAGAGGGCTTGGACACCTTTGTCATGATTAGATTAGATTAGACTTACAGTGTGGAAACAGGCCCTTCGGCCCAACAAGTCCACACCGACCCGCCGAAGCGCAACCCACCCATACCCCTACATTTACCCCTTACTTAACACTACGGGCAATTTAGCTTGGCCAATTCACCTGACCCGCACATCTTTGGACTGTGGGAGGAAACCGGAGCACCCGGAGGAAACCCACGCAGACACGGGGAGCACGTGCAAACTCCACACAGTCAGTCGCCTGAGGCGGGAATTGAACCCAGGTCCCTGGCGCTGTGAGGCAGCAGTGCTAACCACTGTGCCACCGTGCTGCCCGTGGTGCCCTGTGCCACCATGATGTTGGACATGTACTGGGATTGGATGTCCATGGTGAAGATGAAGCATTGGGGGCCTGGGAAGCGAAAATCATGGAGGAAGTGGAGGACACAGGTGGTGTCCCAAATGTATGTGGGGAGATCCTGGACCAAGTGCTCCCACTTGGTATGAGGAGATGAGTACAGTGGGGTAGGAGCAGGTGGAGACAATGGGTCAACCAGGGTCAGTCAGGTTTGTGGATTTTGACTAAATATAGAAGCGGACGGTGCGGAGTACCCAGACTGTGAGGTTGGAGGCTGTGGATGGGAGGTCCTCTGAGGTGATGAGGTTGTGGATGGTCTAGTAGATGATAGTTTGGTGATGGGAGGTGAGGTCATGCTCTCGATGTGGTCTCCTCTACACTGGGGAGGCAGGACACCAACTTGCAGAACGTTTCAGGGAACACCTCTGGGACATATGCACCAAACAACCCCACTGCCCTGTGGCCAACCACTTCAACTCCGCCTCCCACTCCACCAAGGACATGCAAGTCCTGGACCTCCTCCACCGCCAAATCCCAGCCACCTTATTCTTGGA
Source organism: Hemiscyllium ocellatum (assembly GCF_020745735.1). NCBI lineage: Eukaryota > Metazoa > Chordata > Chondrichthyes > Orectolobiformes > Hemiscylliidae > Hemiscyllium > Hemiscyllium ocellatum. The sequence continues at coordinate 47,066,323 of NC_083425.1, read as the reverse complement.
GGAAGAATGCCTAATCTTCTGCCTTGGGACCCTCCAACCGCTCAGGATCAATGTTATTTTCACCAATTTCCTCATCTCCTCTCCCCCCACCTCATTCCAGATCCTACCCTCCAACTCAGCATTGCCATCTTGAACTGTCTTACCTGCCCATCTTCTTACCAACTATCCGCTCCACCCTCCCCTCCAAACTATCACCATCAATCCCCACCTTCAACTACCTATCACCTTCCTAGTGACCTTCCCACTAGCCCCACCCCCTTCCTATTTATCTCTCAGCCCTCTTGGGCTCACCCCCACATTTCTGACGAAGACCTTACATTCGAAACGTTGACTCTCCTGCTCCTCGGATGCTGCCAGGCTGACTGTGCTGTTCCAGCACCACACTGTTCGACTCTGATCTCCAGTATCTGCAGTCCTCACTTTCTCCTCTGTCTACAGGCATAATGCTGAGCTTTGTGGTGTCCCCTCATTGTAACTCTCCAGCTTGCTTACACTCTGAGCTTAGCCTGCACTACTATCACAACATGGCTCAACATAAGATTGAGGAACAACACCTCATCTTCTGATTAGGACCCTTACAGTATATTAGACATAACAATGAGTTCAGCTACTTCTTTTCATTTTTGTGTTATTTTTGCAGCTCAAGAAAATCTTCTGTACCTTTGCCTGCCCCATCGCCATTCCCCAATGACCGAGGAAGATTAACTCTTCTGTCTTGTCTCTCCTGACTTCCACCGTAACACAGACCTTCCTTTTGTCCTTGCCCCACCTCCCCCTCACTCAAAACTTATTACATCTCAAACCTTTCCCAATTCTGATGAAGTGTCATAGACCTGAAACATTAACACTGCCTCTCTCCAGCAGATGCAGCTTGACCAATTAATGTTTCCAACATTGTTGTTATTTCCTTGCCGTTTGGCCTGAAAATTGTTTGGCAGAAATACTCAAACTAGCAGCTCTGTTAAAACTCTGACCTTTCAAGGATAGTGAACTGTTTACTCCATAAGATGCTAGAGGGGAGCCAAGAGATGGCAGCATTAAACTTATTGTGAGGGTGGTGCAAATGACTCCTTCCCTTCTGTTACAAGCTTGTGTGGATCAAGGAGGAATTGAATGTAAAACAAAGAGGGTATACTTCAGTTATACAAGGCAATTGTGAGATCACATTTCAAGTACTGTGCACAGTTTTGGTCACTTTATTTAATGAATGATGAAAATACATTGGAAACAGATTGAAATGGGCAAGTTATAGAGTCTTAGAGACATACAGCATGGGGACAGGTCTTTCAGTCCATGCTGACCATAAGCCCAAACTAAACTAGTTCCACTCCCCTGCTCCTAGTCCATATCCCTCCAAACCTTTCCCATTCATGTACTTACCTAAATGCCTTTTAAACATTGTAACTGCACCCGCATTCCCAAATTCCTCTGGAAGTTCATTCCACTACTCTGTGTAAAAAAGTTGCCCCCCATATTTTTTAAATGTAGCAGCACGGTGGCGCTCAGCACCAGGGACCCGGGTTCAATTCCCACCGTGGTTGACTGTGTGTGGAGTTTGCACATTTTTCCCGTCTTTGTGTGGGTTTCTTCCAGGTGCTTCAGTTTCCTCCCACAATCCAAAGATGTGCAGGTCAGGTGAATTGGCAATGGGAAATTGCCCATAGTGTTAGTTGAGAAAGTAAGGTCTGCAGATGCCGGAGATCAGAGCTGAAAATGTGTTGCTGGAAAAGCGCTGCAGGTCAGGCAGCATCCAAGGAACAGGAAATTCGACGTTTCGGGCATAAGCCCTTCATCAGGAAGTTCATTCCACTACTCTGTGTAAAAAAAGTTGCCCCCCATATTTTTAAAATTTTTTAAGGGGTCATTCCTGATGAAGGGCTTATGCCCGAAAAGTGGAATTTCCTGTTCCTTGGATGCTGCCTGACCTGCTGCACCTTTCCAGCAACACATTTTCAGCATAGTGTTTGTTGCATTAGTTAAGGGAATGGGTCTGGGTGGGTTACTGTTTGGAGGGTCGGTGTGAACTTGTTGGGCCAAATTGCCTGTTTCCACACTGTAGGGAACCTAATCTTTCTCCTCTCACCTTAAAAATGTTCTCCCTAGTCTTGAAATCCCCATCCTAGCAAAAGGACCTGCCATTCAACTTATTTATTGCCTTCATCATTTTCCAAACATCTATAAGGTCACCCCTCAACTTCCTATGCTCAGTAAAAAAAAGTCCCAGCCTATCCAGCCTCTCCTTATAGCTCAAGCCTTTCATTCCCAGCAATGTCCTGGTAAATCTTTTCTGATCTCTTCACAAGTGGTTAGACTGGTAGGCTTTTATCTACTGATGATTAGAAGCACAAAAGACCATTCAATTGAAACATAGAAAATCCTGGATGATTTTGACAGAGTGCATTCGGAAAGGACACTTCGTTTTGCAGAATTTAGAATCCAGGGTCACTGCTTAAAAATGAGGGGTCATCCATGTAAAACAGATGTGGAGAATTTCTTTCTCACACATGGTTGTGTGTCCTTGGAGCTATCTTCCTCAAACATCTGTGGATGCAGAGTCTTTGAAATTTTTTAAGTGTGATGTCCTTTTTTTTCAGAGAGGTCATAAAAGACACTTACTCCAAAACGTCTAAGTTGAAGGGTTTTATGGCCAATTTGATTATAGCTAACAGATACTGCCTCAGGCAACAGGCTGTCAATTTTTTAAAAAAGAAACACTTGTAAAATGAAAGGGGTGTGGCCAGTTCTGCCAGCTCAGCTTTTTAGTCAATATGTTGTAAAGGCTGCTGGACCCAAACAAGCAGATCCATGCTAATCTCTGTCTAACATCCTTCCTGTAAGAACCCATGTTTGATTTTACCTTTTGCACCAAGAGGTGTTTGTGGGGATTATTGTTGCAATAATTGGGAAGAGCATCATTAAGTTGGGATAATCTGTTGGGTTTCCAGATAGTTTAATTTATTCAGTATTCAGGTCTCTTTTATTTGTGTTTCATTTGGTATTCTTGTAAATAAATTCTGGTTTGTTTAAAACCAGCAGCATTTCTCCTGAAGTATCTACTTGACACCTACTTAAAGCAACTGGAAAAGTTCCTGATGAAGGGCTTTTGTCCGAAATGTTGATTTTACTGCTCCTCAGATGCTGCCTGAACTGCTGTACTTTTCCAGCACCACTAATCAAGAATCTGGCAAAGTTAGAATCTGGGCTACTTTCTTGAAATGTTTTGAGAGGTCTGCCCTGGTCCATAACATAAGGCAGAGGTAGATTGTGAAATATTTCCATGGAAACTGGTATCAATCAGCAAGTCACCCTTTATTTACCCATGAACCATCCTTGACTTGTACTGCCTCACTCAGAGTTGAGAGTGTGGTGCTGAAAAAGCACAGCAGGTCAAGCAGCATCTGAGGAGCAGGAGAATCGACGTTCGATGATTTGTTCATTTGCACTATACAGTGCAACAAACACAAGATCATAAGAAACTGAACGGAGTTTCTCTAATTTTAATCTAATTGACCTGGGAGGAGGTAAGGAACATGTACTGGATCTTTGCTGGTGTTGTTGTTGCTGCTATTCCAGGCTGGCATCCGGGCTAATTGGCCTACCTCACAACCACTGGAATCTGGAGCAGATGAAGCTCACTTACACAGAGTTGCACTCTCCCCTGTTCCAATTTGCATCCAATATGGGGATGAGAAGCCTCGGATCTGGAACATGTCTGAGATGTTTGCAAAATTATTAAAGTTCTATCTTCTCTCTCCCCGGTGACTTCTTTGCGCTGAAACATTAAGAGAGGTGGGTAATGCAGCTTCATACACACCCAAACAACAAGAACTGACATACTTCAGCAACAATGATGCCTCTGTCCACCAGCCAGAAAGTCAGAGACAACCGTTTCTGGGAACGGTGATTGGATTTTTAGTGCACTGGGTGATTGACTTCGTGGCTCCTGCCCCTTTAATATTCGGCCCTCAAGACCTGCTGGCCTATCAGAGGTCTTGTCACCCACCAGTGAGGTCACTGGTCATCACTAGGTCTGCAATCCAGCTGGGCAGCAACAGTGCAGGATGTTCCCACACCTCAGTCCACCAGGGTCAATCAGGCAAGCCTCAGCAAGACAGAGTGAAGGAAGTATTAGTAGGAGCAGTTTCGGGTGTTATACAAGGGGCAGGTCTTGTTACCAGGAGGCCTAATATTAGCCACAAGATGGCACCCAAGATGGGGTGACACGGTGACTCAATGATCAGCACTGTTGCTTCACAGCGACACAGTCCTGAGTTCCACTCCTGCCTCAGGCAACTGTCTGTGTGGAGTTTGTGCATTCTTCTTGCGTCTGTGTGAATCTCCCCCCAGGTGCACCAGTTTCCTCCCACACTCCAAAGATGTGCAGATTAGGTGGGTTGGCCAAGGGAAATCGTCTCGTTGTGTCCAGGAATCTGCAGGCTAGGAGGAGTAGCCATGGGAAAGGCAAGGTTACAGGGATGTTTGGTGGGGGCGGATGCGGGTGGTGTCTGTGTGGAATGTTCTTCAGGGGACCATTATGGATGGGCCAGATAACCAGCTCCCAGATTGGAGGATTCTCTGATTCATGGTCAACTTGCAAGCAAGTCACCAACATGTCCCTGCATACCTATACAGCAGAGAGTCCATCTGTCACTGACAAAATCTCACTAAAGTGGAAAAGATCAGTAATTGACTCTGAGAGCAGGAGGGTTTTGAGCCACCATCCCCCTCCCATATGCTAGCAGCAATGGGAAGGCAATGGGCCCACAAGCTCAATCTGATTTCTCTTCCCTCAGTATCCCAACACTCTCAGAAAATCCTGGAGTAGATACTGTTGCATCAAATCTAATGCCACTTAATGATTCTAAGTTGGAGAAAGACCAATTTTGATGGTATTAGGCAAGAACTTTCGAAAGCTGATTGGAGGCAGATGTTCGCAGGTAAAGGGACAGCTGGAAAATGGGAAGCCTTCAGAAATGAGATAACAAAAATCCAGAGCAAGTATATTCCTGTCAGGGTGAAAGGGAAGGCTGGTAGGTATAGGGAATGCTGGATGACTAAAGACATTGAGGGTTTGGTTAAGAAAAAGAAAGGAGCATATGTCAGGTACAGACAGGATAGATCAAGTGACTCCTTAGAAGAGTATAAAGGCAGTAGGAGTATACTTAAGAGGGAAATTAGGAGGGCTTAATGGGGATATGAGATATTTTTTGGCAAGTAGTATTAAGGAGAATCCAAAGGGTTTTTATAAATATATTAAGGACAATAGGGTAACTAGGGAGAGAATAGGGCCCCTCAAAGATCAGCAAGGCGGCCTTTGTGTGGAGCCTCAGTAAATGGGGGAGATACTAAGTGAATATGTTGCATCAGTATTTACTGTGGAAAAGGATATGGAAGATATAGACTGTAGGGAAATGGATGGTGACATCTTGCAAAATGTCCAGATTACAGAGGAGGAAGTGCTGGATGTCTTGAAATGGTTAAAAGTAGATAAATCCCCAGGACCTGATCAGGTGTACCCGAGAACTCTGTGGGAAGCTAGAGAAGTGATTGCTGGGCCTTTTGCTGAGATATTTGTATCATCGATAGTCACAGGTGAGGTGCCTGAAGACTGGAGGTTGGCAAACGTGGTGCCACTGTTTAAGAAGGGCAGTAAAGACAAGCCAGGGAACTATAGACCGATGAGCCTGACCTCGGTGGTGGGCAAGTTGTTGGAGGGAATCCTGAGGGGCAGGTATTTGGAAAGGCAAGGACTGATTAGGGATAGTCAACATGGCTTTGTGAGTGGGAAATCATGTCTAACAAACTTAATTGAGTTTTTTGAAGAAGGAACAAAGAAGATTGATGACGGCAGAGCAGTAGATGTGATCTATATAGACTTCAGTAAGGCATTCGACAAGGTTCCCCATGGGAGAATGATTAGCAAGGTTAGATCTCATGGAATACAGGGAGAACTAGCCATTTGGATACAGAACTGGCTCAAAGATAGAAGACAGAGGGTGGTGGTGGAGGGTTGTTTTTCAGACTGGAGGCCTGTGCCACAAGGATTGGTGCTGGGCCCTCTACTTTTTGTCATTTACATAAATGATTTAGATGCGAGCATAAGAGGTACAGTTAGTAAGTTTGCAGATGACACCAAAATTGGAGGTGTAGTGGACAGCGAAGAGAGTTACCTCAGATTACAACAGGATCTGGGCCAGATGGGCCAATGGGCTGAGAAGTGGCAGATGGAGTTTAATTCCGATAAATGCGAGGTGCTGCATTTTGGAAAAGCAAATCTTAGCAGGACTTACACACTTAATGGTAGGTCCTAGGGAGTGTTGCTGTACAAAAAGACCTTGGAATGCAGGGTCATAACGCCTTGAAAGTGGAGTCGCAGGTAGATAGGATAGTGAAGAAGGCGTTTGGTATGCTTTCCTTTATTGGTCAGAGTATTGAGTACAGGAGTTGGGAGGTCATGTTGCGGCTGTACAGGACATTGGTTAGGTCACTGTTGGAATATTGGGTCTCCTTCCTATTGGAAAGATGTTGTGAAACTTGAAAGGGTTCAGAAAAGATTTACAAGGATGTTGCCAGAGTTGGAGGATCTTAGTGACAGGGAGAGGCTGAACAGGCTGGGGCTGTTTTCCCTGGAGTGTTGGAGGCTAAGGGGTAACCTTCTAGAGGTTTACAAAATTATGAGGGGCATGGATAGGATAAATAGACAAAGTCTTTTCCCTGGGGTCCGAGAGTCCAGAACTAGATGGCATATGTTTAGCATGAGAGGGGAAAGATATAAAAGAGACCTCAGGGGCAACGTTTTCACACAGAGGGTGGTACGTGTATGGAATGAGCTGCCAGAGGAAGTGGTGGTACAATTGCAACATTTAAGAGGCATTTGGATGGGAACATGAATAGAAAGTGTTTGGAGGGATATGGGCTGGGTGCTGGCAGGTGGGACTAGATTGGGTTGGGATATCTGTTCGGCATGGACGAGTTGGACTGAAGGGTTTGTTTCCATCCTGTACACCTCTATGACTCTATGACTTTCCAAGTTGTGGTGAGAGCCAGTCTTTTTTCTTTGAAAAGCAGCAGCTTTAGCGCTATCACAATTTCCAATGAGCAAGTGAAGCCAATATTATAGACCTTCACCTCTCATGAAATTATTCTTTCACCCAATCCACACCACACTGTTTTGGCAGGAAAATGTATTTTCCAAACACACTGTTGCTTGCAGCTTGTTAAACTATTACCCAGAAAGAAAACCGTTCAATGATACTTGGAAATTAATGGATTGCATCTCTAATTTAAAGTGTGCGAGATGATTCAGTCCAGTGTGTTTCATTCACCAGTTTTACTGACTTCTCCTTCTTAGTAAGACCATGGGTACCTGTTAGTCTCAGGAGTTGATGGAATGGACCCAGGATGTATTGAACATTGTCTGTTATGTCTGCAGCCAGCACAAATGAACATCATTTAGGCTGAGGTTGACTGATGCTTTTTCATTCCGGCATGCTCTCTTTTCCAACTTCTGGTGATTTCTCCCTGCTCTGTTTTCTCTCCGTTAGGTTATCTCTAATCCATTCCTAACTGTTTGTATTGACCCTAATCAATACAGCGGACATCCAATTCATCGGCTCTGATATCAGTCAACTTGAGTCTCACCGCAGGGCATTTTTACATTGCAGAATTGAGTGACTTGTTGGGATTTGGTATTAATAGCAAGCTCACTGTCAAGTTTGTCTTTTCCTCAGTCACACAATTTAATCACTCAGACATCAGAGTTGCCATTGGCTCAAGAGAGGAAACAAACTGGAGATCCCTACACACCAGTGTCCTTACATACCAGGCACTCACACTTACCAGAAGAGGTCCAATGTTCATCTAGTGCTGTGGGAACTGTTGACTTATGTAGGCTGAGATAAGCAACTGAACACCTACCACAGCTTGTATTGCAGAAGACATGGGTTAGTAATCTGAAGGCATCAGCAACAAAGGGAAACTAAAAGATGTTCAGCGTGAACGTGGAGAGATAAAATAGGCTTCAGCAACTGAAACATCAGTTACCTTACTTTAGCTCAAAATAGATGCAACACAAATAGTTGCCTTTGCTACCAGATCAACATTGTTTTGGGTAGTTTGTGACTTTTTACATCAAAAACTAATTATCTGGCTTGAGGACTTATGGAACAAAATATGTATATAAACAAGATTCTGACTGATGCACACTCTCAGCACATTCAATTTGGCAGTAAGGAACTTAAGGAATCTGCTCTTTCCAAATTAATTGTTTGAAATAAATCTATTTTAAACTCACTTTAAATTTGCTATGAAGAAACTAAAACATCATACCTCTGTTGAGATTTTTTGCTGTTCTCTAGGGGCTTATTGAAATTAAGGACATAGGCTTGACTTGGTCGGATAGTGTGAAATGACAGCTCAAAGATGATTAATATTATCAGATTTACAGTATCGCATAAAGTTGGTAATATTGCCCAGTTGAAGTTTACAAGTATTTTTGGGATGATTGAACAGTGTGCATGTAAGTCAGGTTTCACTTTAAAGACAACGTTTTTCATTTTTATACAAAGCTTGGATTTTGGACTATGTTTTGACTGCTCTCCCATTGTGATTCTGAGTTTTGGTCTATGGATCTCTATTCATTCAGATCCTGCTAATGTTCAATGTGCTATATCCATTGTCTTCCACAGGTTGACTGGCCAGAAGACTCTCCTGTTCTTACTACCTGCCATTAGGTGTATTGGAAGGATTTTGAATGTGTTACAAACACATTTTGCATGGCCAACAAATCTTAGCATGGGTCATGAACCCAGACCTTCAAACATTGACCATTGACCACCTGGATTTTGTACTATTGTTAACAAATAAATCAAAACGTATGCCAATTGAGAGAAAAAGAAACAGAACTGGTCAGACTCACTCTGCAATAACAGGCTTGGGAGATTTGTGGTTCAAATATAACAGAGAAAGTTATTGACAAACAATAATTATAACACTAAAACTTTACATATACAGTTTGTCATATTAATGTGGAAGAATAATTTTATAATGAAAAGTTGACAAAAAGACAGCGGGAAGTAAATTCTTATTAACAAGAAGTGCTTAAAATGGAAGGTTTTGAGTGCACTATGGATGATGAAATGTTTCAGTTTTTATCAATTTGATCTTACAATATGAGATAGGTAGTGTTGTTTTAAGGCAAACTGTTTAAAGTTAGAAGTTGTTTGCAATTAGTTTCCTTACCTAATGAGCTTGAGAAAATTCCTCTTGTGAGGTAAAACGGTGCTTCATCCAAGTTACTTTAACAGTCTTGCAATTGGCACTGATGTTTAGTCTGAAATAGTTGGACTTGGATTATAAACAAGAAAAAAAGTGATTTACTACTTCTAAGGAAATGTGGCTGTTTTTTGTGAATATTGAGCATATGCACAGTCTGTTTTGTGAGGTCAAGAGTTAGTCCACTCAAAAATGCATGTTCATGTCTTCCATGAAATGTTTGAAACTTAAGTGCCTTGTAAACACGGAATGTAAGGACATTTGGAATCCACTTCAAGCTTGACCTTGTGAATTCTCTTCTGGAGTTTGTGCCGTGATGTGGTTATTTCGTAATCGATTCAGATTTCCAGCTTCTTTGTAAAGTAGTTGCATTAGAGTGTTAAAAGTGAAAACAAAAGTGAAAACTTTAATCATATGTGACAAGCTCAGGTGATAGCACTAAGGCTGTATTAGTGGAGGAGTTAAGCTGGGTTGAATCAACATTGACCAGTAATTTCTACTATTTTCACCACATCAGACTTATATGTGTGAACAGATATGCGTAACACGTGGTGTAGTGAGAGAAGTGACTGGTTTGATGGTTGCTGATAATTAAGTAGTTTTTTCTAAAAAAAATAATGTTGCCATAACAGGCTGTTAATTCTCCTTCATACACAAAATAGTTCAAAATGTATCTCAAAGCATTGCTGCTGGATTGAAGAGCATGAAAGTTCCTTGGTTATAAAATAAATATGCTATGATTCTCCTGTTCAGGTTGCTAACTCTCCAGAATTGTCCACCAGTGTCTACGAATTGAAGATCAATTTCCAGGATGCTGCAGCATACAGCCTGTCATGTGAATGATAATAGTCTAATAACCAATTGTTTGTCAAGGATTGATTATCTCATAGGTTTGTTGTAAACATATTATAAGTTATGAAGCAGACATGACACCAAGCCCAATGACCTCTGTGAATGTAGCTGATTCACAGCATACCAACCTTCAGGCTGAACCATTACATTGTATACTCATTTTAAGGAGTCCTTAAAGTTGAACTCTTTTAAATATAAGGTATAAATGCAACGCAACCTCAGGGGAAAAAAAATAATTTTTATTTGAGCTCTTCTCTTTGCCAAATATAAAAATATTGAAAATAGGAATAGGAGGGTTGTTTGGCTAAAGAAGAGTTTCATGTAATTGAGTGTTGAATCTTTCTGCTGTCTCAGTGAATGATGAGTATAGATGTATTAATTGACTAATGCTGGAATGTGAGGAAAATCCTATGATCCAACCTTCAGGAATAGATTTAATCACAGTTGGCAAATATAGAGGAACAAGTTACAAAACATGTGACTTCTATTGGCCATGCTAACGGCCATAAAGGTCAAAATAGATTCGCTGGCATATTGCAGAAGAACATTTTAATGAAGCTTAGATGGAAATTGGTAGAATGGTAGAAATACCATCACAAATTTGTAGTTGCCATACAAACTAAAGCAGAATCTTCCCCTCTGGCCTCCTGGCATTCAATGACTACACACACTATTTGATGCTTGCCAGGAAGATAAGCCTTTTGTGTTATATCAGAATGTAGAAATGTTATATTTCAAAGGAATAAGGAATAATTAATATTCTAATGAGGACAGTGAGTTGAGACTAAATAAACAGGAACAAATCTACAGAATCCATCCTTGCTCATGACACAAGACATGTAAGATAATTTCAACTTGGCTAGTCTGAATGTTATTTCCCACTAACCTGCCCAAGCTGAGATGTTGTCCAGATAAATCTCTAGATAAGCATAATTACAAATACCTCAGATTGCTAATACTAATAGATCCTAGATTTTTTTCCATTAATAAGGCTGTAACCCAGATGCAGCCTCATACAGGGGAACCTCGATTATCCAAACATGATGTGCGGGCACTATTTCGTTTGGATAATCTATTATTCACTTAATCAATTAAATACCTTTCCTCTGGGACTCTGAGTTTTTAAAGTTTGCTCCTCGTTCAGAAGACTGAAGCAGCACACAGCGCACAAGGTCACGCCCCCAACACCGATCCCAACACTGCCCCTCTCCAGGGCAGCTGGATTGGACACCAACAAGACTGCTACAGTTGCCTTTGTGGGGTAAGTGTCCAAATAGCACACATGCAACCACAGCCACACACACACACACACACACACACACACACACACACACACACACACACACACACACACACACACCGTTTTACGGCAACATTTTGACAGGTTCCACCTTTCCCCTGTACAGGACAATGTTGGAGAGATTATGTTGGGAAGGGTGGTTCAGGGTCACATGTGTGTAGAACTCCAAGGAAAGTGTGGGGAGAGAGAGAGGTCAGGAGGTCAGTCATTTGGAGACGGTGTTTGTTTAACCACTGTAAAGAAAAGACACGATCACTGTTGGAAACACATCTTTGATGTAATGTTTCCATCAGGACCTCAAGATCTCCTTTGGATAATCCGATTTTTGGATAAGTGGTATTCGGATATTGAGGTTCTTCTGTAAATCCTCAGACCCTCATGAGATGAATATAAATAAGCAGAAAGCAGAATTATAAGTACAAATTGGATGTACCTTAAAGTATTTTGAGTGCCATATCTTTCACCTCATTGACTCTGGGTACCCCCTCCTCTGGGTTAAGTCCTACTAATTCGTTGTCGTGTGAACAACTGGAAGGTGGCAGAGAGCTGGAGATGATTGATTCCCTGTGGATAAAAAAACTTCATTCAATATTCCCACAATTGTTCTCAGAACTATCTAGTTATCTAAATAGCGAGTCTAGATATTGTGGGAGAATTCATAATGCTGTGATGTACATATTATTACCAATCTTCATCATACCGCCTCGATCTTGTGGAACTGAAAGTAGAAATTAATGGTTGTATATGGTGTTCCATTTGCACAATTAACTAATGACAAATGATAACATTGAAATAAATCTGTTTTATTCCCTTTTCAACCTTGAATTGAAATCCAGGTCTTTCAAAGAACTATAAACTAAAAGCTAAGTAATACCATTCATAGAGTCAGAAACTATCTACACTCTCCTAATCACCACATTCTGATCTGTCTTTACAAGGTCCTTGCAGAAATGTTGGCTAATAAAGACTTGTTTTGCCAGAACGGATGGGTATAACCTTTTCAAGGTTGAAAAGGGAATAAAACAGATTTATTTCAATGTTATCATTTGTCATTAGTTAATTGTGCAAATGGAACACCATATACTACCATTAATTTCTACTTTCAGTTCCACAAGATCGAGGCGGTATGATGAAGATTGGTAATAATATGTACATCACAGCATTATGAATTCTCCCACAATATCTAGACTCGCTATTTAGATAACTAGATAGTTCTGAGAACAATTGTGGGAATATTGAATGAAGTTTTTTTATCCACAGGGAATCAATCATCTCCAGCTCTCTGCCACCTTCCAGTTGTTCACACGACAAAGAATTAGAAGGACTTAACCCAGAGGAGGGGGTACCCAGAGTCAATGAGGTGAAAGATATGGCACTCAAAATACTTCAAGGTACATCCAATTTGTACTTATAATTCTACTTTCTGCTTATTTATATTCATCTCATGAGGGTCTGAGGATTTACAGAAGAACCTCAATATCCGAATACCACTTATCCAAAAATCGGATTATCCAAAGGAGATCTTGAGGTCCTGATGGAAACATTACATCAAAGATGTGTTTCCAACAGTGATCGTGTCTTTTCTTTACAGTGGTTAAACAAACACCGTCTCCAAATGACTGACCTCCTGACCTCTCTCTCTCCCCACACTTTCCTTGGAGTTCTACACACATGTGACCCTGAACCACCCTTCCCAACATAATCTCTCCAACATTGTCCTGTACAGGGGAAAGGTGGAACCTGTCAAAATGTTGCCGTAAAACGGTGTGTGTGTGTGTGTGTGTGTGTGTGTGTGTGTGTGTGTGTGTGTGTGTGTGTGTGTGGCTGTGGTTGCATGTGTGCTATTTGGACACTTACCCCACAAAGGCAACTGTAGCAGTCTTGTTGGTGTCCAATCCAGCTGCCCTGGAGAGGGGCAGTGTTGGGATCGGTGTTGGGGGCGTGACCTTGTGCGCTGTGTGCTGCTTCTGAACGAGGAGCAAACTTTAAAAACTCAGAGTCCCAGAGGAAAGGTATTTAATTGATTAAGTGAATAATAGATTATCCAAACGAAATAGTGCCCGCACATCATGTTTGGATAATCGAGGTTCCCCTGTATGAGGCTGCATCTGGGTTACAGCCTTATTAATGGAAAAAAATCTAGGATCTATTAGTATTAGCAATCTGAGGTATTTGTAATTATGCTTATCTAGAGATTTATCTGGACAACATCTCAGCTTGGGCAGGTTAGTGGGAAATAACATTCAGACTAGCCAAGTTGAAATTATCTTACATGTCTTGTGTCATGAGCAAGGATGGATTCTGTAGATTTGTTCCTGTTTATTTAGTCTCAACTCACTGTCCTCATTAGAATATTAATTATTTCTTATTCCTTTGAAATATAACATTTCTACATTCTGATATAACACAAAAGGCTTATCTTCCTGGCATGCATCAAATAGTGTGTGGTATTTTTATTATGGTGGCTGTGACATGTTATTTTTATATGCAGTATGCTCAATTTACTCTTAATTATTTATTTACATGTGATGAGCAAGCTGCCACGTTCAGAAGGGGTCCATCTTTCAGGTCATGAGCTGAGCAAGGGGCTAGGTAAATAGGTAATGAGCTGGACACTTCCTCGATTCATTTGCTACACCCCCATCAAAACCACAACCTTTGAGAAAATGTAATAGCTCATGGAGCCAATGTGCAAATTGAAAATTGCCTAAAATCTGGAAAAATATGTGAACAATTCAGAGATGGTAAATGTTTTTGGTCAATGGAAGACCTTGAACTGGAATGCTATTTGTTAGCCATTTCAGAATGAACTTTGAAATGGACACCATTATCACTGTCACGACATGAGAGAGAGAAAGTTTGTAGAGATCTGTCTTGATGGTGATAGTCTGTCCCTGAAACTCCAAAGTGAAAATTGTTGTTAAGGTGAGCTACCTTCCATGAGTAAAGAACATTAATTATTCTCCACAGTAATTGTTTGATTTGATTTATTATTGTCACATGAACCAAGATACAATGAAAAGTACATTTTTGCATGCTATCCAAACAAATCATACCGTATCAGTCAATAATTTATATTATAGTGTGTCTTTTTTCCCCAGCAAGGATTGACTTTTACACATCACACATAACAAGTTATATTCTTTTTAGGCCAGAAGTCAAAGATCAATTTTATATAAAATTGATTTCACAAGAGTATATTTGGAAATGTTAGATATTTCCTCCATTAATTCTAACAGCAATGTCCAAGCTGTATCACCTAATCTTATGATATCTTTGAAAAAGAATCATAAGTATGGAGTTCAATTTAAGTTTGAGAAAGATATGACAGATTGGGTTATCAAGCATCAACTCATCAGCCACATAGTCATCCATGGAACCAATTTCAGAGAAATGAAGGGAGATGGCCTTTTGGAGTTCAAATTCACTGCCAGTTGGTATTCAAAATTCCCAAAAAAAGGTACAATTTAGCACTCCATCAGAAAATTTTTTTGCATTTGCCAACTGAACGGTAATAACATCAAACTGAATTACTTTGTCTCCTCCCATCAAGTGAAGAATGTGTCCATGAAGAGAAGAATTGGCCTGCACTGGAAATATGGATAAAGCATCAATGAACTTTGACCTGTCTGTAAACCTGACTGTAAGTAATCTAATTTAACCTTGTCAAAAAAAAAGACCATTACCAAGATTAGTGAAAAACCATACTTGTGAAAGTAAAAAATGCGAGAGGGACTCAACAGTTCTGACAGCATCTGGGGAGACAGAAACAGCATTAGCATTTCAAGTCCAGTATGATTCTTCTTTGGAATTTGTAAAAATAGCCAGCCACAACATGATATTGCTCATGGTGCATCTAGCATTATGGTAAAATTATAGACAATAGTGATGTTCAAGCACAATACTGTGGAGAAATTTCAGGAAACTGTCATCTATGTTCGTGAGAGAGTCAGGCAGCATCTAGAACCAGGAGAATCAAAGTTTTGGGCATAACCGCTTCATCAGGAACATCGATTCTCCTACTCCCGATGCTGCCTGACCTGCTGTTCTTTTCCAGTACCACACTCTCAACTCTGATCTCCAGCATCTGCAGTCCTGACTTTCTCCTATGTTCATGAGAGAGTCTGGATGAATTAATGTTATTACAAAAAATGGATCAAAAATTGCAGAATTTGAGACAAAGAGGACTACATGAAGAAAAATGTTTGCTCTGGTTGGGACTGTTAAAATCCTAATTTGTTGACAAAGAAGTCTGTAATCATCGAGCACCGATGCAATAGTTATTCCAGTGATTTTACAAGTGCTGTTCAGCTCTGAATGCGTGTATGAATAACCCTCCCAGGACAGAATACAAAATATGTGGAACAATTTAATGCTGGAACTGGGGAAAAAAATAGAAGTCATCAGTTCCAACTGCAAATTGGTCATAGGCAAAGGAAAGGAAATTCATCTCAAGATTGTCAAAAATATGTAACTTCTATAAATGTGGAGTATTGCAATCTCTCTGTCTCTGTCTCTCTCTGCAACAACAAGGCTAATTTATCTCCCTTGTGTTGAGCTGTTAAATCTGGTATTTGGATTTCAATGGTTTTCCCCTGGATTTAGTCCCCATGGTAACCGGGCCATATTTCCTTAACACCAGACAGAATGAGTAGGTGTTCACATGCTCCATTTTACTTTTAATTAACATAGGCAATTTAAAACATAACCAACTTATGAAACATTTCATTCCTAACATCTGTCAATACCCCCAAACATTATCCATAAAAATCAACTTCCTGTCTTGTAGACTAAAATGTCAATCTCAGGAATTTGACTTTACATGTGAATATCTGTGAAATATTAGATACCTTGGATTTGCTGGATGCAAAACAAACTTCATATAGCAAACTTCTTGATTGTCATCCGATATAATATTAAAGGAGTTGCTGACTTATCATAACAATCAATCCCTATCAATTCATCTGAAAGAGACACAGACATGGTTTGAAACTCCTAATGCAGAATTTTGGGGGCCAGAAGTCCAAAAGCACCTGTTTCTTCCAAACATATTTCACTTACCAAATACTATTCTTCTCATTCGCCTTACACTGTATTCCAAAATGTTTGTTTCTGAATGAATCTGAACTAACCTGCATTTGAATTAATCAATACCAACACTCCCTTCATCTCCCAAGAGACCCAACTTGATAGATTGATGACAGGCCCACTAAAGTATTAACTCAGATCCACTTTGAATGTATTCCTCTCACAATGTCTTCATGCCAATTTTTTTTTGGACTACTGGCGCTTTGTAAAATGAAAGAAATGGACTTGTTTCAAATTCTGTGGAGATATCTGGGTTTGTTTTAAAATGAATAAAAACGTATTGAAACTTTTTTTTAAACAAGGCAATTCTTAAAAACTACGTGCTGCTTATCTCTCTTGTTTCCACAGTACCTTTGTTGTGAGCTTTGTCTTGAAGAGTGACTCGTAGACTACTGTACGTGTTTCCTGAGCAAATTGTTGGGTCTATTGACTTGACTACATGTGCCAGAGCAACAGAGTGACAGACTTTCAAACATTTTGCTTCCTTCTAGAGCTAATCATTATTGCCAAAAATGTTTGTTTTTAATTTTCTCTGATGTGAATCTCTGCAGAGAGAAATGTATTTGCTCCCCACCTTACCTGGTATTTGTGTCGATGTGTTTGTGTATGTGTTTTGTATTACTTCAAGGAATACACATTCGTGTCATAAACCACATGTGTTAACCAAGTTAACTCTATCAAATATGTGTTATTTTAAAACAAATAAACATTTTGTTGATAGATCTTTCTATTTGAATCTAATATATAAAAATCAAATGACTGGTTCATTTAGGAACTGGATAAAACAATTATTTTTATGTTCTGACCTGTGCAGTAATGGGACTAGAGGAATGCAGGCCTCACACTTTGAAGTTTGGTTCCCTGTGTCACTCTGTTTCACTGATTTCCTCCAGGGCGGCACGGTGGCATAGTGGGCGGCACGGTGGCACAGTGGTTAGCACTGCTGCCTCACAGCACCTGTAGACCAGGGTTCAATTCCCGACTCAGGCGACTGACTGTGTGGAGTTTGCACGTTCTCCCCGTGTCTGCGTGGGTTTCCTCCGGGTGCTCCGGTTTCCTCCCACAGTCCAAAGATGTGCGGGTCAGGTGAATTGGCCAAGCTAAATTGCCCGTAGTGTTAGGTAAGGGGTAAATGTAGGGGTATGGGTGGGTTGCGCTTCGGCGGGTCGGTGTGGACTTGTTGGGCCGAAGGGCCTGTTTCCACACTGTAAGTCTAATCTAATCTAATCTAATCTATGATTGACAGCCGACCACCAGTGTAATGCTGGCCGTGCTCTCACATATTCCAGCAAGAATTAATGCAGTACCACACTCAATTTAAATCCATCTATGGGAACAGGGTATTGCTGACCAACACAAATTGCTCTTGAGACAATCAAGTGACTTGCCGAATGATTTTGGAGGACAAGTCAACTGCATTGCCATGGATCCAGAGTTTCACAAGTCCATTTGAATGAGAATGTAAATTTCCATCAATAAAGATATTTTTTAACAATCCAAAAGGTCAACATTGATAGTAGCTTTTCATTTACACGATTTTGATTAAACCAAATTTGATATCGTCAGTCAATCTGGAGGAACTTTGAAAATCTATCTCCAATTTGCTGTTTGAGGCCTCTGAGGTTTTAGTCATTTACAAAACCACAATGCACCATATCCTTATGAAGTAGAATCACTGACTGACCTTTACTCACTTTCAAGTCAGCTTTGAGGCCAGTTTCAGATCTGTAATTAAGATCAAGAGAGTGTGATGCTGGAAAAGCACAATAGGTCAGGCAGCATCTGAGGAGCAACAGAATCAACGTTTTGGGCATAAGCTCCTCATCAGGAAACTTGCCCGAAATGTTGACTCTCCTGCTCCTCGGATGTTGCCTGACCTGCTGTTCTGAACTCTGATCTCTAACATCTGCAGTCCTCACTTTCTCTTCCCAAATTAAGGTGCAGGTTTTCTTTAATGACTTTGATTTTAATTTTATTTTAAATATTTCTTATTAATTATCAACAGAAAAGGAAACAAATGTTTGTTTCAACCATGGTTTCAGAACTAGCAGAATTAATTTCCCTTCAATTCCTGGCTTAAGTGTAAATGCTCCATGGTTGTACTTGCTATGCATACAAAAAGCATTTTAAGATAAAATTTCACACAGGATTTCTATGAGTCCTCCTTAAAGCTAAATTATTGTTACATTATTGTTGAATATTTCCGCTTCAATCAGCAATCTAGGCATAAATTGTGCTCAGAATTGCACTAGTTTTAAAAGTGTTTTATGCGCATATACTAACCATTTGCATAGACTTTTTCCATTAACCAATCCAATCTTAGGACATCTTTTCAAAAATTATATCTGAAACATTTCTTTAAGAGTAACAATCTAGTGCAGTTTTATTAATATATGAAGATGGATCAGACAAAAATAAGCATTTTTAATCAGTGGGACTCATCCACAACTTCTAAATAATAAGTTTGAATAGCTGAAAAATATTTTGAACCAAGAACATACAGAATAATTTAGAAGTTACATTCGTGTATGGTAGTTCATTTTTAATATATTAAGCAAAATAATATCCAAATGTGTTTTGCAGTTTATCAGTCTCTGAGACATGGGGTTATTAACTGTTCATTTTGTAGTAAAGGAATGGCTCATGATGGAGGAAACAAGTAAAATCAGAAATTAGAAAACTTAAAGAAATCCAATCAATTCAAACTTGTTAAAATCCTGGCAAGCTATTGAAATTACATTAAATATCAATAATCTAGACTGAGAGTTGTTAAGTAGCCTGAAAACCTTTACATATTATTGTTTGTCTACACTTTTGCCATTTGAAGTCAGTTGTTGTTTAACCACAATTGTCTCTGTGTTAAAATGTTGTGGCTTCAAGTCCTACTCCATGCCTTAAGCACAAAAGTCAATGCTGACAATTGATCTTACTCCCTCTAATGTCGATCTGCAATACAATATAGAAGGAGCATTACTTTTTGAGAAGCATTGTATTTTAGATGAGATGGGAAATCTTTGCACTACTCAGGTAGGTGTAAAGGAACCCATTGTACCATCTTAAATTAGAAAAAAATCCCTACATTGTTGAAGCAAGTCCACACTGACTCTCTGAAGAGGATCCCACCCAGACTCATACTCCCCACCCTATCCCTGCATGGACAATCCACCTAACTTACACATCCCTGGACACTATGGGACAAGTTAACGTGGTCAATCCACCAGACCTGCAGATCTTTGGACTGTGGGAGGAAACTCATAGAGACATGGGGAGAATGTGCAAACTCCACAGTCACCCAAGGCTGGAATTAAACCCAGGTCCCTGGCACTGTGAAGTAGCAGTGCTAACCACTGAGCCACCGTGCCACCCCAAGAGGCTCAAGAGAGATATCCACTGTGTTCATAAATATCCCCTTAATCAACAAGCTGATTTTCTGATCTTGATCACATTGCTGTCAGCGGGAGTTTGCTGAATACAAATTAGTTGCAGCATTTCTTGCAGTACGGCAATGATTACATTTCGAAAATAACTTAATTAATTTTAAAAATGCTTCAAGAAGCCCAGCAGTCATGCAAAGTGCGATATAAATGCAAGTTGTGCTTTTTCTTTTATTTGTATGATAAACTGTTATTAGTGATTGCTACAACTTCATGTATCAAGAGGATTTATGAGAAAGAACAGATTACTATTACTCCTTGGAAAGGAAGTAGCTGACAGATGATCTTTAGAGGACGTTATCTTAAATATCATAGAAATTAATTTCCGGGAACCATCTTCACACTCACTGTTGAATATGAGATTCAAGTTACTGTTATATTTAGGAGCCTTCTTCACACAGTCCTTTTGATATATGGATTTTCTGACAGGATAGCTGATCAAAATTCCTGGGCAGCATGTTATGCAGCAGTTGTTGGCCCTGCAGTATTTTTCTGCATGAATGGGTTAAAATAAGATGACTAACCTTTCTCAAAAGTATCGACTTTGTGATTCTTATTAGTTTAGTTTTTGTCCTCTCCTCTCAAAGAAAGAGAAATGATCATGAACATGTTTCTGCCTGCAAAATAACTGGAATGCCGCAAAGTTATGTGTATTTAAAGATGTGTTAAGGCTTCATTATAAGTAAAAGGCACTTTGCCTGTCTCTTCAGTTTGAGATGCTATTGACAGGAGGGCAATGTGTTTTAGAAGAGACATTTTTTGCATGCATTAGTTGACGTTGATGCACATGTCCCAAACTGCTTGCAATTTGAACCTTTCAGGAATGCCGCTGTCAGTCCCTTCACTTCAGCAGTAGCAAATACCCTGCAGAACCAAAACAAGATGAGTAATAATTCTGTTTTTTATTAACATCTAGAAGTTCAGTGTATAATTAGGCATCTTAAACTGAGTCAGTACAAAATAACAGATTGCACAGTTTGACGCCAGATTGCCGCAAAACATAAACATTTGCTTCACAGCCTCAATAATTTTTCTTTCTATCAAATGTAGGTTATTTGAGATAATCAGGCAGTCAAAGTATTTTTCTTTTAATCATGAGGTGTGTTACAAGACACTGCTGTAAATCCGCAATTTGGGTCAGTACCGAACTCCACTGACAGCTACAGCAGTAGCTAGAGCTTCCCCCTGGCAATTTCTTGCTTGTTAACGTAGAGATAGTGTTTCCTAGTTAGTGCTCCTTATGTTTTGGTTATCCCTACAATATGGAAGCAGGCCATCCAGCCTATGGAGTCTACACCCACACTGACCCTCCAAAGGCTATCCCACCAACCCCCACCCCTTTATCTTATCCCTGTAGCCCTACATTTCCCATGGCTAATCCATCTAGCCCGCACATTACTAGACATTGTGGTCAATTTCCCATGGCCAAACCACCTAACCTGCACATCGTTGGCCTGTGGGAGGAAACCAGCGCACCCGGAGGAAACCCATGCAGACACGGGGAGCATGTGCAAACTTCTTGTAAGTGTGAATATTTACTAATAAACCAAGATGCAATGGAAATGTACAGCAATGGTTTATTAACTTGGGTTGATTAGAACAGAGATTACTAATCATGATGATGGTATCATGATAGATTACATGGTCCATGATGGCTCTTTAGTATATGACTGAACTTTGTCTAATCAACACAGGTGGTTAACTTGATGTTCCCATGTCCAATGGACGGGCAATGAAGTAATGACATGGACAGAAATGGGATTTTATCTATTAAGCAATGGAGTCACATTGGCAGAGTGTACGAAATAAGGATTTGTAAGATACATTGTGCACACTACCAGAAAGAAAAGAAAGGTAGATCTCAGTCCAGAGACAAAGCAATATAATAAAACAAAGAACTCTGTATCTGAAACAAAAGTAGAAATTGCCAGCAAAACCCAGCCAGTCTTGAAGCATCAGTGGAGAAAAAGCAGAGTTTATGTTTTGAATCTGTTGACTCTTCATTGGAACACAAGGCACCCATTCAAAGGCTGAGTACTGATACTCCCCTGTGAATGATGACTGCTGACCACTACCTTTTCTAAGTGTCACAAGGATGTTCTTATGATGGGAGAATGAATAAGGTTTTCAAGGAGTGCAGCAACAGTATTGTACCAATGTAATTTATGTAACTAGTCTGAAATCATTGAAATTCTCTTTTAAATCAGCTCTCCAAATTTGAGTTGTGATTATGACTTGGAGGTGCCCACGTTGGACTGGGGTGGACAAAGTTAAAAATCATACAACACCAGGTTATAGACCAACAGGTTTATTTGGAAGCCCTAGCTTTCAGAGCACTGCTCCTTCATCAGGTGGTTGTGGAGGTTAAGATCATGCTCACAGAATTTATAGCCAAAGGAGGCTAGTGTCATGGAGATGTGATACAGTAAACAATCTTAGATTGAAACTTTCACCTTTTATAATGGGATATGCTGGTTTCTGTACTTTGATATGTAAATCCCAGAACTTCTTTTAAATTACATTCTCAAGATAGTTCAGCTTTTTAAACAATAGGTGTGAAGTCTGTGTCCCAATGCTATGTCAGACTGACAAACCCACTGTTTAATTTTGCCAAGTGTTACATGGATTCATGCAGTTTTTGAGCAAAATAAAATGTAATTTTGCAAAAACAAATTCACCCTATAAGTTCATATGTGTGCACATGTAGGAGCGAAAGATTGAGTGCAAATGTGAGTGTGTGCATGTGGATGTGAGTGCACGTGATAGAGTGTGTGTGTATATATGTGTGTGTGTAAACTTGGTTAGATGTGTAAGAGGGTGCGTGTGTTGGTGTGAGTGCAGGTGTGTATGTGTGTGCATATGAGACAGACAGATTTCACACCTTGTAATGTAATTTAAAAGACGTTCTGGGATTTACATATCAAAGAACAGAAGCTAACACATCCCACTCTAAAACATGTAAATTTTATCTCAAATTATTTACTGTATCACATCTCGCTGACACTGAACTCCTTTGGCTATAAATTCTGTGAGCATGATCTTACTTAGATTACTTACAGTGTGGAAACAGGCCCTTCAGCCCAACAAGTCCACACCGACCCTCCAAAGAGCAACCCACCCAGACCCATTCCCCTATATTTACCTCTTCACCTAACACTACGGGCAATTTAGCATGGCCAATTCACCTAACCTGCATAGTTTTGGACTGTGGGAGGAAACCCACGCAGACACAGGGAGAATGTACAAACTCACACAGACAGTTGTCTGAGGCAGGAATTGAACCCAGGTCTCTGGTGCTGTACAGCAGCAGTGCTAACCACTGTGCCACCGTGCCACCCCTTCAACCTCCACAATCACCTAATGAAGGAGCGGCACTAATGCTTCCAAATAAACCTGTTGGACTATAACCTGGTGTTGTGTGATTTTTAATCTGTGATTGTAATTGTCTAAATTTTATAACTATATTAAAGCAAACACCAGATCTTATTTTGCCAATTTGCATCTGAAACTATCTATTTCATCTTCTATTAACCTTTCAGGCAATGCATTCTAGATCACAATGCTGCAGCACACAATGGTGGTCTGAATTTCCACTTCTACTTTTTTTTGTCACTCACCTTAGAATGTCAGGTTAGTGTCACCTCTTCCAGTCAAAATATGCCCATTGTGTATTCTCCCAATCATTACTTTGAACATCACTTCCAAATAACTTTGTAATTTTGTCTACAGTTTATCCACTCCATAATTGAAAGCACTAATGCCTGGTTACCTTCAAAGACATTCCTTCTGCATTTTTTACATTACCTTGAAATGTTTCTGTAATGGTGGGAAACAGCTTCTGCCCTGAGGCTTGATCGGTCTTTTATAAAGGTTTAACATAACTATTGTGCCAAAGAGCCAACACAGCCAGTTCTAAACAAGTCATAGTGGGCTCAGAATGTTAACATTGTTTCTCGCTCCATCGATGCTGGCAGACCTGCTGAGTTCCTCCAGCAATCTCTGTTTGTTTCACATCATTTCCTTGATTCGTATACTCCAGGCTGTGGAGGCCAAGTCATTGAGTGTATTTAAGACAGAGATAAGATGGATTCTTGATTGGTAAGGGGACCAAGGGTTACAAGGAGAATGAGGTTGAGAAACACATCAGCCATGATCAAATGGGGAGCAGAGTCAATGGGCTGAGTGACATAATTCTGGTGTTATGGCCTTATTTACAACTCACTTAACTGCAATTCCGCTTTAAAATTATTTCTTTGTAGCTCTATTTTTGTTTCTTCTGCATTTCTCTTTGTGAAAAGTTTGTCAAAGTGCAATTTTGCTTATTACAAATCTGTATTGCCTAGTTGGAAAAGAAAAAGATGAGTAAAAATGACTTCTGTTACAAATGGGAGAGGAAGATCATAAAACAATTAGATTCATCTCAGACTCCTGTCCAGGACAATTTTTTGAGCAAAGATTAAATTGACTTATTTGATTCATGACAGGCTGAGTGCTACTAAATTTCAGTTGCATGGACTGCAGATACATTTATTTAGGTAAATAATGCTGAGTGCTCAATCCGTGGTTTGGTTATTGATTGATTTACTCATTTAATTACGGACCAAATGGACTGCTATTGCAAGGAAATGGATTTAATGGAGCCTGGATACCATCATGTAATTTATTATTGATAGATAACTTGATGGTGAAGGTGCATTATAGCACAGTCCCTAAGGTGGATAAGATCTATTGATGGCTCATTTATTTGTATGGTTATGTTGTAGTTGACAAGTTAACCTATATGTCGATATTTCTATACAACCTGTCTAGGGATATTGTATCACATCTATGGAACTGGTTAGACTTGAATCTAAGAATCCTGGCTCAGAGATAGTAACACTACCACAGTACTACAAGAGAACCCACTGTTGTTTCTTTTTAGATATTTTTAATCAACCTGTTCAGATAACGTATGACTGACCTTTGGAGCAAGTGGGCCTTGAACCGGTGCCTCCTGGCCAAGGAAGGGATGCTACCCATGCACCTCTATCTAACTTGTAACCAGATTCATGTAAAGATGTTGCACTTGAAGTGTTTATTAATTGTGAACATACCTGGTATCTGCTTAGCTAGATCTTTCTCGCATCATATTTATCCAAACTTTGAAGAGTGCATAGGCAATTTGTAGTTGTTATGGAAACATGTTATATGAAATGTTAGTTTTGAATTGCATCGTCTGGTTCCCAGATAGGACTTTAAAAAGGACACTTCACTAAAACACAGGGACACTGACTGACAATTAAAGTGGCCAGGTATCACTAGGTAAGCTATATTCCATTTCATGAACTTGCAGGGTACATGAGGAACACAATAAATCCCTGGAGATGTGTGATAAGGATCTTTCTTATCAAATAATAAAATGGACTTGCCAGCTATGCAACAGGACAATAAAGCTTCGAGTGGTGCTGGAAAAGCAGCATCCGAGGAGCAGGAAAACTGAGATTTCGGGCAAAAGCCCTTCAACAGGAATGATGCAGGGAGCCTCCAGGGTGGAGAGATAAATGGGAGGGGGGGAGGAGGTGTCTTCAAATTGGCGTCTAGCTTCAGCGGCGTAGAGGTCAGTGCACCAAACTACCACTGCACTGACCTCTACGCCGCTGGTTTGATGGTGAGGTTTGGATTGGAGCAGAGGGAGTGGAGGGCTGCGTGTTGTGAGGGTGAAAGGTTGGAGTCGGGGAGGGGAGTAGACAGGTTGAGGCAGTTAATGTCCCGGTGGCAGTTGGAAATGAAGAGGTCGAGGGCGGGTAATAGGCCAGCGCAGGGTGTCCAGGTGGATGCAATGTGTTGGAGGTGGGCGAAGGGGTCCTCAGAAGGTGGGCGGAAGTCCTGATTGTCAAAGTAAGCTCAAATGCAGAGGTGGTAGAAGAAGTGTTCGACAAGTATTGAACTTGTTGATGTGTGGACAGAGTGGAATGAAGGCAAGGCCTTTGCTGAGGACTGATCCTCCTACTGCCCCCTCGACCATGACCCCACCCCCCCATCACCAAACCATCATTTCCCAGACTACAACAACTTCATCACCTCAGGAAATCTCCCAGCCACAGCTTCCAACCTCGTAGTCTGGGAACCTCGCACCACCCGATTCTACCCCCTTCCCAAGATCCACAAGTCTGACCATCCCAGCCGACCCAGTGTCTCAGCCTGCTTCTGCCCTACTGAACTCATCTCCACCTACCTCTTGATACTGTCCTATCTCCCTATTCCAGAAAATCCCCATTTACATTCGAGACACCACCCACGGTCTCCACCTCCTCCAAGACTTCTGTTTCCCCGGCTCTCGACACCTCATCTTCATGATGGACATCCAGTCCCTCTACACCTCTTTCCGCCATGACCAGGGCCTCCAACCCCTCCATTTCTTCCTCTCCTGATATCCCCACCAGTACCCTTCCACTGACACTCTCATTCGCTTGGCTAAACTGGTCCTTAACAATTTCTCCTTCGAATCCTCCCACTTCCTCCAGATGAAAGGGGTAGCCATGGGCACCCTGATACACCCTGATCTTAAATTCACATGGACCATCCCTGACACCTCCCTCCCCTTCCTGGACCTCTCCATTTCCATCAATGATGACTGACTCAACACTGACATTTTTACAAACCCACTGACTCCCACAGCTACCTGGATTACACCCCTTACCACCCTATCTCCTGCAAAAATGCTATCATGCATTCCCAATTCCTCCACCGTATCTGCTCTCAGGAGGACCAGTTTCACCACAAAACACACCAGATGGCCTCCTTCCTTAAAGACCGTAAATTATCTTCCCACATGGTTGAAGATGCCCTCCAACGCATCTCATCCACGTCCCACACCTCCACCTCTCAAGCCCCAATCCTCCAACCGCCACAAGGACAGAACCCCCACGGTCTTCACCTTCCAACCCACCAACCTCCACATAAACTGTATCATCCGCCGACATTTCCACCACCTACAAACGGACCCCATCACCACGGATATATTTCCCTCCCATTCCCTATCTGCTTTACACAAAGACCATTCCCTCCATGACTACCTGGTCAGGTCCACACCCCTCCATCAACCCACCCTCCTGTTCGAGCACCTTCCCCTGCCACTGCAGGAATTGCAAAACCTGAGCCCGCACCTCCTCCCTCACCTCCATCCAAGGCCCCAAAGGAGCCTTCCACATCCATCAAAGTTTTACCTGCACATCCACTAATATCATTTATTGTATACGTTGCTCCCGATGCAGTCTCCTCTACATTGGGGAGACCGGACGCCTCCTCGCAAAGTGCTTTAGGGAACATCTCCGAGACACCAATCAACCTCACCACTCCATGGCTGAAAATTTCAACTCCCCCTCCCACTCTGCTGAGGACATGGAGGCCCTGGGCCTCCTTCACCACCGCTCTCTCACCACCCGACGCCTGGAGGAAGAACACCTCATCTTCTGCCTTGGAACACTTCAACCCCAGGGCATCAATGTGGAATTCACCAGTTTCCTCATTTCCCCTTCCCCCCCACCTTACCCCAGTTTCAACCATCCAGCTCAGCACTGTCCCCATGACCTGTCCCACCTGCCAAACTCCCTTCCAACTTATCCCGCTCCATCCTCCTCTCTGACCTATCACATTCATCCCCACTTCTATCTACCTATTGTGCTCTTAACTAACGTCTCCCCAGCCCCACCCCCACCCCTCCCATTTATATCTCCACCCTGGAGGCTCCCTGCCTCATTCCTGGTGAAAGGCTCTTGCCCGAACTGTTGATTTTCCTATACTCAGATGCTGCCTGACTTGTTGTGCTTTTCCAGCACCACTCTAAAATTGACTCTGATCTCCAGCATCTGCAGTCCTCACTTTCACCTAACAGGACAATAAACCGCGGGGGTTTGAAACCATGTGAGCTAACTCAAGCTACCTTTTGGTATATACTGTATATTTTTGAACTTCTAACAGAAGATAGAGAGCAGTCTGATGAACATCCACCTCATATGTTTAGATCTGGGCTGGCCGAAGTCACCATGAGATATGAAGAGAGGGTGGTATCCCCCTTTCTCTTTCCCTCTGGCCTTTGGTCTAAAATGAAAATCTGTCTCTTCAGCTGTGAGGTCAGTTTATATCCCTGCAAGCAGATAGAGAATTTTACAGTGACATCTCCAGAAGAGAAAGGGGCACCTTGAAACAGCTTAGTCGAGAATCAAAAACCTAAAAAAAACTCTACAGCCAGACCAGGAGACCTGGCATAACCTGTGAATTTATTCATTTACTTTTCAAGAACTATTATTTCATCGAATTTACCAGCCTCTTTATTTAGTCTGTGAGTATGGATTTTGATTATATCTGTCATGTTTACTGACTTGTATTAACTGTTAAATACTTTTACACAGATCAGTTTCAGAACAAATACCTTGAACCCTCATTTTACTTTAAAACTCAAGAAAGCCGATCAGTTTGTCTTTACAGCCAGTACATGAACAGCTCAGTACATATACTAGATTGATATTTCAAATGTTAAATGCACCTCCTAGGATCAAACAACCAGGGATAGGAAACAGAAAAGTCATTCCTCCCTCCTCATCTAGTTATCACAATCACAATAAAAATTAGGCTTCTTATCATCAGAGTAACAAATGCTTGTTCCAGGTGGAATACCAACCTTTTTGTTCCTGCTTCAATTAATATATCACTTTCCACAATGTAGTCTCCTCTACAATGGGGAGACTTAACGCACATTGCCAGGAATGGAGGGCTTGAGTTATAAGGTGAGGCTGGACAGACTTGGATTTTTCCACTGGACATAGGAGGTTGAGGGGTGACCTTTTCGAGATTTATAAAATCATGAGGGGTTTGGATAAGGTGAATGACAGGTGTCTTTTCTCTAGGATCAGGGCTTTCAACACTAAGGGGCATATCCTTAAGGTGAGAGGAGAAAGATTTACATAAAGCATGAGGGTCAACGTTTTTTGCACAGAGTGGTTCATGTGTGGAATGAGGTAGTGATGGGTGCAGATAGAGTTGTAATATTTATAAGACATTTGGATATATTATTGAATCGGAAAGGTTTGGAGGGATATGGGCCAAACGCAGGCAGGTGGGACTAATTTAGTTTGGTAACGTGGTTGGTCTGGATTGGTTGGACCAACGGATCAGTTTCCATACAGTAAGACTCAATAACATTAAATGACTACTTTACTAAACACCTCCAGTGGAAAATGAACAGGAACACTTGGAAATGAATATATTGTTCGCAGTGGAACACCATTTTTATGAAATACAATGTGTGCCGAGCCAGTATGTGTCACTTGAAAGTTTTGGTGCCTTTTCCTACTGAGCACTATTCAGTTGGCCATGACCCTGTCCTAGAGTTCATCCTTCATTGTTATCCATTGTTCCCAGTCTCCCATCTCTGTCAGCCTGACCTGTCTGTCCTCAGACTCCAATCTGTTTTAATGAAGCTCAAAAGAAGTCCACAGAACATAACCTCGTCTCTCAATCAGGGGCGTTATTAAAGTCTGCAGAGTACAGGGATCAACGAATACTCACAGATGGGCAGAATATATGGAGGTGTAGGGCTAACTGAAGAGTCACAGCCACATTTCCTCTCATAACTGAGTGTATTCCCATTTTGTGCCTTTATCCAAACTTTGCATATAGTCCTCTGGACATTATATTGTTCACCATATCATACAACAGCAACTTGCATTCATACCCTATCAACAAATCTGACTTTGTGTTGAATTTTATATCACCAAAATAGGCCATTCAGTCGAAACAGAAGATGTGGTAGGTGTGGGTACAGTTCCAACATTGAAAAGACAAGAATAGGAAAGAGTTAGAGGAATGTGAGCCAATTGTAGGAAATATGATTAGTTTAGTTTGGGAAACGTGGTCAGCATGGACAAATTGGACCCCTGTTTCTGATCTGTATGATTCTACAGTGGGAGAGTGACACATTCCACTTCCCTTATTGTCAACCTTCCTTCCAACCACTGCACCGTCTACCCCCACTCAGGATGAAGTGTGCATGGTGATCAACCAGCCCAAAGTTATGGGCTCCTCTGGAAATTGATCGTTTGTCCTTTACGGCAGCTGATTGTTTCCTAATTTCATCTGCTTCAGCAAACGTTCATTCTGCCCCAAGGGGACAGGCTGGTAAACAAAATAACATTAATAACATGAAGTGAAATACCTTTGAAGTATAGAAGACCAGGATGTCCCAGTTACCAGTTTTACTGGTTGAATAGCATCAAACCTTTGCGCTGCTTGTTAACGTATAAAACTTGATGATTTAGTACAAGTAATTACAGAGTATGTTACACAGTCCATACATGCCTAGCTCCCTGATTCAATTGTTTGGGAAATCCCTGTACGCCATGTGTAGACTTCCCACTCAGTCCCTGCTTGGGAGAGCAGGTTACATGACTCCTCCCCCAGTAATCATCCCTAAGGGGACTAACTTCTACAACTAGCTCTTCCTCCTGTGTCTGTCTCAGGTCCAAGAGATTGAGCTGCAGACATCAAGTGATGGGATCTGAACCAACGGGACCAGAATCAATCTCCTCCTAAGAACTCAACCACAACCCACAGTTTCCTCACTGAGGGTTTCCATTACAACTCTCCCCCTCTCACACTATAGAAAAAGCCTCACCAGAAGCTACGATCTCATCAGATAACCCCAGGCGATGAATTGGCCTCTATTTTCTTTTCCCGGAGATGGTTGACGTGAGAGCCATTTGCCTTCCTTAGCAGAGGCCTACTGAAACACAAGCCAATCAGGCAGTAGAACATCCAATGAATGGGTTTATCTTTGAATCAAGATGACCAGATACCAGTTCCGCCTACCAGAGCTGTCAGCCAACCGGAAGAGCTGGTTGCTGCAAGAAAGACACCCACTCAGGGAGCACAAAGTTAGCCAAGCCATGGCTAAGTATGGATGAGAGGAATTTCACATGTGAGGGTAAAGGGTGCACCACTTGTAAGGAGTGGCAGCAACAAGAGAGGTAGCATGTGTCAATCTCCCACCATAGAGTCATACAGAATGGTAACAAACCCTTCGATCCAACGCATCCATGCTGACCATAATCCCAAACTAAACTAGTCCTATTTGCCTGTATTTGGCCCATTTCCCTCAAACCTTTCCTATTCATGTACCTGTCCAGATGGCATAGAGTCATAGAGCTTGCTTCTCACTATTGTTGAGATGATCACAATAATTCTCTGCGTTTGAGGTACATTTTCTCTCTCCCTGTTAATAAAAAATGTGATTTTTTTAAACCAGCAACAAATACTGTGTTTTTTGTTCATCATAAATATTCAAATAACTACAAGTTTTTGTTCACCTTGAAGGTTGTGAGGTCAAATATCTTTTGATTTCCGCAAGACCAAATCGTTCCTAGTACTTGAAAAGAGGGAAAATAAAGTTTGTTACATTTCTCAGTACCCTCACAGATACACACAATTTTTACATGGTGCAATGCTTGGAAGCTGACATGCAATTTAAATTATATCAAATGGAACGGATAGTCCAATATATTGTTTAGTAGCCACTGGACCAGAGGGAATAATATGAGCCACTTACATTTCTCCAAGAAATGGAGGCCAAGCTGTTAATCAGTGACTCACAGACAACTTGTGATTTATGGCTGACATAGCTTACCAGTTTCAGAGTAATGCAGGGATGGCTCCACAATGCAAACAGCTTATTTGCAAGGCTTTAAATATCTTTGATGTTACCGTTTCCATGTTGACTTTGCAGGAGGTGTGACCACTTTCTCCACACTTCAGTGTATGTGTAGTCAGTCAATCAACTCTCAAACTCCACCCACAGACTCCAGCAATCAATCACAATTACAAGGATCAGTGAACAGGCTAATACAATACAGATCATTTATACAGAAACAGATCATTTACCATAAAGCATGACAATTTGCAGGTCACTGTTTAATTATGAGGGGACAAGAGGCTTGCAGTGTAGGCTGTTGAAGCAAAACACCAGATTAGAGCCCTGACAATGTAATGTTTCAGAGATATCTCCAAGAACCACAATGTGTCAAGAAAGTGGTTCACCACCATTTTGTCACAGGCAAAGAGAAAAGGGCAATAAATGATGGTGAAGACATCGGTGTCCACATTCCGTGAATAATTTTTTTTAAAAAAAAGAATGAGTATTCAAAAATATGCAAACCTGTAGTTCAGTTTAAAATGCATGGCAAATAAAGTAGCCTTCTCAATTTAGTATGTATTATCTTTAGCTTTTAGCAAAAGGCCAGATAAAAGATGATTGTAAGTATAGGCTAATTTATGATAGGAGAGTATTAATGTCAATGAACTGTTAATCTAGAAGCCAGGCTAATAATCTAAGGCCTTGGGGTTGAATCCAACTATGACAGGTGGTGAAATTTGATTTTGATGTAAATCTGGAATTAAAAAGAAAACTAGTTTAATCATATTTAACCATTGCTTCCTTTGGGAAGAGAAAGCTGAGGGGAGATTTGGGGTATAACTTTTCAAAACAATGAGAGCTCTAGACAATAAATAGGGACAAATTGTTTTCATTTGGAAAACAGTGGACACAGGTTTTAAAGAGTTTCATAAAAGAAATGTGATGATGAGAAAAATCTTTTGTACACAGGGAGTAGTTAGAGTGTGGAATGCATTATGTGGAAATCTGGAGGCAATAGGCTCAACTGAGGCATTTATAAGGTGATTGGGTGATTATAGAGTCAGAGAGTCATAGAGATGTCCAGCATGAAAATAGATCTTTCGGTCCAACCCGTCCATGCCGACCAGATAGTCCAACCCAATCTAGTCCCACCTGCCAGCACCCGTCCCATATCCCTCCAAACCCTTCCTATTCATATACCCATCCAAATGCCTCTTCAATGTTGCAGTTGTACCAGCCTCTACCACATCCTCTGGCAGCTCATTCCCTGTGCGTGAATACGTTGCCCCTTAGGTCTCTTTTATATCTTTCCCTTCTTACCCTAAACCTATGCCCTTTAGTTCTGGACTCCCCGACCCCAGGAAAAAGACTTTGTCTATTTATCCTATCCATGCCCCTCATAATTTTGTAAACCTCTATAAGGTCACCCTTCAGCCTCCAACGCTCCATCCGCCACCTCTCAGCCCATTGGCCCATCTGGTCCAGATCCTGTTAAAATCTGAGGTAACCCTCCTCGCTGTCCACTACACCTCCAATTTTGGAGTCATCTGCAAACTTACTAAGTGTACCTCTTGTGTTCGCATCCAAATCATTTATGTAAATGACAAAAAGTAAAGGACCCAGCACCGAACCTTGTGGCACTCCACTGGTCACAGGCCTCCAGTCTGAAAAACAATCCTCACCACCACCCTCTGTTTTCTACCATTGAGCCAGTTCTGTATCCAAATGGCTAGTTCTCCCTGTATTCCATGAGGTCTAACCTTGCTAATCAGTCTCCCATGGGGAACCTTGTCGAAAGCCTTACTGAAGTCCATATGGATCATATCTACTGCTCTGCCCTCATCAATCTGCTTTGTTAAACAGTGACACCACATTTGCCAACCTCCAGTGTTCCGTCACCTCACCTGTGACTATCGACGATACAGCACGTCCTCCTCTGTAATCTGAACATTTTGCAAGATGTCACCATCTATTTCCCTACAGTCTATATCTTCCATATCCTTTTCCACAGTAAATACTGATGCAACATATTCATTTAGTATCTCCCCCATTTTCTGTGGCTCCACACAAAGGCCGCCTTGCTGATCTTTGAGGGGCCCTATTCTCTCCCTAGTTACCCTTTTCTCTGAGTTGTTATAACTGCATCTACATTAACCACTTCCCCTGATTGGGCTGAATGGCCTATTTTTGTGCTATAAAATTTAATGTAGTCAGACTGCCTTTCAGGTTTGTTGGCAGGGTACAAATGCATTTTTGTTCTTATATGATGTGGAGAACAAGATAAAATCCAAAGTGCTACAACAGAAATATCGTGTTAAGGCACAAAATGGGAACCCTCTGAATTATGAGCGGGAAATGTGGCTGGGGTAAATATTTGTGGGCGGCACGGTGGCACAGTGGTTAGCACTGCTGCCTCACAGCGCCTGTAGACCCGGGTTCAATTCCCGACTCAGGCGACTGACTGTGTGGAGTTTGCACGTTCTCCCCGTGTCTGCGTGGGTTTCCTCCGGGTGCTCCAGTTTCCTCCCACAGTCCAAAGATGTGCGGGTCAGGTGAATTGGCCAAGCTGGATTGCCCGTAGTGTTAGGTAAAGGGGTAAATGTAGGGGTATGGGTGGGTTGCGCTTCGGCGGGTCGGTGTGGACTTGTTGGGCCGAAGGGCCTGTTTCCACACTGTAAGTCTAATCTAATTACTTTGGAGAGAGGCAGAAGTGGGTACTGCAGATGCTGAAGATTAGAGTCAAGATTAGAGTGGTGCTGGAAAAGTACAGCAGGTCAGGCAGCATCCGAAGAGCAGGAAAATAGATGTTTCGGGCAAAAGCCCTTCATCAGGAATGAAGGGCTTTTGCCCAAAATGTCACTTTTCCTTCTCCTCAGATGCAGCCTGACCTGCTGTGCTTTTCCAGCACCACTCTAATCTTTATTTTGGAGAAAGTCCATCGAAATTTCTGCAAGTATCAAGAAAAGATTGTATGTGACCATCGTCCTATTTCCCAGAAGGAGAAACCAGTAAAACATGCAAATGATGTATACAGGTCCAATTGGTTTAGTATACCTCAGAATACCAAATCCTAATATTGGCACACTGAGTGCGTTTCAAGGAATGACACACCACCACCACACCCACCACCACATCCCAAGTGGGACAGCAAGTAACCCCATCAGATTGACTGTTCTCCACGTAGTGATATGCCCATTCCCTGCTGAGTTAATACCAACAATATTAGGACATATCATGTAGAGGTCTTTAATTGCCCAGTTAAGGGTTTCAAATGGCAGTGGGGAGGATTAGTGGTCCCAAAGACATTCCTACTTTGGACCCCAATGTCATGGAGTCAAGAGGGTAGTGAAGGGCATACCCTACACCCAATGATTTGAATGCTCTCCCCATCTCCATCATGTCGTTGGGTGGGTGGAGGGTGTTGGTGATTCCATTCATGGAGTCAATTTTATTGACAGCTCCTCAACAGAGAAGGCAGGAGAGAACTGCAGTCTTACAATATAATCAGCTCCAACATACTCCACTATCCTGCTGGAACGTGTTAAGGTAGCAGAGTGGGTACATTCCTGGATTAGTTAGGCTGAGATTAATGATCCAGAGACATGAGTTCATAGTCTCAGCAAGCCAGCTGGGCTATGTACATGCAGTTATGTAAATAATTCTGGAATTTTTAAAGAATGTTGATCATGAAACTGTGAGATTGTTGTAAAAGCACATCTGGTTGACTTATGTCATTTATATGACTTTAGATTCACAGCCACACACTTGACTCCTAACTGTTCCCTAGACAGGGACAAGCAAGCCATGATAATGGATAAGACTGGACAATGACCACTGACCATTGAAATTCTGCACCTGAATAAAATAAAAATGGCGTGGTTATGGACATTCCCTCTAATTTTGCCTCTGAGATCCATACAAAGCAATGAGTCCAGGAATCAGACAGCATTGCACCACACACGCATCCTCCATCTTGGAGCATGGGCTGCAGCCTTGTCTGCTCTGTCCCACTGCCACCTGACACTGTGCCTCACTCTCAAAGCAGGATCAGAGTGGTTCCAGAGTCAGAACTCTGAATTCCATGATTCACATTATTACACCACCTTGAGGCCAAACTTGCACCACAAGCAGCGTTAAACAACTGAACTCAACTATTTGTAATCCTAACTACTGCACCAAACACTTGCTAGCGATGTTTCTTTTTTTTTTGCCATTTACACCTTCTCTTGCCCCATCTTTTGTTTTTAAATTATTTTCAGTTATTCCCTCAATACTTAGCTACTGATGATCGTTGCTAAAATATTTTTCATGGGAAGTGGCATCAGTAGCGAAGTCAGCATTTATTGCCCATCCATAAATGCCCTTGTCAAGAGCTGCCTGCTTGAACCACTGCAATGCATGTAGTCTATAATGCTGTGAGGGGTGTATTTCCAGCATTGTGAGTCAGAGACCCTGAAAGAATGACGACATATTTCCAAGGCTGGATGTTGTATAGCTTAGAAGGGGATATGCAAGTCTTGGTTTTCTTTTGCACCTGCTGTCTTTGCCCTTCTAGAAAGTAGAGGTCAAAGGACATAGAACATTGGTTTGGAAGATGCTGCAGTGCATGTTGTACATGATACAGGCTGCTGTATCTGTCAATTGATGATGAAATAAATGAATGTTGAAGCTGATAGATGAGGTTTCAATCTGATGAGTTTATTTATCCTGGATGATATCAAGCAACTTGAATATTGTTGGAGCTGCAAGAAGCTGCACTTGTACTTTGTAGATGATAGAAAGAGAAGGTGAGTTACTCATGGCAGCATTCCCATGAGAATTCCTAGCTTCAGACCTTCCTGTGTAGACATAAGACATAGAAGTGGTAGGAGGCCATTCAGCCCATCGAGTCTGCTCCACGACTCGATGAGAACATGGCTGATCTGATAATCTTCAACTCCACTTTCCTGCTTTTACCTCATTATGCTGGATGCTTTACTGATTGTTATATGTCTGACTCAGCCATGAATACAGCTGCAAATGTGTTGCTGGTCAAAGCACAGCAGGTTAGGCAGCATCTCAGGAATAGAGAATTCGACGTTTCGAGCATAAGCCCTTCATCAGGAATAAGAGAGAGAGAGCCAAGCCGGCTGAGATAAAAGGTAGGGAGGAGGGACTAGGGGGAGGGGCGATGGAGGTGGGATAGGTGGAAGGAGGTCAAGGTGAGGGTGATAGGCCGGAGTGGGGTGGGGGCGGAGAGGTCAGGAAGAGGATTGCAGGTTAGGAGGGCGGTGCTGAGTTGAGGGAACCGACTGAGACAAGGTGGGGGGAGGGGAAATGAGGAAGCTGGAGAAATCTGAATTCATACCTTGTGGTTGGAGGGTTCCCAGGCGGAAGATGAGGCGCTCCTCCTCCAGCCGTCGTGTAGTTGTGTTCTGCCGGTGGAGGAGTCCAAGGACCTGCATGTCCTCGGTGGAGTGGGAGGGGGAGTTAAAGTGTTGAGCCACGGGGTGATTGGGTTGGTTGGTTCGGGCGGCCCAGAGGTGTTCTCTGAAGCGTTCCGCAAGTAAGCGGCCTGTCTCACCAATATAGAGGAGGCCACATCGGGTGCAGCGGATGCAATAGATGATGTGTGTGGAGGTACAGGTGAACTTGTGGCGGATATGGAAGGATCCCTTGGGGCCTTGGAGGGAAGTGAGTGTGGAGGTGTGGGCGCAAGTTTTACATTTCCTGCGGTTGCAGGGGAAGGTGCCGGGGGTGGAGGTTGGGTTGGTGGGGGGTGTGGATCTGACAAGGGAGTCACGAAGGGAGTGGTCCTTGCGGAACGCTGATAGGGGAGGGGAGGGAAATATATCCTTGGTGGTGGGGTCCGTTTGGAGGTGGCGGAAATGGCGGCGGATAATACGTTGTATGCGCAGGTTGGTGGGGTGGTAGGTGAGAACCAGTGGGGTTCTGTCTTGGTGGCGGTTGGAGGAGCGGGGCTCAAGGGCGGAGGAGCGGGAAGTGGAGGAGATGCGGTGGAGGGCATCGTCGATCACGTCTGGGGGGAATCTGCGGTCCTTGAAGAAGGAGGCCATCTGGGTTGTGCGGTGTTGGAATTGGTCCTCCTGGGAGCAGATGCGGCGGAGACGAAGGAATTGGGAATATGGGATGGCGTTTTTACAGGGGGCAGGGTGGGAGGAGGTGTAGTCCAGGTAGCTGTGGGAGTCAGTCGGTTTATAATAGATGTCTGTGTTGAGTCGGTCGCCCGAGATAGAAATGGAAAGGTCTAGGAAGGGGAGGGAGGAGTCTGAGACAGTCCAGGTGAATTTCAGGTCGGGATGGAAGGTGTTAGTAAAGTTGATGAACTGTTCAACCTCCTCGTGGGAGCACGAGGCAGCGCCGATACAGTCATCGATGTAGCGGAGGAAAAGGTGGGGGGTGGTGCCAGTGTAGTTGCGGAAGATGGACTGTTCCACATATCCTACGAAGAGGCAGGCATAGCTGGGGCCCATGCGGGTGCCCATGGCAACTCCTTTAGTTTGGAGGAAGTGGGAGGATTGAAAAGAGAAGTTATTCAGGGTGAGGACCAGTTCAGTCAGTCGAAGGAGGGTGTCAGTGGAAGGGTACTGGTTAGTGCGGCGGGAAAGGAAGAAGCGGAGGGCTTTGAGTCCTTCGTGATGGGGGATGGAGGTGTACAGGGACTGGATGTCCATAGTGAAAATAAGGCGTTGGGGACCGGGGAAGCGAAAATCCTGGAGGAGGTGGAGGGCGTGGGTGGTGTCCCGAACGTAGGTGGGGAGTTCTTGGACTAAAGGGGACAGGACCGTGTCGAGGTATTGGGAGATGAGTTCGGTGGGGCAGGAGCAGGCTGAGACAATGGGTCGGCCGGGGCAGGCAGGTTTGTGGATTTTGGGCAGGAGGTAGAAACGGGCGGTGCGGGGTTGTGGGACTATGAGGTTGGAGGCGGTGGATGGGAGATCCCCTGAGGTGATGAGGTCCTGGATGGTCTGGGAGATGATGGTTTGGTGGTGGGAGGTGGGGTCGTGGTCAAGGGGGCGATAAGAGGAGGCGTCCGCGAGCTGGCGTTTGGCTTCAGCGGTGTACAGGTCAGTGCGCCAAACTACCACCGCGCCTCCCTTGTACAGGTCAGTGCGCCAAACTACCACCGCGCCTCCCTTGTACATCCGCCGCCATTTCCGCCACCTCCAAACGGACCCCACCACCAAGGATATATTTCCCTCCCCTCCCCTATCAGCGTTCCGCAAGGACCACTCCCTTCGTGACTCCCTTGTCAGATCCACACCCCCCACCAACCCAACCTCCACCCCCGGCACCTTCCCCTGCAACCGCAGGAAATGTAAAACTTGCGCCCACACCTCCACACTCACTTCCCTCCAAGGCCCCAAGGGATCCTTCCATATCCGCCACAAGTTCACCTGTACCTCCACACACATCATCTATTGCATCCGCTGCACCCGATGTGGCCTCCTCTATATTGGTGAGACAGGCCGCTTACTTGCGGAACGCTTCAGAGAACACCTCTGGGCCGCCCGAACCAACCAACCCAATCACCCCGTGGCTCAACACTTTAACTCCCCCTCCCACTCCACCGAGGACATGCAGGTCCTTGGACTCCTCCACCGGCAGAACACAACTACACGACGGCTGGAGGAGGAGCGCCTCATCTTCCGCCTGGGAACCCTCCAACCACAAGGTATGAATTCAGATTTCTCCAGCTTCCTCATTTCCCCTCCCCCCACCTTGTCTCAGTCGGTTCCCTCAACTCAGCACCGCCCTCCTAACCTGCAATCCTCTTCCTGACCTCTCCGCCCCCACCCCACTCCGGCCTATCACCCTCACCTTGACCTCCTTCCACCTATCCCACCTCCATCGCCCCTCCCCCTAGTCCCTCCTCCCTACCTTTTATCTCAGCCGGCTTGGCTCTCTCTCTCTTATTCCTGATGAAGGGCTTATGCTCGAAACGTCGAATTCTCTATTCCTGAGATGCTGCCTAACCTGCTGTGCTTTGACCAGCAACACATTTGCAGCTGTGATCTCCAGCATCTGCAGACCTCATTTTTTACTCAGCCATGAATACACTAATAACACAACCACAAGAGCTCTTTGACAGTAACGAAGTCCACGGATTCACTACCCTTTGAGAAAATAAATTCCACTTCATCTCAGTCTTAAATGTGCAACTCCTTATGCTGTGGTTATGCCATCTGGTCTCAGACTCTTCCACAAGGGGTACAATCTCTCCACATCTGGTCTGTCCAGTCCCCTAACAACCTTGAATGTTTCAGTAGGGTCACTGCTCATTCTTCAATATTTCAATAACTGCAGGGTCAACTGACTAAAACTCCCCCATACACACATCCCTCCACATTTAGAGTCAGCTAAGTGTGCCTTCCCTGTACTGCCCCCAATGCCAGAGTATCCTTCCTGATGGGCCCAAAACTGTTTACTGTATTCCAGGTGTGGACTGACTATTGCCTTGTGCAGTTTTAGCAAAACCTCCTTACTTTTGTACTCCTTTCCTTTTGAAATAAAGGCCAGCTTTCTCTACTGCCTTCATATCCTCCCCAATCTGGAGTGTTCATAGTTGGCTGCAATACTCCAGTTGTGACTAAACCAGACAAAAGGGTCTTCATAACTTCTTTCTTTTTGTGCTCAGTGCCACTATTTCTAAATGGTGTGATTACCTTATTACGACTTTCTCAACTGCCCACCATTTAGCCAGCATCAAATTGGGAGTTGCACAAGATTGTTAAGGAAACAGTGGTCCTAGATGGTGGCACAGTGAAAGGGAATGGGTGACTGGGTGGAAGGGGATGCCTTTGGACTTCCCAATGTTCAACCACAGGATGTTTTTGCTCATCCGACTGAATACAGTCTGGCATCACAGAATCAGTGATGGACTATAGATATGGGAGCTGGGACTTCAAGTTACAGCTTAATGTTACCTCCCCTCTACATGGGGCAATTGTCTCAATATCTATGGATTTGTTTTCATATTCATTCACAGGAATATGGGCATCACTGATGAGACCAGCAGAATTGCCCATTGCTATTTGCACAGAGGGCAATTAAGAGTTAACTACATTGCAGTGGATTTGGAGTCACTTATAGGCCAGACCAGGTAAGGATGGCAGATTTCCTTGCCTAAAGGGCATTAGAGTGATAGAGTTATATAGTATGGCAACAGACTCTTCAGTCCAACTCATCTCCACTGACCAGATAAACTAAACTGATTTATTTTAATGAACCATTTGACTTTTTAAACACAGTGCTCACTTTTTATTCCAGATCTTTATTGAATTCAAATATCACCATTGTCTGGATTTGAATCCACTACACTGGCCCAGTAACCAAAGGTTCTGAATTCCTGTTCCAGTTACATTACACCATCTCCCCTCTAATACTAAAGGGACAGGGAGTAGATAAAAACAAGAAAGAGGCAAGGACAGAACATCTGGGGATTTCAGAGGTAATGGCACCTCCACATACATTTTAGAATCACAGTACCCCTACAGGTCAGACAAAGGCCATTTAGCCCATCAAATCTCCACTGACCCTCCAAAAACCATCCCACCCAGACCCACTCTATTTCTGTAATCCTGCATTTTCCATGGCTAATCCATCTAGCCTTTACATCCCTGGACATTATGGGCAATTTGGAATTGCCAATCCACCTCACCTGCACAGCTTTCGTGTGTGGGAGGAAACTGGAGCACCCAGAGGATACAGGGAGAATGTACAAATTCCACACAGACAGTTGCCGGAGACTGGTATCAAACGAGGGTCTCTGGTGCTGTGAGGCAGCAGAGCTAACCACTGAGCGTTTTTTTATTAACCATTTCTGCTAAAAAAAATGTTCAGGGATCAATTCTTAATTAGGAGCACTGGACTCGAAACATTAACTCTGTTTTCTCCTCACAGATGCTGTCAGACCTGCTGAGTTTCTCCAATAATTTTTATTCTTTTGTTTCAGATCTCCAGCATCGACAGTTCTTTGTTTTATACTGGCTAAAGAGGACTTTGATGGTTTGCTGAAACTGAATAAACTGATGGAATATATGAGCATTTGTGAACGAAA
Source organism: Hemiscyllium ocellatum (assembly GCF_020745735.1). Classification (NCBI taxonomy): domain Eukaryota; kingdom Metazoa; phylum Chordata; class Chondrichthyes; order Orectolobiformes; family Hemiscylliidae; genus Hemiscyllium; species Hemiscyllium ocellatum. The sequence continues at coordinate 47,024,651 of NC_083425.1, read as the reverse complement.
TAGTCATCAGCAAGAGTACAGATAATAAACGACTGAAATACTTGAAGACATTTGAGGCACCGAGACCATATGAAATGTATCTAAGAGTTGAAACAGAGATGAGAACAATCTTGTGTTTTGAAATTTACGTAATTGGAAGTGATTAATGCCTAAAAACCCCAAGAAGGGTCAGTGTCATGATCATGAGAATTATAAACTGCTGGCTGAAGGCTGACACATACCACAGATGGAGCTGAGCATATGTCTTTTAACTAAAATAAATTACTGAGCTAATTGGCCTAAAGATTTTCAGCAGATTTGCCATTTTCTTCAACAAAATAAACCAGGATTTGACTCCAGCAGACTAATTGAATACTGTAGTAACTTGGGCTTTATACAAAAAGTGAAAATGTTGTGAAGAGACCTCATTATTCAAAATACCATTAACAATTAAACAGATTATTCAAATTTGTCGTCAAATAATTTAGAGATGAGTGTTTGTGTGTTTTGAATTGCAGCTCAGTGCTCCTTTCACAGAACACTAGGATTTGGGCAGATTCAATCTTGTACAAAATAAAAACCAAAAGAACTGTGGATGCTGGAAATCCAAAACAGAAATTGCTGGAAAAGCACAGCAGGTCTGGCAACATTTGTGGAGAGAAATCAGAGTTAACGTTTCGGATCGGGTGACCCTTCCCCAGAACTGATGGTAGCTAGGAAAATGTTGATACATACGAAGAAGATAGGGTAGGGGGAGGGGAGTAGAGTAAACATTTATTCCTTACCCCATCGCCCCCATTCTATCTGCTTCAATCTTGTTTCCTGAACATTTAATTGTCCATTCTGTAACTGATTATAATGAGGTGGGATAAAGCAGTTCAGAGCAGAACACCATGAGCACCGACTGGAGAAATGGCTTCTTCCACTGACTTTACCATCCCTTTATCACTCCAGGAATATTCTCTCTAGTCAACTCATCTTTGAGGGAAGGTGCTTGGCCAGAATCAACATTATGGTCGGCCTGTAGGATTGTCATCACATGATGAAAAAAAGAAGACACTTTGCAATGTCTGACCATAGTCCAACTTTTGGCTTGTTTGTTCAGGAAGGATATGGTGTCAAAAATATTCCATAACCTGTCATCCAATCCCAGCCCAAGGCCATACAATGCTGTCAAGTTCATGTCTACAGCAGTAAGAATTTCTTGTGAATATTTGCTTAAATCTTGTATAAATTATGCACTGGTCCCTATAGTCTACAAATAGTCAGTTTAGAACCCAGAATTTTCTTCGGAATAAATTAGTTGTGTAACATTCCAGCTTATTAGCAATTTTGTCACAATTTATCAACATGATCTTTTAAAATTATTCTGTTAGGATTCCCTCAATGACTCAGCTGGTTTATCCAGGTTTTAGCTGAGCCAGACAGCTCACGGCTGTCCAGCTAATATTACAACCAAAATCAGAAGTTGCTGGGGAACCTCAACAGGTCAGGCAGCTCCTGTGAGAGAGAAAGCAGCATCAATGTTTCGTGTCCAATAACCTTTCTTCAGGACAGACATCAGACTAGAAACATTGCCTCTGTTTTTCTCTCCACTGATGCTGCCAGACCGACTGAGATTCTCCAGCGCTTTCTGTTTCAGTTTCGGCTTTCCAGCAGTTTTGTTTTAGTTTGATCACAGTTTCTATTAATCCCTTCCTTAGGTTAAACATTGCAAGACACCTTACAGGGAAAATTTGGGGAAATTGAGACTGAAACTATTGAAAGTGGCCAAAGGCTAGTAAGATGAAATTTCCAGTAAGATTATGATGGATTCGAGCTTCTGATCTAGGCAACGTCCACCTTTGTTTTTTCTTTTCATTTATTTTCCTTTTTATCTTTCTTTTCTCATTTTTTATTTTATTTACCTATTGTGGAAGAGCCAAGTGGCCTACTTCCACATTGTAGAGATTCTGTGAAAGTGGGAGTCAGGATCCCAAGTTGGGCTCACAAACTGAAACTTTGATACTGTGAGATCTGAGGCTCCGGTGGCTGTATCTGTGGGTCTCTACACACTACCTCCAGCTCTCGTACATCTCCTCTCCCCTCTCTTTCCACCACTCAAGTAGCTCTGCCTCATAACTTCACTCCACACTCGCAGTTTCCACTGAGGTGCCAAAGCAATGTTTGAAGCCATGAATTGGGGTGACAGTGGTGTGTGTTGGAAAGCCCTGATTTAGGAAAAGGAAATTCAGTTTGATTCTGGCTCATTCTGACTGTGCAGCATCTCCTCCTAGCAAATCAACCAACTAGGCCTTAGCTGTATACACAAATAACTGCTACTAAGACTGGATACTGCAATAAGGAACCACACAAATAAATATTCCATGGCTGTACCTGTGCAGACTGGGAAATGATGAGCATACGACATTCTGCTTTGTGCTGGCTGACCAAAAGCCTTCAGGGTGGAAAAGGAGATTGGCTCACAGCGGATGTCATCGCCAAAATTATGTTACTGAACTCAATGGGTTTTTAATAACAATCAACAATCGTTATTTGGTTACTATCAATTTTTATTAGATTTAAAAGTCACTATTAGCTCTCTTGTATATTAACCTTGGACACTGGAGTTTTAATTTTGTGACGTTAACACTGCACCATTACCTCCCCTTAATTCCTGATTCAACACATTTTTCTCCCTGTTACATTAACATTTTAACTGTATGACTGTAGTCAAGGCTGAATGTGGTGCAAATATCTGATGGAAGAGTTCTGAAGTTCCTCTGTACTGCATTAACAACTGAGAAACTATTTTGTTGCAAATTACAAAAGAGTTACGAAGACTATAAGATATAGAAGCAAAATTAGGCCATTCGGCCAGTTGAGTCTGCTCTGCCCAACAATCATATTTGATATGTTTCTCAATCCCATTTTCCTGCCTTCTCCCTATAACCTTTGATTCTCTTACTAATTAAGAATTTATTGATCTCTGTCTTAAATGCACTCAATGACCTCGCCTTCGCTGCCCTCCCCACAGATTCTCAATCCTCTAGCTGAAGAAATTCCTCCTCATCTCAGTTCTAAACAGTCACCCTTCATTCTGAGGCTGGGTGTTTGAGTCTTAGTCTCTCCCATGTAGCTAGCAGAATGGCACAGTGGCTCAGTGGTTAGCTCTGCTGTCTCACATCACAAGGGAACTGAGTTCAATTCCAGCTTCAGGTGACTGTGTGGAGTTTACACATCCATTCTTCACCCCCCCCACCCTCACCCTCTGTATGGGTTTCCTGTGGGTGTACAGTCTCGGTGGATTAGACATGGGAAATGCAGAATTATAGGGTAAGGAGAGTGAGTCTGGATTGGATGTTCTTCAGAAGGGCAGTGTTCACTGAATGGCCTGCTTCCACGCTGCAGCAATTTTATGATTCAGGAGACTTGCAGTACATTCATGACCTGAACTATTCTTTGCTTCCTTTGTGACTCCATGAATTGTCAGTCACTACGCAACCTATTTGGATCCATGGTGGTATCAGATATTTTTGTCATCAACTTTGACTAAATATAGATCCTGATATTCCCATCCATCCTTATATAAGGGTGACTTCTTCCAAAGAATAAGCAAATACTACAGTCTTATGGTGGATGGCTGTTTCTCCAGCATCTGCAGTCCTCACCTTCTCCTGTTATGGATGGTGGGACTGATTCAGATGACAAGATTGTGGACTGTTTGCTGCCTTTATGCTTCTGCAGTACTGTAAGCAGAATCACTGAATTGTCATGGTGCAGAAAGAGGCCATTCAGCCCAACATATCTGCACTGGTTCTGTAAGCATTGCAACTTAATACCATTCTCCTGTCTATTCTCTGTAACTAAGCATGTTGTTTCAGTTTAAATAATGTAGGGAAATAGATGGTGACATCTTGCAAAATGTCCAGATTACAGAGGAGGAAGTGCTGGATGTCTTGAAATGGTTAAAGGTGGATAAATCCCCAGGACCTGATCAGGTGTACCCAAGAACTCTGTGGGAAGCTAAAGAAGTGATTGCTGGGTGTCTTGTTGAGATATTTGTATCATGGATAGTCACAGGTGAGGTGCCTGAAAACTGGAGGTTGGCAAACGTGGTGCCACTGTTTAAGAAGGGCAGTAAAGACAAGCCAGGGAACTATAGACTGGTGAACCTGACCTTGGTGGTGGGCAAGCTGTTGGAGGAATCCTGAGGGGCAGGATATACATGTATTTGGAAAGGCAAGGACTGATTCGGGATAGTCAACATGGCTTTGTGAGTGAGAAATCATGTCTCACAAACTTAGTTGAGTTTTTTTGAAGAAATAACAAAGAATATTGATGAGGGCAGAGCAGTAGATGTGATTTATATGGACTCCAGTAAGGTGTTTGACAAGGTTCCCCATGGGAGAATGATTAGCAAGGTTAGATCTCATGGAATACAGGGAGAACTAGCCATTTGGATACAGAACTGGCTCAAAGGTAGAAGACAGATAGTGGTGGTGGAGGGTTGTTTTTCAGACTGGAGGCCTGTGACCAGTGGAGTGCCACAAGGATCGGTGCTGGGCCCTCCACTTTTTGTCATTTACATAAATGATTTGGATGCGAGCATAAGAGCAATAGTTAGTAAGTTTGCAGATGACACCAAAATTGGAGGTACAGTGGACAGCGAAGAGGGTTACCACAGATTACAACAGAATCTGGACCAGGTGGGCCAGTGGGCTGAGAAGTGGCAGATGGAGTTTAATTCCGATAAATGCTAGGTGCTGCATTTTGGGAAAGCAAATCTTAGCAGGACTTATATACTTAATGGTAAGGTTCTAGGGAGTGTTGCTAAACAAAGAGACCTTGGAGTGCAGGTTCATAGCTCCTTGAAAGTGGAGTCGCAGGCAGATAGGATAGTGAAGAAGGCATTTGATATGCTTTCCTTTATTGGTCAGGGTATTGAGTACAGGAGTTGGGTGGTCATGTTGCGGCTGTACAGGACATTGGTTAGGCCACTGTTGGAATATTGCATGCAGTTCTGGTCTCCTTCCTATCGGAAAGATGTTGCGAAACTTGAAAGGGTTCAGAAAAGATTTACAAGGATGTTGCCAGGGTTGGAGGATCTGAGCTACAGGGAGAGGCTGAACAGGCTGGGGCTGTTTTCCCTGGAGTGTCGGAGGCTGAAGGGTGACATTATAGAGGTTTACAAAATTATGCGGGGCATGGATAGGATAAATAGACAAAGTCTTTTCTCTGGGGTCAGGGAGTCCAGACCTAGAAGGAGTAGGGTTTGGGTGAGGGGGAAAGATATAAAAGAGACCTAAGGGGCAACTTTTTCACGCAGAGAGTGGTATGTGTATGGAATGAGCTGCCAGAGGAAGTGGTGGAGGCTGGTACAATTGCAACATTTAAGAGGCAATTGGATGGGTATATGACTAGGAAGGGTTTGGAGGGATACGGGTCGGGTGCTGACAGGTGGGACTAGATTGGTTTGGGATGTCTGGTCGGCATGGATGGGTTGGATCGAAGGGCCTGTTTCCACGCTGTACATCTCTGTGACTCTATAATTACCCAATCACCTTATAAATGCCTCTGTTGAACCTATTGCCTCCAGATTTCCACATAATGCATTCCACACTCTAACTACTCCCTGTGTGCAAAAGATTTTCTCATCATCACATTCGCTTCTTTTATGAAACTCTCTAAATCCTGTGTCCATTGGTTTCCAAATGAAAATAACATGTCCCAAATTATTGTAGAGAGCTCTCATTGTTTTGAAATGTTTTGCCCCAAATCTCCCCTCAGCTTTCTCTTCCCTAAAGAAGCAATGGTTAAATATGATTAAACTAGTTTTCTTTTTAATTCCAGATTTACATCAAAATCAAATTTCACCACCTGTCATAGTTGGATTCAAACCCAAGGCCTTAGATTATTAGCCTGGCTTCTAGATTAACAATCCATTGACATTAATACTCTCCTATCATCAATTAACCTATACTTACAATCATCTTTTATCTGGCCTTTTGCTAAAAGCTAAAGATAATACATACTAAATTGAGAAGGCTATTTTATTTGCCATGCATTTTAGTTCTAACTACAGGCTTGCATATTTTTGAGCACTCATTCTTTTTTTAAAAAATCATTCAGGGAATGTGGACACCGATGTCTTCACCATCATTTATTGCCCTTTTCTCTTTGCCTGTGACAAAATGGTGGTGAACCACTTTCTTGACTCATTGTGGTTCTTGGAGACCTCTCTGAAACATTACATTGTCAGGGCTCTAATCTGGTGTTTTGCTTCAACAGCCTACACTGCAAGCCTCTTGTCCCCTCATAATTAAACAGTGACCTGCAAATTGTCATGCTTTATGGTAAATGATCTGTATCTGTATAAATGATCTGTATTGTATTAGCCTGTTCACTGATCCTTGTAATTGTGATTGATTGCTGGAGTCTGTGGGTGGAGTTTGAGAGTTGATTGACTGACTACACATACACTGAAGTGTGGAGAAAGTGGTCACACCTCCTGCAAAGTCAACATGGAAAGGGTAACTTCGAAGATATTTAAAGCCTTGCAAATAAGCTGTTTGCATTGTGGAGCCATCTCTGCATTACTCTGAAACTGGTAAGCTATGTCAGCCATAAATCACAAGTTGTCTTTGAGTCACTGATTAACAGCTTGGCCTCCATTTCTTGGAGAAATGTAAGTGACTCATATTATTTCCTCTGGTCCAGTGGCTACTAAACAATATATTGGACTATCCATTCCATTCAGTATAATTTAAATTGCATGTCAGCTTCCAAGCATTGCACCATGTAAATATTGTGTGTATCTGTGAGAGTACTGAGAAATGTAACAAACTTTATTTTCCCTCTTTCCAAGTACTAGGAACAATTAGGTCATGTGGAAATCAAAAGATATTTGACCTCACAACCTTCAAGGTGAACAAAAACTTGTAGTTATTTGAATATTTGTGATGAACAAAAACACAGTATTTGTTGCTGGTTTAAAAAATCACATTTTTTATTCACAGGAAGAGAGAAAATGTACCTCAAACGCAGAGAATTGTTGTGATTATCTCAAAAACAGTGGGAAGCAAGCAATGAGTTAAAAAGTATTCAAGTTACAACTTAGAAATAGAATTCACTGACTATTTTTTATCAGTTTCACTACAAAATCTTTGCTTACACTTTTCAATTTTTACTTTTAATGTTTATTAGTTTTTTTGTTGAGACTCCAAGTAGTTCCCATGTAGGTATGATGATAAAACGACTGGAGATTATACCTAAAGGAATAGGTAGGATCATGTATTTAGCAAACAGTTTCCTGACGATGTAGGGGACTTGAGTAGTCCTAAACTGTAGAACTCAGACCGTAGCAGAATTTCAGCTACCTTATACCCATGAGTTTCTTCACTGGAATTTGAAAGGGGGCATCATTGAAACAGATACAATTCTGCCAGGGCTGGACATACTGAATCTAGGAATGATATATCCTCTAGCTGGGAACAAGAGGATTGAATTCTCATGATACACAGTAGTCCATTTTAGTCAGAGATGAGGAGAAATTTGTTTACTTGAAGGATTAAGAGCCTGTGAAATGTTACCAGACGTCAAAATGTGGTGGCCACGTCACTCAGTATATTTAAGAAATAGATTTTCAGAGGTAAAAGGTGTCAAGGGATTTGGGGATGGACTGAGATTATGGAATTTGAAATAAATGATCAGTCATGATCATGATGAATGGCAAAATGAGCTAAATGATTTACTCATGATCCCATTTTCTATGTTTTCTCTCTATTTTCCATAACAACTGGGGAGGTGAGAGAATTTGTTGCAAAACTATTGTGTATCAAAAGTCAGAATTCCCTAAAGAATGCATTAATTACACAAACTTTCTCTGTATTTTTGCCATAAGGTTCTGGTGGACATAGCTTCAGATCCAGCTAGAACAGCTTGTGGAAATTAAATGCAATGAATGATTTTGGATTTCAGTGATGGTGACAGTGAGACAGGATGTTGGTAAGGCCTTTTCTGGAGTATTGTGTCCAGTTCTGGCTGCTTTGTTATAGCTGGAGAGGATTCAAAAGAGATTTATTAGGATGTTGCTGGGAATGGAAGCTTTAAGTTTTGAGGCGAGCCTGGATAGGCTGAGAATTTGTTCACTGGAGTGTAGTGAGAGGTGACCTTACAGTATGCATTAACTACACAAACTTTCTCTGTATTTTTGCCATAAATTAGTGTCCACTGCAACATTACCACATGTTAGTGCATCGAATATGTAAACTAAGATCTGAAGAAGGATCACACCAAAATGTTGACTTCTCCACCTCCTGATGCTTCCTGGTTTGCTGTGTTCTTCCAGCCTCCTGCTTGTCTACCTTGGATTCCAGCATCTGCAGTTTTTTTTTGTCTCTGATCTTTATCTTGGCAAAGAAACCAGGGAAAATTTCAGCATTTTCATTTCTCAACTTTGTCCTTCCACCTGTCTAAAATTCGATGGGCTTTTTACCGCAGGAGAGGCCTAATTGTTTCTATTGTGAGCCGTGACTTGACACAAATGCCACAGAATCAGACGTAATGGTTTTAAACACCACCCCAGATCCAGGAGTGAAGTATTTAGTCTGACACATCAGCGTGGTACTGAGTTTCTGTTCAGTTGGGATGAGTGGATTCTTACCAAAATGTTAAACAAAGGCCTTAAATGTACAAAATGTTCTGAGGCAGTGGCAGTGACCACTGGGCATGTGATCCTGAGACCCACATGAAGGTTCTGGTGGACATAGCTTCAGATCCAGCTAGAACAGCTTGTGGAAATTAAATACAACGATTGAATTTGGATTTCAGTGATGGTGACAGTGAGACAGGATGTTGGTAAGGCCTCTTCTGGAGTATTGTGTCCAGTTCTGGCTGCCTTGTTATAGCTGGAGAGGATTCAAAAGAGATTTATTAGGATGTTGCTGGGAATGGAAGCTTTAAGTTTTGAGGCGAGGCTGGATAGGCTGAGAATTTGTTCACTGGAGTATAGTGAGAGGCGACCTTACAGAGGTTTATAAAATCATGAGAGGTATAGGTAGAGTTAATGGTAGGTGTCTTTTCCCCTAGTATGGGGATTTCAAGACAGGACAGTACATTTTTAAGGTGAGAGGAGAAAGATGTGAGAAAAGACATGCGGAAAAATATTTTACACACAGACGGTGGGTCATGTGTGGAATGAACTTCCTGAGGAAGTGGTGGATGTAGGTACAGGTACAGTTTAAAACTTGTAAAAGCACATGAGTAGGAAAGGTTTGGAGGGACATGGGCCAGGAGCAGGCAGGTGGGACTACTTTTGTATGGGATTATGTTCGGCATGGACTGGTTGGACCAAAGAGCCTGATTTTGTGCTGTATGACTCTATGACTAGATCTATGACTGTAAAAACCCATCTGGTTCAGCAAACATTGTTTGGGAAAGCAAACCAACCATCCTCCCTGGTCTGGTCTAGTCTGGTCTACATATGGCTCCAGTAGAAGAGTGTGGTGCTCAAAAGCACAGCTGGTCTGGCAGCATCCGAGGAGCAGGGTACTCGATGTTTTGAGCATGAGGTCTTCATCCTGATGCCCGATACGTCGATTCTCCTGCTCCTCGGATACTGCCTGACCAGCTGTGCTTTCCCAGTGCCACACTTTTTAACTCTGACCTGCAACATCTGCAATCCTCACACTCTCGTACATGTCTCCAGTCCCACAGCAAACCAGTTGACTCTTAGCTGCCCTTGGAGATTCAAGGAGCAAAGGCTATAGTCTCAGAATAAAGAAGAGCCAACTTAAGACTGAGATGAGGAGGCATTCCTTCTCTTAGTATTGTCAGCCTTTAGAACTCCCTGCCACAGACAGCTATGGGTGCAGAGTCCTTGTATATATTTCAGGCTAAGGTGGATAGATTCTTGATCAGTTGGGGAATCAAGGGTTATGGGGAAATAGCAGGACGTGAGGAGAGTTGTCTGATCAGCCATTATCCTATTGAATGGCAGAGCAGGCACAAAGGGCCACACAGGCTACGCCAGTTCCTACTTAGGGGCTGCCATGTGGATCAGTGGTAGTGTTCATACTCCTGGAATGGGAGGCCTGGGTTCAAGTCAAATCTGCTCCAGAGGTGTGTAATATCATCTCTGTACAAGTTGATATAGAAAAAGCAATTGCTAAGGGTGGCACATTGGCTCAGTGGTTAGCACTGCTGTCTCACAGCACCAGGGACCCAGGGTCAATTCCAGCCTCAGGCAACTGTCGGTGTGGAGTTTGCACATTCTCCCTGTGTTTGTGTGGGTTTCCTCCCAAAGATATGCAGGTTAAGTGAATTGCTCATAGTGTTCAGGAATATGTAGGTTAAGCATATTAGTCAGGGTGAGATTAGGTCTGGGTGAGATAATGTTTGTTGGGCTAAATGGCCTGTTTCCACACTGTAGAGATTCTATGGTCTTATCATGAGATGGTCTAGCAGCCATTCAGTTCCAGCAAAAATAGGGATAGGCAATAAACACTGGCTTTGCATTTTGATGCTCACTTTGCATGAAGGAGTAAAGAAACTAAGAGGACTCCATGCGCTTCAGTGAAGGATTAGTCCTCAACTTTCACAGATTATTTAATCACTATCTGAATGCTATTTTGGGGATCTTACTGTGTTGTTGCACTCCAACTGTGATTACATTTCCAAAATTCTTATTTCACTGTAAAGACGTTAGGGATGCCATGAAGGTGTTTCGTAAATGCAAGTTTTTTTTGTTCTGCTGTAGTTGGTTTGTACGATCCACAGAAGGAAGTGAGCCAGGTCTGGAGCTATCAGTCTTGTGGAAGCAATGCAGCTGTTGGAGTTTTGAAAAAAGGTAATAGGGCAACTGTCACAGAGCCAGCTAGGATGTTGCTACAGGACGTTAGACCGTCACTCTGAGACAAGACTAACAGGTGAGTTCTTGTTTGTGATAAAAAGTGAGAGAATGTAGAGGAGGGGAATACACAAATACAGCTAATTTCTGTTCTACTGTGAATGAATAATACTTCTGCATTTAAACTGAAAATTCACCATCTGATTTCTAACTCCTGAACAACTTAGGTGAAACAATAGATTAACCAGGTACAAATTCTCTTATAAATAAAAGCAGAATACTGAAATGACTTTCTAGCAATTGATACAACTGAGTGGCTTGCTGGGCCATTCCAGAGGGCAGTTGATAGTGAATCATTTTGCTGAGGCTCTGGAGTCTCATGTAGGCCAGACCAGGTAAGGATGGCAGATTTCCTTCCCTGAAGAACATTAGTGAACCAGATGGATTTTTCTGACAATTAACAATGGTTTCATGGTTACCAGTCGACTCTTAATTCCATTTTTTTTTTATTGAATTCAAATTCCACATTCTGCCATGGCAATATTAGAATCCAGGTCCCCCCAGAACGTTATTCTGGACTTCTGAATTAATAGTAGAGTGATAATGGTTATCACCTAGGTCATCACCTCCCCTCCTACCTTCTCAAGGCAAATAGGAATGGGCTCGCAATGCTGGCCACAAAATGATTTTTTAAAAAGTTACTGCAATTCTGACATGGAAACAGAGAATGCTGCAGGAACTCAGCAGGTCTGGTAGCATTTGTGGAGAGAGAAACAGAGTTAATAATTTGAGTCCAATATGACTCTTCCTCAGAACTGAACTCGGAACTCCCTTCAGACTCCATTCAGAAGAAAATTCACATCAGCCTTCATGTTTCTCTCTTCAGTGAGATTTGCTGAGTTCCTCCAGCATTCTCTGTTTTTCTTCGAATCCTCTTGACTAACACTGAAGGCGAGAGATGGAAATCACTGGGGTCTGTTGCTTGCAGCACTAAGAAGCAGAAAAAGAGCAGATATTCTTCCCAAGTGTTTCAGCTGGCAATGTGTTTTGAATGGCAGATGGTCAATGTTCAGTGCCAGCTCGGGTTGTTTGCAATCCCACTGACTTCCTAAGGGATTTGCGGCTGTGTAGGTTTTACCTGCTAGTTCATAAGTCTCTGTTTGAGTTGAACAAACAGCTGAACCAAGTGAGGAGTTAATGCGTGTCGGTGACACTCCAACTGAAAGCGTTTACAACAGCCATGTTCCCTTCTGTGGCATTAGAATATCACACTCTTAACACCATTTGTGTTGTTGAGTGATTGCCATGGGCAACAAGGAATGCGATGATCATTTACAGATCTTAATGTCTTCTTAAAAGAGGATGGTGATTACCAAGCGAGAACTTCAAAAGAAATTTTTCGAGGAATTCTGCAGGATGCAACCAACACAAAGTGTTGCGACCGAATGTTACCATTGCCTTTTATATTCACTGCCATTTCCTTCATTCTGCCTGAGATGAACAAAAATGGACGTCAGTGATGTAGCAATGTATCAAAAGATTTCTCAACTAACTCCTACATTGCTAGGTTAATATTTTTCCCAGTTACAAACCCATTGCTGCAAGAACATTTGAAGACTGCACAGCAATTATTTGGCTTTTATCCACCAGAATCTGTCTAATCTGTCTGAACAGAAAAAAAATGATTTGCATTTCCACAGGCCTTTTAGATGAACACTGTGTGTCTAAATGCACTATGCAAATAATTATATACTTTTTGTAGCAGAGTCATTGTCATCATGTTGGAGAACCGTCGCTGATTTGCACTCAGTGAACTCCCATGTAAAATACATTGCAATAATGACCAGATCATTTTGTGGTGTTGCTTGAGGGATAAATATTGACCAACTCCCTCTGCTCTTCTTTACAATCAATCCATGGGAAATTTTATGTCCATCTGAGTCAACAGAGGGAATCTCACCTGAAAGACAACACTTGCAACAGTCCAGTTTTCCCTCAGTACTGCATTGTCAATCTTGATTTTTGACAGGCAGGTAAAAATGTAATGCTTTATTCCAACAGGTTATATATAACATCAGAGATATCATCTGCACTGGCTCTAACCACACATAATTCACTCTCCTTAAATGATGACTGTTGGAGATTTTTGCACTTGGAAGGCAATGGAGGTTACAGAAACAGAAATCTACTTAATGTCCTTGATAGTGGGACTCTGTCAGAGTTATAAACACTTTGGGATTGACAGTAACAGAGGAAAGGAGCAACATTATCTAATCTCTGAAGCTTCCACATAAGCTTCTGAATGAGACTATCTCGGGGAACTCGTGTGATAATTTGGCGGTACAGGGGTGGGACATTTACAGTTGCTTCTAACACAGGACAAATTCTGTTTGAGCTCCAATTCGGGACTGTCATTATAACTCCTCTGTTATAGACAGGAAAGAGACAGAAATCAAGCAACAATAGGCCAGTTAACTTGATAGCTGTCATGGGGCAATTGCTGAAATCCATTACTAAGGAGATTCTAGCAGGAGACATAGAAAATTAGATCATGAACAGGCAGAGTTCACATGGTTTTATGAAAGGCAAAGCGCATTCAATTTTTCCCTACAATCAACATCCTGGGGGTTACCATTGACTAGACTCTGAGCTGAGCTAACTACATAAATATTGAGGCTACAAGAGCAGGTCAGAGGCTAGGAATCTCTACATTCAAATGATAATCCGTCCAGTCCTTAAACAAAGGTAGCAAACAATTTAATCACAGTGCAAAGGGAAGGTTACCAGCTTTGACAGATTACTTCTCCCAGTTTACCATTGTCCAATGATACAACAATACAACAAGTGTCTAGATCAGAGTGGTGCTGATGAAGGGCTTTTGCCTGAAACGTCGATTTTCCTGCTCCTCGGATGCTGCCTGAACTGCTGTGCTTTTCCAGCACCACTCTGATCTAGAATCTGGTTTCCAGCATCTGCAGTCATTGTTTTTACCTAATACAACAAGTGTGACTGTCACTGACTTGTGGGTGCTGTTTTGAGTTTATTCCGTATTCTGGGTCAGATAATGTCTGACAACAGACCACAGTCCATTAGTGAAATGTATAAAACCATGTTACCAAGTGTTTAGTGACCCACATCACATCGTCACCGTGCTATCCTTGCTCAAACAGCCATGCAGAAAATTACTATCTACAATCCAATCAATGATCATCAAGATAAAAAAATGTTTACAGTGTATACAAATGCAGAAATGCAATGACGATGAAGAAGAAAGCATCAGTTCAAGCACAGCTTATGCTTGGAAGTCAATTACAAATAGCGTTCCCCGGCAATTAATTGTCAAACCATTCCAATACACAAGATAGTCTTCTTCAAAGGCAGAGGAGAATGAAACGGATACATGATGAATGATCAGAACTCCCATAACTGCTACTGACAGAGAGGGAGAGTTAGAAATACAAATAATTTGAATACCAGCAAAAAGGTACCTTCTAAACTAAACAACCAGTCCAGATCACACAAAGTTGTTCCTGATCATGGCACTACATTGTGAAGGGAAAGAAGGTAGTGCAAATCGATATACAACTGACCAATCATGCACAAAGACCGTAAGGAAGAAGACACTGATTACTGAACAGTGATGTTGAGTGACCACAACCAACAGCAAGCCACCAAGTTGGCAAACCAGCACCACAGACAACAATATATCCATCTCCAGACAGCAATAAGATCACCAGGTCAGGCTGAGTTATCAAACCTCCAAAGCATTGCATTGAATTTTGAATTGTTAATCCTGTCAACTTTATTTCTATTCACACATATAACCATGTATAACTGTTGGTGTTTTCTTTCATCTTTGGTAAAAGGTAAATAACTTTTATAGATTAGAATTCCAACACTATGGAAACAGGCCTTCAGCCCAACAAGTACACACCAACCATCTGAAGAGTAACCCACATTTACCCCTGACTGATGTACCTACCAATATGGGCGATTCACCTGACCATCTTTGTATTGTGGAAGTAAAGACACACAGAGAACATGCAAACGCCATACAGACAGTCACCAAGGATGGGAACTAAACCCTGAGTCCCTGGTGCTGTGAGGTAGCAGTGCTAACCACTGAGCCACTGCATCAGCCCATTTTGTTATGTCTCCAGTTAGTCTACCTTTGAGAGATGCTCATGATATCATTATTGCAACAAAATAAATGATATTAGAGCTGAGATGTAGATGGGAAAGGCAGAATGCTAAAAGCAGAAAATAAGTCAGCTCTGCTGAGGGCAAAGACTGAAGGTTATCAGAATAAGGGAGAGAGAGCGTGCACAGCATGAAGATGTTGACCTTAAGATTGGGACTTAAAGCTGTGAAGTACCCAAGCTGAAAATGAGGTGCTGTTCTTCTAGTTACCATTCAACTTCACTGAGACATTGCAGCAAATCTCGGGTGGAAATCAAAGCAGGAGATCAAGAAACTACTTGAAACATATTGCTGCTGTTCACAATTGAATAACTTAATGTTATTAAGATGTGCCTGTTAATAAAATATTTGTCTATTTAGTAAATATGTTAGTGAGCTGTAATAAACATCTGTTGGATGATTAAATATCATGATCACCACTGTCTAGTTTGTAATGGATAGCATCAGCATTGCTGTGCAATAGCACATTGAGCAGCAGGTGGCGATGGTGAGAGAGGGAACCAAGCAGAACAGCTGGAGCAGTCATACATACTCTGGAGGTGCAACACCTTTGGGAAAAGGAGATCTCAAGCAGAGAAAGATTGGACATATAAAGGATTTTCTCAGGTATAAACCATAAGCTTAATTCCATGTAAAACTCTCTACCCTGTTGAACTTTAATTCCCTTCAGGTTTGAATGATACCTATAGAATAAAGAATTCCAGTGGTCTTCCAGCTTTCTGTGCATTCAAATCTCATGTGACAGCAGGTAAAATATAAAACCCATGTCAAGTGATTTGTTTTTACATAATCTTGGAGTTCAAATGATGTGCAAATCTGCCTGAGATTCATATGATGATGCATGACTTCTTTGCACAACATCACAGACTTATTAATTTTCACATTCCTGTTGTAGCTTAAATTTCATGCTAAAAATCTCTCCTTAAACCTGACCGAGGTCTTGTGTCTTGTCAGCTTTATAAACATCATCCTTCACCTTGTCTTCATGTAGCTTCTTCAACAATATTTCCAATTCTTGCTTGGCATCCAAATGTTGCCTGGTTGTATTAAAGACACTTCGTCACGCTTTTTATTTTTATTGCGCTGTTTCTTTATTCAAATAATCCTTCATTCAGTTTAAGTCAGAATGTGAATGGTGTAATATATCCTGATCCTTGGATCCATTGGCTCACAGTCTGGCTCATCAGGACCAACTTACTTGTTCCTCCCTACATTTCATTTGGTCACTAATCCATGGCAACCAAATTCACATGATTATGGTCAACATGTGACAGAACTGTTCATCAGCCATCTGGAAATTCTCTGTTTTAGGTTTTAGCCAAAATTCCACTCCTCTTATTGGAAAGCATGAGATGTGAATTGGGATAATTTATGTTTAGGATTTCCAGTCACAAACTTAACCTCGACCTCTGAACTCAAAACATCATATTGTTTGGGTTAATTTGTATTTTCAGTCCCATTTTGTGGATAATGCTTTTTAAAAGTCAAATTATTAGTTTTTTTTAGTATCTTCATTTTTCTCTGTTTGCAATCTGCTACATCGCTTTCTGTGTGCATTCCCAAACTAGAAGAACAGATGAAGTCCTACACCCAGGTACATCATTGCACCATTTATTGTTGCTTTTATAGCAGTGCCCCAATATGTTGGGATTTTATTCCTTGTTGAGGTGTTTGTGGTTGCTCTGCATGATGGTTGAGATCAAGGACTTGTTTTACTTCATCCGACCACTAATAAGTATAAGTTTAAGCTCTCATTAGGTAAATGTCTGGACTTGCCAGGGAAGCTGCATCATTAGCAGAATGTACTTTGTGAGATTACACAATACCACAGCATGGAGAAACACCATAGTCTATCTATTGCCCGTTTAACAAGTTGGAGTGTGGATCTTCAGCAGAAGCCTGCCTTTTTATAACGTGGACATGGCTAGAAACTAGAGTTACTCAGTGTGAAACAAGTTTAGGTGTGACGTGACCCACATTTGTGTCATTATCCGTTGATTCCAGCAGGTGGCAATATTTGACCATCTCACTCTGATATAATCAAAGAACATTATTGAAAACAATGTATTTGCCATAAAGTATATTTTGGTGAAACAGTAAACAATTAATCACCAGAGAAAATGTACATGATTGTACTGCATCTTATTTCCTTTCCTTCCTGATAAATACCTCCAACACGTGTGGACAGAGTAGGATGGGTCTTATTTCTGGGCCAAAACTCCAGTTTTAAATCTCACCATGGATCTGGTGAGTGTAGGATGTGTGTCGGACCATGATCAATCTGTAGGTTTTTTTTTGATACACTTACACTTACTACCCACTGGTGACATGGAGATACTTTCCTGGTCACCCAGAATCGTGTTCCCATGTTAAAAGTCACCATGTGTAGTTTCTTGCGTGAGCAAATGTTCTCCTCACTCTAATGGATCACCTCAGCCTTGCTTTCCCCTAATCAACCTGATCAGAGCTGTCAATCTGAGACTTGAACCTCGGTATCTGCCTCAGAGGTAAGGACCCTCCCATGTAACCACAGATTCTCATAATGATGATGTTCCTTACCTAGAAATCTGGACCAATAATTGATAGAATGCAAATTCTTAGTTTGAGAATTTGACTTACAGAATTTCTTTTTAAAAGTTCTATAATTAAAAGATCTTGCAGTGCTCTGGTAGTGTCCCTACCTGTGGACCAGAAGTCTGGTTTCAAGTCTTCACTCTGGATGTGGTGGCCATGGAAGTGTGTCAAAGCACATCCAATTAGATGGCTTTAAAAATAAAACATAATATTGATAAAGGAGACCATAAAAGTGTTAGTTTGTTATTGAAACCCAATTGGTCCATTCCTATCCTTTACAGATGCAAAGCTACTGTCCTTTAGTTAGTCTGGCCTCTATGTGACTCCAGTCCACACTTGTTTTTAACTGCTGTCTAAAGCAGCCTATGACAAGCCACTCAGCTGTTTCCAATTGCTTCAAGAGTTTGACTTACCGCTGTCTTCTCAGGGTAATAAACACTAGCCTTTGCCAACAAATCCCACATATTGACAATAAATAGTTGAAAAGTAACTGAGTTTGTAATTTTATGGCTAAACTTACGAAAACATTTACATCTCTCATGCAGCCTCTCCGGTTAGTGAACTAAAACAGGTCAGCCTAGCTGCAACCATAACAATGAATTGTGCAGCTTTAGCATTCGCTTTTTTGCCTCAGTTCCTAACGCCAATTTCTTTCGTAATTTCTTTCGTACAGTTTATTTTTCTTAATTGCCTTCGGGTGACACCACATGCTGTGTGAAATGTGTGACAAAAAAGCTGGATAGAAATTTTTTTTAAAAAAGAATAACACGACATTTATGCTTGAATATTGCTGAGACTGAGGAGAGTGTCATCTATGTAAAGCAGACTTAATAGTAATAAGGTTTATCCTGGCATTCCACTAATCCCTTTGAATGTTTGACCTGTAACTTCTAACTCTCTCAGGAGATAAAACAGAATTTGGAACTGTGCAGACTTCAAGATTTTTTGGATATCTGTGTCATGCATGTCTCTTTTAAAGCTTCGTATTGATAATGGCTATCAGATACAACTTCATTTTGCTGCAACCATGGATTGTATCACTGTCTTGATTAAATAACCTAAGAGTGCCTGGTGTCTGTCCAACCCCTTGTAAAAATTTCAGCAAGGCCAGAGCTCTGTGGGGGTGGGGTGTGGTAGTGACCAAGCTGCACGCTGAACTTTACAAAACCCTGTCCTTTCAAACCCACCGTCGACAGAATGCAAATCCCAGGCAATCCCGCATGAGTTGTTTTTAGTGCACTTCAACCAGCTTTAAAACAACTGTACATTTTTAACACTTTTGTGGAGGGGGTATCATTTGATTGACATTGTTAGATTTCACTGGTTGGCTGAGAATCAGGAGTGCAGTCATGTTGCTGATCTGTTTAGAGGCCAGTGAGCGAGTCTTGGACTGTTGGCTAAGGCCACTTTGATTGGCATTAACATTTGAAGTATTTTTGATGATGACAGCCATTTCTCATGGTATAAGTGTCTTGAAGGGTCTTTTTACGCAGTGTACACAGGAAGATTGTGACACTGAAGAAAATGATTTAATCACTGTGCTCTGAAAAAAATTACTTACTGAATCAGATGGGCAGGTGCTATTTTATAGTGCTTATGGACTGCTAACCCAGAGGCTTGCACTACTAACGCAGAGAACTGTAAGGTTAAATTCATATGTGGTAGATGATTATGAAGCAGTCCAATTGTGAAATCCCATCACACCAAAATTGGAGGTGTAGTGGACACTGAAGAAAGTTACCTCAGAGTACAGTGGGGTCTTGATCAGATGAACCAATGGGCTGACGAGTGGCAGATGGAGTTCAATTTAGATAAATATGAGATGCTGCAATTTGGGAAAGCAAATCAAAGCAGGATTTATACACTTAATGGTAAGGTCCTAGGGAGTGTTGCTGAATAAAGAGACCTTGGAGTGCAGGTTCATAGTTCCCTGAAAATGGAGTCACAGGTAGACAGGATAGTGACGAAGGCATTTGGTATACTTTCTTTTATTGGTCAGAGCATTGAGTACAGGAGTTTCTTCACAGTGCAGAGCTATTAGACGAAGGCAAACCAGGCCTCATCTTCCCAGCAGTCAATGGCATATTCTGAAATGTTATGATCCCTATAGCCACGTTGATAGCGACTGACATATGGTGAGCACATGAGATAAGTATGATGAGTGGTTTTGGGTGTCAAGAAGGAAAGATGACAAGTAGGAAGGGGGCAAGGTATCAAGTGGTTGGGATGCCAGGGTGAAATTGGCAAGGGCACTAGGCAGATGATGCAGCGTTTAGGATATACTGGGGTGAATGGGACAAATTAGCCCTGGCAATGGGATGGGTGTTGGTTCTGGGTGGGCATTATATGTGGTAGTGGCAGGAGGTGGATGGAGTCTGAGGTCTAGCTGCAACAGCGGAAGATGTTGGGGGAGAGTGGTGTTCCGATCTGCAATGATGTGGGGACTTGTTGTGCCCTGGGGCAGGTGTCAGGTGTTCAAGGTTTGTTGGTCCCTGGGGAACAGGTGTGCCACATCCCGGGGTAGAGCTCAGGAACAAGGTGTCGGGTATCCAGGACTCCCAAGCCTATAAGCATTCCCGAGGAAATGTATCTGGAGAATGGGTAAGGGAAGTACAGGGACTGTGGTGCTGGAAAAGCACAGCAGGTCAGGCAGCATCTGAGGAGCAGAAGAATTGACATTTCAGGCATAAACCTTCATGAGGAATGAGGCTTATGTCTGAAAATAGACTCTCCTGCTCCTCAGATGCTGCCTGACCTGCTGTGCTTTTCCAGCACAACAGTCTCGACTCTGATCTCTAGCATTTCAGTCCTCACTTGCTTCAAGTACAGGGAATGCTGACTCATGCATTTAATTGTCTAATATTTCCTGAGTAACTAATTGACTTAATTTTGTTGGGATCCCCCAGAATCCCCATTTTATATGGAACTTTAAGAGTATTCCAAGCTGAGAGAAATTGCCCTGCCGAATATTCAATTTCCCAGGCAATACCTTCAGAATCTGCTCTGATCGGGAATTTCCAAGGACCTCATGCACAACTCCCATCGACACTGTGATGGCAACTGTCTGCCTGGCTCTTTCACCATCACTGCCTGCTGCTGGAGGTCGTGTTCTCTCAGAGCTGAATCTGCCCCAGGTATCAATGATGAGGTCAGCATTGGTTTCCCATTCCTGAATTGAATTAGATATTGATCTATGGGTGAGACTGTTGCTGGCTATCACGTGTAGGCTAGACCTGGTGAGGACGGTAGGTGGAAGGTGGAGAGGAATGGCTCATTATACACAGTGAGGTTAGGGTACTGCTCTGGGATCGACGACCACTATGGGGCAAGTGACACACGCCACGGGTGGAGTTAGCATCGGGCATGGCCAGGGAAGAGTCACTGCTGGAGTAGTTCTGCTCGGTGTCTGTCACCTATGCAGCACTGTCCTAGGCTGTGTAGCCAGGCCTGTTATGGCCGCGCCTCTGGAAGGAGCGATAGAAGTGAACACAGGGACCCTTGAAGCAAACCACACCACTATCTTTGTCAGTCAGGGTGAAGAGGAATTGTCACGCTGGCTGCTGTGCCAGATTTTAAGATCCTTGATGATGTCTTGTTGACCAGAAAAAGTGGAAGGTACTGTAATCATCTGGAAGATATCAGATAAGCAGGTGATAATCGGACCAGGAGCCAAGCTGAAGAAAACCCCAGGAGCAGGCTCTGTCCCTCATGGGAGAGAGGGAGTGTGAGAAGCCATCAACAAAGCTAAGACCCACTAGAATGGCTGGAGCAGTGTCAGTGGTGACATTGACTGGGATTTACTTAGTGTTAGAGGATTAGATGGAGAAGAATTTGTGAGGACCATCCAGGAGGGTATTATACAGCAGTATGTAAATAGTCCAACTCGGGAAGGTGCCATACTGGACCTGGTGTTGAGGAATGAACCTGGCCGAGTGGTTGAAGTTTCAGTAGGGGATTACTTTAGGAATAGAGATCACAATTCCGTAACTTTTAGAATACTCGTGGACAAAGATGAGTGGTCCTAAAGGAAGAGTGTTAAACTGGGGGAAGGCCAACGATACCAAAATTCGGCAGGACCTGGGCGACGTTGGGAGCAGCTGTTTGAGGATAAATCCACATTTGATATGTGGGAGACTTTTAAAGAGGTTGACTAGAGTGCAGGATAGACATGTCCCTGTGAAAATGACAGATGAAAGTGACAACATTAGGGAAACATGGACAACAGGTGAAATCATGAGACTAGCTAAGAGGATAAAGGAAGTATACCTAAGGTTTAGGTGACTGAAAACAAAGGAAGCTTTAGAAGAATATCAGGAAGTAGGATTAATTTAAAACGAGGAATTAAAGAGGACTAAAAGGGAGTTATAAAATATCTTTAGCAAACAGGATTAAGGAAAATCCCAAAACCTT
This sequence comes from Hemiscyllium ocellatum, assembly GCF_020745735.1. Classification (NCBI taxonomy): domain Eukaryota; kingdom Metazoa; phylum Chordata; class Chondrichthyes; order Orectolobiformes; family Hemiscylliidae; genus Hemiscyllium; species Hemiscyllium ocellatum. Next base: position 47,002,660 of record NC_083425.1, on the reverse strand, counting down.
TTATCTGGATATAAGGAACTGAGGATAACTAGAGAAAGGGTTGGCCCACTCAAGAACAAAAGAGGAATGTTATGCATGGAGTCAGAGAAAATGGGTGAGATTCTTAACGAGTACTTTGCATTGGTATTCACTGAGGAGAGGGACATGATGGATGTTGAGGTAAGGGATAGATGTTTGATTACTCTAGGTCAAGTCAGCATAAGGATGGAGGAAGTGTTGGGTATTCCAAAAGGCTTTAAGGTGGACAAGTCCCCAGGTCAGGATGGGATCTATCCCAGGTTCCTGAGGGAAGTGAGAGAGGAAATATGCCTGAACAGATACCTTTGCAGCATCCTTGAACATGGGTGAGGTCCCAGAGAACTTCTTGTTTAAGAAGGGTAGCAGGGATAATCCAGGTCATTATAGACCGGTGAGCCTGACGTCAGTGGTAGGGAAACTGCTGGAGAAGACAATGAAGGATAGGATTTATTGACATTGGAAGAAAATGAGCTTATCAGTGATAGACAACATAGTTTTGTGCAGGGAAGGTCATGTCTTACCAACTTAATAGAATTCTTTGTCACTTCCTCAAAGTTGATTGATGAGGGAAGGGCTGTAGATACCATATACATGAACATCAGTAAGGCATTTGATAAGGTTCCCCATGCTAGGCTGATGGAGAAAGTGAATTTACATGGGGTCCAGGGTACACTAGCTAAATGGATAGAGAACTGACTGGGAGACAGAGGAGACAGAGAGTAGTAGTGGAAGGAAGTTTCTCAAAATGGAAACCTGTAATCAGTGATGTTCCAAAGGTATCCATGCTGGGACCATTGTTGTTTTTAATATACATAAATGATTTGGAGGAAGGTATAGGTAGTCTGATTAACAAGTTTGCAGATGACGCTAAGATTGGTAGAGGAGCAGATAGTGAAGGGGACTGTCAGAGAATACAGCAGAATATAGATAGATTGGAGAGTTGAGTGGAGGAATGGCAGATGGAGTTCAATCAAGGCAAATGCGAGGTAATGCATTTTGGAAGGATCCAATTCAAGTGTGAACTATACAGTAAATGGAAAAGCCCTAGAGAAAATTAATGTACAGATAGATCTGGGTGTTCAGGTCTATTGTACCCTGAAGGTGGCAACCCATGTCGATAGGGTGGTCAAGAAGGCATACGGCATACTTTCCTTCATCAAATGGGGTATTGAGTACAGGCAGATCATGTTCCAGTTGTATAGGACTTTGTTCGGCCACATTTGGAGTACTGCGTACAGTTCTGGTTGCCACATTACCAAAAAGATGTGGATGCTTTGGAGCGGCTACAGAGGAGGTTCACCAGGATGTTGCCTGGTATGGAGGGTGCTAGCAATGAAGAGAGGTTGAGTAGATCAGGATTATTTTTGTTAGAAAGATGGAGGATGAGGAGGGACCTGATTGAGGTTTGCAAGATCATGATAGGAATAGACAGGATGGATAGCAAGAAGCTTTTTCCGCAGAGTGGGTGTCTCAATTACTAGGGGTCACGAGTTCAAGGTAAAAGGGAAAAAGTTTAAGGGAGATATGCGTGGAAAGTTCTTTACACAGAGGATAGTTGGGTCCTGGAACACATTGCCAGCAGAGGTGGTAGAGGTGGGCATAATAGCGTCATTTAAGATGTATCTAGACAGATACATGAATGGACAGGGAGCAGAGGGATACAGACCCTTGGATAATAGGTGTCAGGTTTAGATAAAGGATCTGGATTGGCGCAGGCTTGGAGGGCCGAAGGGGCTGTTACTGTGCTGTAACTTTCTTTGTTCTTTGTTCTTTATTCTTTGACTCCAGGCTCATAGGCCTGATGCAAGGACTCCTGGAATGGTGGCAGGGCATTGGCTGCAGTGATGGCGGAGTGGGAGTCCTGGCTGTGGTATGCCCTGAACGTGGACACTTTCGGCAGTGGCAGGTCGTCAACTGGGGCCATTTTGGTGCTGTGCTTAGGACCCCAGCCGATAGAGAAGTTCTCTATTTAAGTACTTCCTTTTTATCCTTTTGTACCTGAAAATGCTGCCAGGTTGTGGAGACTGAATATTTTACACTGTATCTCCCTAGACATATGTGACAATAAATCATTCATTCATTCCGACAGGTTTTTAATCTAACCATTGTTTAATCAATTCCACTTTTATTAATTGCATTTAAATTGCAGCAGACACCATGTTCCCAGAGTCTTAGTGCAGGTCTCTTGATTACTAGTCCAGAGATATTACCACTACATCACTACCTACCCCTGTAGAATACTCTTGAGGGGCAAATGGCGTCCGCCTCCGCTCTGATATTCCTATTTGAATCAAGACGATGAAAGACTCAAGTTTCTTCACTTGAGAACATTACTTGCAACAGATTGTGCACATCAGACCTCAATTGCTGCCTCATTACCATCTAATTATATTAGTGCTTTCCTCAGTGTCTATATTGCACAAAAGTCTAAATTGTGCATTGGCAAATGAAGCGCAATGATGTAATAATGTATTTACCAGCCAGCAAATCTCTAGAGTGCTTTGCATTATAGTTGTGTTTTTCTTTCAAAAATTCAGTCAATGCAATCCAATTTGAAAAAAAAAACGATTTACTTCAATCATACTTGAGTACAATGTGATGAAAAGTGCTTCCAAAATAACCCAACCACAAATAATGATTTCTACAAATATGTCTGGGAGACCTTCTGTTTAATTAATTAACAAACAATCAACCCTGCTGTTTTACAACAAGCTTCATTCTTTACAATCGAATATAAAATGTTCTAACAGTAATATATCTCAGTTAATATTAAATCCATTATGAAGGTTTGCAAATATAATTGCATGAAATTATGAGCATTGTATCGCATAGCCTTGTTGTAAGTGCTATTTCTGGATATATACTGTTCTTCAATTTATTGACCACGTCCAGGCGTAGATAAAGCTGTTGAAGGTTTGAGGCCTATACAGCTGAAGTTATGGTCATTAATATTAGAATGAAAAATATTGGGGGTGTACACAAGACCAGAACTGCAGGAACACAGAATTTATTGAGGCCAACAGGACTGCAAGAGGTCAGAGAGACTGGGAGGAGTGAAGCCATGGAGCAGTTTGAAAGGCAAAGGCTGATTTTTCTTTCCAGTCCAAGTGCATCAGAATACAGTGTATCAGGTCAGTTCCCACATCTGAGCCAATTAGGTCCATAATGGACTGATTGAGGGAAAAATTAATGGCTCCACTGGGATCCTAACAGTAATAGACTGGTTCCTCACTGACGTTGGAACCCAGATTTGAATTGGAGGTGGACTTCCAGCATCATGCCTCCCTTCCATGAACCCAGCAAAGGTCCACTACTGTGATGCATAGCCAGGCTACCTTCTGTAGGAGCTCTCTCTTCACAAAGACTTCAGTTTCAGCGTTTCACCCAGACAGCAAAGTGTGCTAATATAAGGTGCCTTGCTGTTCCTTTTTTCTAATGCATTCACAGGATGAGGGCAGTTCTAGTTAGGTCAGCATTTATTGCCCATCCCTAATCACTCAGAGAATCAATCTCATTGCTGTGTTTCTGGAGTCACATGCAGACTAGACCAGGTATGGATTAGAGACAAAAAAAAACTACTGATGCTGGAATCCAAAATAAACAGGCAGGAGGCTGGAAGGACACAGCAAGCCAGGCAGCATCAGGAGGTGGAGAAGTCAACATTTTGGGTGAAGCCCTTCTTCAGGACTGGGGGTGGCTATAGGGGGAGCTGCAGATAAAGGGGGTGGCAGGGGCAAGATGGTGAAGTGGGGATAGGTGAATACAGGTAGAGCGTACATCCTGGTTGGTCAATGGAAGGAGTGAATCCGGTTGGTGGCAGGAAGGAGTGGAAGGGAGGGGCTGGGAAGGGAGTCAGGAGATGGGAAAGGAGATTATTTGATATTGAAAAACTCAATGTTGAGTTCTCCGGTTGCCCAGGCAGAAGATGAGGTTTTGTTCCTCCAATTTGCAACGTGGTTCATTGTGGCAATGGAGGAGGCCAAGAATGGTCATGTCAGAAAGGGAGTGGGAAGGGGAATTAAAATGGGCAGTGCCTGGAAGGTCAGGTCAGCCCCTGCAGACCCAGCTGAGATGCTTGGCAAACTATTCCCTAAGTTTATGTTTTGGTCTCCCTGATGTAGAGAAGACCAGATTGGGAGCCCCTGATGCAGTAAACCAGGTAAGAATGGCCGTTTCCTTCCCTCAAGGATATTAGCAAACCACATGGGTTTTTCCAATCATTGGCAATGGGCTCATGGTCATGAATAGACTCTTAATTTCAGACTGTTTTTTATTGGATTTAAATTTGGTAGATTTTTAGATTCAAACCCAGGTCCCCAGAAATCCTTTAGCTCTCTGGATTAACAGACCAGTGATAATACCACTGGGTCATCACCTCCCCATTTCCTTCCTGCCTCAGCAGTACCCAGCTCTCCCTTTAGTAATACAGGCTGTACACAAGTTTGATTTGACCTCCCATCTTACTGACCCAGTTGTCATCCTTAATTGGTCAGATGTTCTTAACAAATCCAGGAAAATTGTGGGCAGTGTCCACAACCACTTCTCAAACGGAAGCTCACATCGGAAACTGGGATAATTCAGCTCAAAGATTCAGTTGTATATTCCAAAGAGGGATTTGGCCATATCCTCAGAAAGGGGGAAAGTAAAGGCAGTCCCAGGTTATGAACAAGTTCCATTCTTGAATACATTCATAAGTGGATTGCTATGCAAGTTGGAACCCAATATAGAACAATGTAAATTAGATGCTCATAAGTAGCAACAAACTTTCGCATGCCAGAACTTTAATATTAATACTAACACACAGCTGTATGGGATGTCAGCTGTAAGTATGAGCATTCATCAGTTGGATATTTGTAAGTCAAGGACCACTTGTATAGAGTTTTTACGAAAAAGAAAGGGTGTTGGATTAATTGGTTAATTAATTGAATCTTCAAAAAGAATGAGTATGTTTCTGATGGATTGAATAACAAAGTAAAATGAAGAGCCCAAGATTAATATGTGCAGGATCACGGTTATAGATAAAACCAATATTGTGTTGGTACCCATTGTCTCCAATTGTTCATGTTTTCCCAATGGTACATTTTACACACACTTGCTGTTTGTGTCATAAAGTTCAGAAATGTCATGGAATTCATTTAACATCTGGTCCATGCTGAGTTACCCACTCTTTTCCAGGGTAGCAATAGGGCTCAGAAATTGGCTTCAGTGCTTCTAATCTTCAGTTAGGCGCAGGCAACTACAAAGCTGAACATGCTATTATGACTTCTGTCTCATGGAAGCAGTCAAACTGCATCTATCATCAGTGAACCCAAACCCTGGTACAAAGTATTAGTTTCAGTGATTCAGGTTAAAATTAGGAGAATGCAAAAAAAAATTTGTTATAGGAAGGCAATTTAAATGATTCAGGTGCCAGGTGTTTTCATGCTGTGTGCCATTTTGGTGACTATGAGCAGAGAATTAGGGGAGAATGTTCACCTATCCTCTCTTTAGATGGAAAATGGGAAAATTAGCTGCCTACTTCTTATTGTACCACATTTTGCTATTCAGAAGCAAATGGGCAGTAAAATCGGATGGGCTGTATCATGGGTCAAAACAGTTCAGGCTACAATTTAATTCCAATCTTTTCAATTCACGGAATGTGTTAAGTGCAGAATACAAATTAATCATTCAGCGTTCATTCAAATTTTGCAATTGTTACAGTGTACAGTCCAAGCAAATGCATTTATAATTACATTGCCATTTAAAAAGTCATAAAATTTGCAAGTTATCTCTCAAACATTTCAAAGTCTTCCATGAACAATGAATAGTATGTGACTAAATTGGTTAGCCATTTTGTGTAAGGACAGCTGCGTCTGTAGTAAAGAAAGACCAGTTCATCTATTTTGGGCAGTGGAGGGAAAAATGGTGATTTTTGAGAATTCCTCCTGTCATAGGTTTTCCAGAATCACCAGAACAAGAACTGCAAGTCATGGCTAAACACCCTCATACAGCAAGAACGCAACAAGAAGAGTAATATTGTGAAGCAAGTCTATCTGATTCTATGACACAGGTTCTCTCTTTGGGTGATGGCCAAGGGTGACAATGCCCAGACAATAGTGAACCTCAGCCCATGCACAGTCAGCAACTGCATTTCCAGCTGTACATACCCTGTTCTGAGCTCATTTCCTTCCTTTTTTTACAGTTAAAGTGCCAAGCCATCCAAACCAGCAGGGGTTTTAAGGACTTAACGTGGCACAAAACGCACAAGTTAGGGAGTGTAGTTTGACTCTAATTTGGTTCTTGAGTCAAACCCCACTGCTATGATATGATCTGAGTGCTTCCCCATATGTTAACCCATATAACATATACCATGAAGTCTGGGTTTCGTTGAGACAAATGTCTTGAAGTTTGTTAACAGCATTAATTATTTACGTTATTGCAGTCTCTCAAATTAGCATGTAGTCTGAGCTCTACGCTTACAGATGTCAAGTTGGACAGTGAATTGGTGTTACATGCATGGTTTATGTAAGAAGGATTAGGAGAGGCCCTGATGACATTGAGAAGAAGCTGGAGACTTTCCAGGCAATTGAAAGATAAGATTGAACAATTAGGAGGTAAGCATGTGTTCAGGCACTCTGGGTTGTAGCAACATTGGAGGGAGTTAAGAAGCAGAGTTTTCAAGAGGGAAGGGTGAAATTCCTTTGGAGGAAGTTCTTAGTTTAATGAAACATCTGAGTGGTTTCCCAACAAATGCAAAGGGATTTATCTTGATTGCAACTGCCATTTAATATAGATGGTATCATGCTTGTTTTCTAGTTAATTTGTGTTTGCCTCATGCTGATTTTTATAGGTTACAGGATAAAGAAAATATTGTTTGTTAATTTATATTTACCCCCTGCTAAATTTGATACAGGCATATAAGACAGATACAGAAACATGTTTACTTTTTTAACTTGATACAGTAAAGTTTCTGGTATTTGTTCAAAGTCATGAATATTGTGATGTTGTTCTATTGGTATGGATTTGGGATTCCCAAATTTTAAACAAGGAAGTTTGGCTCTCTCAGTGGACCATTGCAACACTAGGGGGTCTGGTTTGTGATTATAATACAGAGAATATCACTGGAGATTTGCTAAATAACTGTACACAGTACTTGGGATAGTTTACTGTCTTGATGACTACTGAAAAGATGAATGCAACTTTCCACTGCGTTAGTTTGTGTTTGAGGGTCATGCCTCCACAATGAACCACTACATGTTTACGAATGAAATTCCATCAAAGATTTGCTTTTCTGTACATGCTTCTGCAAAAGGAGTAAGATGCATGCAATCTTGAACCATTCGAGACTGTCTACAGAAACAGAGAAATATATAAATATTTGAGCCCACAGGTAAATGAACGCCTTGAATTTTGTCATATACTGCGCTCAAGCAAGCTTGACTTGCAGCATCAAGTGACTTATTGCTGGGGAGATAATGGCATTATCACTCGATTATTAATCTAGAAGCCCAGCTAATGTTCTGGTGACCTGAATTCAAATCCCATCACAACAGATGGTGGAACTTGAATTCAATAAAAGGAAACTATGGAATTAAGAATCTACTTAGGACTGTACTGTCATTGTAGATTGTCAGAAATCTATTTCACAAACGTCCTTCAGGTAAGGAAATCTGCCATCCTCACCTGGTCTGGCCTACATTTGACTCCAGTCCACGACAATGTGATTGGCTCTCAATTGTCCTCTGAAATGGCCTACCATTTAGTTGCATAAATCGCTACAAAGTCTCCCTCAGGGCATTGTGGGTCAACCTACAACAGGTGGACTGCAGCAGTTCAAGAAGGCAGCTCACCCCCACCTTCTCAAGGGCAACGAGGTACGGGCAATAAACGCTGGCCAGTCAACAACATCCACATCCCACAAATGAATAAAAAAAGTTCTGATCCACCTCTGTATCAGATAATGTTATGCCTACTACATAGATGCACCATGGAAAGAACATGTATTTACGTCTTGCTGTTGTTTTATATTGTGTTAAAACTGAACTGCTATAATGATCAATGTATTTTCTGCAAACACTAAAACATGTTCAAAGTTATAAGAACTCTTAGGAAGGGTCACCGGACTGGAAACATTAACATGGACTTCTCTTCCCAGATACTGTCACACCTGCTGAGCTTTATCACAATTTGTATTTTTGTTTCTGATTCATCCTCATCTAGTTTGAAAGGGTTTTCCTTTCACTTGGAGGTTGTGCTCTCAGGTCCTTGACTCTCCTACTCATGGGAATATTTGCATGATCCACCCTATCCATGTCTTAAAGTATTTGGCAAGTTTCAATGAGATTCTCCCTCAGAGTCCCAAGTCCTCAATCACCTCTCATAAGCCATTCATCCCTGGACTCATTCTTGTAAACCTCCTCTGGATCCCCTTCAGTACCAGCACATCCTTCCTTACATAGGCGGCCCAAAGCTGCACACAATATACAAAATACAGTCAGACCAGAGCCTTATATAGCCTCAGCCGCACATCTCTGCTGTTGTATTCTAGTCCTCTTGAAATAATTGCTAACATTGCATTTGCCTTCCAACTACCAACTGAATCTGCATGATAACTTTAAGAGAATCTTGAAGTGGCTTTGTGCTTCAGATTACTGAAGTCTTTGCACATTTAGAAAGTACCGTGCTATTATTTCTAACAAAGTGGTTCAGATTTCCCATATTTCAAGCCATGAATATACTGCATTTCTTGCCAGCTTTGCGAGTGTGTTTACTCAATGGCCAACGTGCATTCCATTCCTTGAATTTTTCTAAATGCAACTGCTCATAAAGTCAGACAGCACTTCAATAAATGCTTCAAATCCCAAGTTTGTTTTCCATATTTTTCCATTTGGGAAAATGTTCTGCAGGAAGGGATAATTCTTCAAAAAGGCACAGACCAACTGTCCAGATTTGCTTTGACAATCACTTTGAGCTTCCAAAATACACTGAGTTTGAAACACAAATGAGATCTTCAGCTTGGAGATAGTAGCAAGTCTTTTACCCAAATGACAGTGCTAGTCAGGCATTGATAAGTGAACATGACCTTGCTTTGGTTTTACTGAGCTCAACTGCATGATTTCCAAAAGAGAAACAAATATATCTTCTTATTAAATCTACCAAATCTCCTCCTAAAAGCATTAGTTTCCTAAATATTACAGAACAAAGCATTATACAAGCATTAGGACAAAAACTAGCTTCGGCAAAAACACAATCCCATCAACAGCACATTGACAACAAATGGACAAGTTATTTGGGCAAAAAATAAAATGGCCTGATGAGTTCTGATCTGGAATTCACTGTCTGAAGAGGTGGTGGAAGCAGATTTAATATTTTCTTTCAAAAGGGAATTTGACAAGTACATGGAAATATGTCTATATGGAAATAATAGAGGAGTCAAAATAATTTGAAAGTTCTTTAAAAGGCATGATGGGCTAGGTGGCCTCCTTCCTTGCTGTATCATGCCACGATTCGATAATCAATTGAGTGAATGTTTGGCACGGAATCGAGGAGATTACTCTGACTAGTTTCTGTTTTCTCTAATTTCAAATCATAAAACAATCAGTATCTTGAGCCTAATCTGTTGAATTTAATGGATGTTACTCTGTTGATCAATCAAATATCCATTTTATTAAAAATTCTGACAAACCTCTACAAATCCTTCAACAAAATGGAAATAATCACTGACTTTTTGTTAAGCAGACAGCACAATTTCAAAGGTTCAAATAAAGTGCCTGTCATTTTGTTTGAGAAAGACACTGTGTGGTTTTGAATCCAAAACAGTCTATAATGAGGTGTAAATCTATATGTCTTATAAATCTATAGTCACATCTCTATGCAACTTCAAAATTATTGTCTTTGAAACTTTTATAAAGTACTTTGGTGATTATGATATGACCAGATTTGAAACACTTTGGCTTAATTATTGCTATGAGTGAAACTAATTAAATAGATATAGAAGCATTCCAAATCAAGGTTATCATAATTACTCGGAAGGTTTTAGCAATCCATTTCTATTAGCTAATAAAATTCTGGAATATTATAATCAAGTTGTTATGGGACTTTGCTTCCTAAATGAAAGAGGAAGAATTACACTTTTATCGTTTTGTTTTTGCGTCCCACGTAATAACAGCAGTTGGACTCTTTGTGGCCAAAGTGACTCTTAAGAGAAATCAAGCCTTGCCTCCAAGTTCTCATTCCACTAGTCCATCCCAAAACTGCTTGCCACAGTGTGAAGCCTAACAGGATGATATTGATCATTTTCATTAATAGTTGGATTTAATTTGTGTTTAATTAAATGTTTGAGGAGCTGAAACCTTCTAGTTTCTTTCCTACCATAAAGAATATTTCCAGTTATGATGATCAGTGTCACCCAGTCTATAGCATAAAGAGCTACACCAATTATATTTGTGGAAATTTTCATTTTACACTGTCCTCCAAACCAATATTTATGATGTATCCAACATGAGCTAAGGTTCTATTATGAAGTGTCACTGGTTTTGTTTTATTTGAATTCTGTTCCCAACTGGCATATTAATCAAATTAGTCAGCTAGGACTGATAACCAAGAACAGATGCTGGTTGATTAATATATAATATTGTTAATATGTAGCAATGTTTATTGGCATATTTCATGCACATTAGTCTTTGTTTGCATCTATGTCATTGCCACAGTAAATCAAATATTAATAGCAAAGGTTCTGAATTCCAACTGAAGGCTGCAATGCACAGAATCCATTTGATAGACTGCAGATTTTTTTTTTAACAATAACACTAAGGATTTTGATGAGCTAAAATACATAGCTTCCTGATTGCTTTCAATATACAAAGCTTATTTTCCATTTACTTTTAAAGCTATCCACAGCTACAACAGGATTTGTTTCTCCGCTATAGAAAATATCTTCTTAGTTTATTCACTGCTATATATTTTAGTCTGTTTACCTTGTCACTGTTAACTAAGGTACACATGTAATTAACTTCGTTTAAGTTTTTTTTATTCTTGTTTGAGATTGTGGAATTCACTTATGTAATGATTACCATTGGATTGTTCACTGATATTAGATATTGACCCGGTCTCATTACACAATACTAAAATTTGAAATAACGTTATCCCCAAATGATTCCACAACATAGTTCCAAGAACTGCCATGCTCATCTTTCAGCATATGTACAAATTTGTTTACTCTAGTCTATATGAAAATTGAAGTCCACCACAACCCCTATCTTTCTTTTGTTACAAGCTCGAATATTATGACTTATTTAATATTTAGTTCAATGGTGAATGACTGTTGAGGGAGTCATATAAATTAATTCCATTACCATTTTCCATCTATTGCTATTCTTAATCTTCACTCATTGTGATTCCACTCCGAAATGTTTTTCATTGCTATACCTAGACATCATTTATGATCAGGCTAACTCTCCTTTTATTTCTGGCTATTTTTTCCAAATTGTTGGGTACCATGGAATATTTATTTCTAATCTTGGTCACCTTGTAGCCACTTCTCTGTGACAGGAATTAAATATAAACCAATTAGCTAAGTATTGTAAATTTGTTAATCTTATTGTAGATGCTCCAAACACCCAGATAAATTGACTTCACTTTTTAATTTACTCCTATTCTCTGCATGGACACTGATCTCTTACAATATGATCATTAAGCTCTCTGTCCCACATTTTCATACTCATTTTGTCTTTGTTCACATCTATACACTTTTTTTATTGCCTACACTTTATCTTTGGATTTCTCAGAACTGTTGCTTAACCACTCTGTTATTCCCACCACCATCCCCCATACCCCATACCCCGCCTACTCTATTCGCTAGTGAAGTTTTATGGCTAAATGTTCAGTAGTCTCCAGTCACACTTTGGTTTTTCTGTATTTCTACCCAGTACTACTGCTTACCTTTTCTCTTTAGCTTTCTCAATCTCCCCTCACATGAAGATTTGTCCTCCCCTGTTTGGTTGAAAGTCCCCTCTATAATATTAATTATACAATTGAGAAGAATGCTGAGATCTACTAGGAACATTTCTAATAGTCAGGTCCCTGTGAAGAAAAATGAGCAGTGGGCAGGAAAAAGGAGCAAAGGCCAAAAGCCAGTCACAACAGTATTGAATGGCAGACCAGGCTTAAGTAATGTATTGTTTCCTCCTGCTCCTCTTCTCCTCAAAAACAGATTAAATTGACAATTATATCATTAATGTTGTTGAACAATGCAGTGACAAAATTATCTGTACGTTTGCCTAGATTTGGCCTCTGTCTGTTCATCAGTGACTGTAAAACTCTTTGTGTAAATGCAAGTTTTTCCTTTCCTAAATATTCTGCATCCGATGTCAACATGTGCATGATTAAGCATTTTATAAATTGTCATTTCTGGCCAGTAACTGTGCTTTGAATTTCATTTGGTGTGCACAGATTTCAAGCTTCTCTTGTACACCCTAATTAAAAGATGAGTTTGTAGAAATATGCAGGAAAGTGAAAACCATGGAAAACCTCGTTTTGGAATTCTACTTTAAATTGATTGATAATAGATTAACTTCCCTATAGTATGGAAACAGGCCCTCTGAAGAGCAACCCACCCAGACTCATTCCCTTACCCTATATTTAACCCTGACTAATGCCCCTAATACTATGGGCAATTTAGCAGCATATCTTTGGATTGTAGGAGGAAACCCACACAGACATGGAGAAAATGTGCAAACTCCACACAGACAGTCGCCCAAGGTAGGAATCAAACCCAGGTCCTTGGTGCTGTGAGGCAACAGTGCTAACCACTGAGCCATCACACCACTCCATGGGATGTAGTTTTAAACAAGAAGAATTGTGTTAGAAACAAAGTAAAAACACAAAGAACTGATGATACTGGAAATGAGAAACAAAAACAGAAATTGCTGGAAAAGCTCAGCAGGTCTGGCAGCAGCTGTGCAAAGAAGTCAGAGTTAATGTTACAGGTCCAATGACCCTTTCTCCAAACTCAGAATTGTGTTAGCAACTTTGCCAAGGAGTGTACAATTCACAAAGGGACTTTAAAATAAAGAGATCAGGATATAAACCTTAGATTTGTTTAAAGAGACTGGTAAGTTGTCAAGACAGCTCTGTTGAAATTCTGAAGCTGGAGGATGTTTGTTGGCACTGAAAATAAATGCTGGAGGTCACAGTGGATCAGACACCATCCATGGAGAGAGAGCAAGCTAACGTTTCGAGTCTAGATCACTCTTCAAAGGATGGTATGTTGATTTTGTGGGCATTGTCTCTATGCTTGTTTTTTTCTTTAAGATCCACAAGTAAAAAATATATCTTGTGTATCATTTCCAAAAATGTCTTTTTTTTGGTTTTCTTCAGTTTTTCTTCTGTTACAGCAGACAAAACATGAGCATTTGAGAAATCCCATTGCGCACATAACAGAACCATAAATAATTGGGGGAATGGCAGCTGTATAGGAATGAGACCACAAGCATTCAATAGACTGGGCAGTTGTGCTGGTGATCTCACAGAGTAAATGTTCATGTTGCAAAATAATTACTTTTAGAACCTCTGTGAAATTTTGTTTTAGCCCATTGAGATAAATCCAATCATTGTGAAAAAAAACTTGCAATGCTGAAACAGTTCAAAATGCTTACAGATTCAATTACTTTAAGCAGTGATTGTCAATATGCAGGAATACATTATGTTCAAACCATTAACCTTTCTGTGGCTTGTAAACACATGTTTCCTGTGAATTAGATGCAAAGACAGACTCAATTTATAATGTTACAGTAAATTAATTTAGTTGAAAGGGCTACTTAGCTATTTCATCAAAGCTACAGGGCAACTTTGTTCTCTTTGGGCGACTTCCCTGATAAATAATGGGCCATTAGGGATCATTTTTAATTTCACCACCGAGAGGATGATCTGATGGAGTGGTCTGCCCATACGTTGTCAGACCTGCCCCAGTGCTTTTCTCTGATTTCAATCCTACAAATTAGTGCCGAGATAAGAAAGTGAAAATTTAATCTGCTAACTTCAAATTTAGCACCATCACTGAAATCACAGCAACTAATCATATTTCCGTTGCAAGAATTCTCCTTAAGCTGCTCAGACCCTTCTGATTATCAGGCTTCATAGTAGGAGTTGGTCATCTCAAGCTGGTCAGAGTGATACTCATGGAAATGGGCCCTTCAGCCCAACCGGTCCATGCTGACCATGTTTCCAAACTCCATTAGTCCCACCTGTCTGCTCCAGGCCCATATCCCTCCAAACCTTTCCTATTCACATAGTTTTCCAAATGTCTTTTAAATGTTGTAATTGTACCCGCATGCCCCACTGCCTCAGGAAGTTCATTTCATACACAAACCACCTTATGCGTAAACAAATTGCCCCTCGTGTCTTTTTTAAATGTCTCTCCACTCACCGTAAAAGTATGCCCCCAGGTCTTGAAATGTCCCATCCGAGGGAAAAGGGTTTAGGGTGAGAAGGGAAAGATATAAAAAGAGACCTAAGGGCAACCTTTTCATGCAGAGGGTGGTACATGTATGGAATGAGCTGCCAGAGGAAATGGTGGAGGCTGGTACAATTGCAACATTTAAGAGGCATTTGGATGGGTATATGAATAGGAAAGGTTTAGAGGGATATGGGCCGGGTGCTGGCAGGTGGGACTAGATTGGGTTGGGATATCTGGTCGGCATGGACAGGTTGGGCCGAAGGGTCTGTTTCCATGCTGTACATCTCTATGATCGATACCACTTACAAATTTATAAACCTCTGTAAGGTAGCTGCCAACCTCTGACACCGCAGTCAGGCAAGTCCCTTCACAACTCAAACCTTCCATACCTGGCAACATTCTAGTACATCTCCTCTGCAGCTTAATATTATCTTTCCTATAACAAACATATCTACATTGTACAGGAAGCTTCACTTCAAATAGTTCAGTAAAGCTTGTGCCTCATAGCCGGGAGCTCATATGTAATGAATGAGGTGAAAACGCTCACTTTTTCCAGCTTCGACAGTGTTGAAAATTTCATCTCGCTCCTGTGAGCAACTTGAAAGGAGGGAAATCCAACAGCGCCTGATACACCAACTGGTGTGCCACTTCCCATCTGTTATGAGTGGAACTTACTTCACTTGAAAGTAAAATCATCAAGCTGACTTCTCATTTAGACTAATTTCAGTTGCATCCTGATTTGGAATGGATATCACTGTTCCTTCAATGTCTCTATGTCAAAATCCTGGAACTTGATTACTTCTCGCATTATGGATAGACCAATCACCGCATGACTGCAGCAGTTCAAGAAAGCAGCTCACCATCATCATTTCCAGTGCAATTAGGGATAGGCAATATATTCTTGCTCATCCAGTGATATTTGCATCCAATGAATGATCTCTTTAAAAAAATGATGCTTTCATATCAATTTGTAACTAAAGACCATGTTTAGATTAGATTCCCTACAGTGTGGAAACAGGCCCTTCAGCCCAGCAAGCCCACACCGACCCTCCAAACAGTAATCCACCCAGACCCCTACCTGATATTTATCCTGACTATTGGCAACTTAGCATCTAACCTGCACAACTTTGGACTGTGGGAGGAAACCAGAGCAGCTAGAGGAAACCCACACAGACACAGGGAGAATGTGCAAGCTCCACACAGACTGTTACCTGAAGCAGGAATTGAACCCTGGTCCCTGGCACTGTGGGGCAGCAGTGCTAACCACTGAGCCACCATGCCACCTCAATTTTTGACTGGGGCAAAGACCTGTCTTCCTACGGTTGATTGTACAAATGCTGGACATGTATTCCAGTTCCTATCAGAAATTACTTCCACAGAGTAGTGTTAAAAACTTGAGAGGCAAAGTTTGTTTTGGCTTGAAGTGGATTTATTGTCGATGGATCTGTCTCACTTTGTACTGGAGCAGCTGTTCCAACTGTATGTCCCCTATCTTGAGACCCATCAACTTCTGTACAAGAGCTGTCTTCTTTTTCATGTGCCCCATACCCTCTGAACTCACTCCCAAATCGGGCTTTTGCCTGAATGTCGATTTTCCTGCTCCTCAGATGCTGCCTGACCTGCTGAGCTTTTCCAGCACCACTCTAATCTTGGCCCTAATCTCCACCATCTGCAGTACCCATTTTTGCCACACAAACAAATGAGCCAGGAGCAGCCACTCAGCTCCTTGTAGCCAATCTGCTTTTTAACAAGATCATAGCTAATCTGACTACTCCACGCTCCCATTTCTTCCCACCCTCACACAATTTCATCTCCTTATCAATAGTATTTCTACTTCTGTCTTTAATATATTCAAATATATTCTGCTTCCACTGCCTTCTGAAGAAGTGTGTTTGAAAGACTCTTGAGCCTTTGTAAGAAAATAATCCTCCTCTGCTCCATCTTAAATGGGCAACCCATTAGTTTTAAACAGAGGCCCCCTAGTTTTAGAATCTTCCAGAAGGGAGAATCATCATTTCCACGTGCACTTTGTCAAGACCTGTTAGGATCTTGTATACTTTGATCAAGTTACCTATTAATCTTTTAAACTTCAGTGGATACAAGTCTAGTCTGTTATGTCTTTCCTCATAAGATAACCCACCCTTAGTGTATTAGTGTAGTAAACCTTCTCTGAACAACTTTCTAAATATTTACAACTTTCTTTAAATTATGACACCAATACTGTACTCAATCCACCAGATGTGATTTCACCAGTACCCTCTATACCAGAAGCATCACCTCCCTCCTGTTTTCGCCTGTCCAAACCACCTAACCACTGAGCCACCATGCCACCTCAATTTATGACTGGGGCAAAGACCTGTCTCCGTACAGTTGATTGTACAAATTTGACAAACCACCTATTTCAGGTATTAGTCTGACTAATCCTCTCTGATGCTTCTAACCATTTATATTCTTCCTTCATTAAGGAGATCAATGTTATTCTCAGTACTTTACTCAAGTTCCTCTCTTGCTTTTATATCCTACTTTGCAGCCATTTCTAGAAAGCTACTCTGAACGCTGTAGTGAAAGCAAAAGTAAAATGCCTGTTCAATTCATCTGGCATCTCCTTATTTTCCCTGATGAATTTCACAGGTTCACTTTCCATAGGGTCAATATTCATCTTGTTAATATTATTCTTTGCTAATTATCTATAGAAACTCCTAATGTCTGGTTTTCTGTTTCTAGTTAACTTTGTCATGCTTAATTTTTCCTACCTTGTTGGTATTTTTGTTATTCTTCACTGTATTTTATATTTTGCCCAATCTTCTAACCTGCCATCCATCTTTATGTAATTATGTGGTGTTGTTCCTTTTAAGTTTAAACATTTTTTTCATGTTTTTGAATTAACCACCTCATCGATGAGAGAGAACGTCTGCTTTGACCTATGTTCCCACAAAAGTGCTAAATTATTTATCCTCTGGATCCAAACGAGCTAACAATGTAAACAGTTCTCTCTCCTCAGGCATTGTTGCTATTTCTATCAAAATTGTTGGTATTATTGTCTCACTCACTTCAAATCAAAATCCATCTTAAAGCCTCTTGTCTTTGAAAAAACTCTTCCCACATTTCCAGTCCTCCATCCCAGTTTCTGTACAAAGTCTTTGAATGTATTGTTCTATTTCCTCCTGCATTACCCTTCCGAATCATTGCAAGACAGGACAGAATCCTGTACTATATCCCCATCGCTTCCAGCATCCTGTGGTTTTTAATGGCAGAATGGAACAATCAGGTAGGAAGGTGGTGGGATAGCAGACCTTCACCCTCAAGAAACCCCTTGGACAGCCTCCCACCCCATCGCCAATTGAAGCCTTCAAGTGGTCAATTAACATCCATTTATGGGCTTTATCCCACCTCAACACAGCAGTGAGCAAGAGTTTACCATATAAGATGCACAAAAATGAATCAATTTAAGGTATTCAATGGTGATTAAAACATTGACTTCAAACAAAGTGAGAAATGCTGAGAGCTAAGATAAGTACATGACAAAGAAATGTTTGGAGGGAAATGGGTCAAGTGGTATTAGTCCAGCTTGGGATTAAGGTTGGCATGGGCTGATTGGACCAAAGAGTCTGTTTCCATGCTCTATGATGCGACTGTCTTCCCCCACCTCCCCGCCCTCCTCCCACCTCTCCCAATTATCCCAAGCACACACTTTCCCCTCCTGCCATCACTCAATGATATCCAGCATCAGTGTGAAGCCTTGGATGAGCATGATACCAACAGCAGCCATTACCTCTCCAATGAGGCAGGAGTTCTGTCGCTAGGAATCTTGATCCTACGGATAGCAATGTTGCTGGCCTCCCAACTCCATGGAGAAGAAGCAATGTGATGTACTTGCCAGATCTGCAGCCAGTGGCCAAGTCCCCTGTCACCTCCACAAGATTCCAACCATGTTTCTGCCTCATCAACAAATCAAAACACTAACTGAAGTCACATTGACATTCTTTCTGACTCAACATGTTTCATTGTTCCTTTTCTGTCTTCTTAATCTATCAATATTTTGGATACGTTTACACCATCCTCCTCATTTACTCATTTTCTACTTTTACAGTTTGATAAGACTGTAAAAGTTTAATTATCCTCTTAGCTAGAGCTAACACATCTGTCTCCCTTCCCAACTAACCAGCCTTCTTCTCACCCTACACCAACTGTTAATCTTCCCCTCTCCCTCATTCACATGCTACCATTTGGCAATATCATCCACAGACATGGATCCAGCTAAACTTTGAGAAGATTAATGTTGGTGAGAACTTCTTTCTCTTGGGAATTGCAGATTACAGACATATACCTGTATGTGAGTGTAAACTGTCGATTTTAGAGAGTAGCATTGGTATGATGCATGAACATTACCACTATGACTGAGCATTTAAATAGGTTATCACACATCAGTAAGACTGCAGGTAGATGCAATATTAAGCCCAAGTTTGAAGAAACCTGAACTGGTTTTGCATCAGGTTAAATGCCAGCTTAGATTTTCTCGAGGTGAATAAAAATGGAAAAGGAACCACTCTTCTACACAGCAGCATACGGTGGGAACAGTTGTCTTAAAGATTTAATTTTGGATGTGTCTTTTAAGACTATATTTATAGAACATGGTGACAGAATTCATAACCACTGGGAGTAATCTCTTACCGTATGCGTACTGTAAACAGATAGTTTTGCAGACAAAGCTGCTAACTGCTAGGCCTCATTAGTACAGCTTCTGTAGAGATTACTGGCAACACAAACGGAGTTAAACATGCCTTTTGGCACATTGCTACTATCATCAAACCAACAGCACATTGACATTGACAAGGCTTCACTTCCTGTCCATGGGAGCGACTTTCTGGAGGCAATGTTTTTTAGTCTTTTTGTTTCCATCATTTTCATCTCGATACAGTTGAAGGAAATCATTTCCATTGGTTGAAGCGGGGGGGGGGGGGGGGGGGTGTCAAGATGAAAGGGTTTAACCTTAAACTTCAAGCTAGCCTGTTCAGGATTGACATCACAAAGTGGCTCTTCATATAAAGGCTGGTGGAAATACGAAGCAGTCTTTGCTTATTTGCAGTTGGATGTAACGTAGAGGTACAGACTTCAGCTTGGAAATTACTCGGTGCTGTCACTTTAGCAACAGGATATATACTGCACATCTGTCAGTTGCTGGCTGTCTGACATGAGTGGGATATGAAACAGAAAGATGACTGAAATGTGAGAAGTAGCAGCTGAGTCTGGGGATATCTGCACACAACCCATAAAAGCACACAGATTCAGTTCTGTGCTGTATCTTTATAGTACAAAGCCAAGTTCCTCTTATTACACTCAGTATGGGGCTAATTTTAACCAATGTCACTTGGTGTGCAGGTGACTTGAATTGTTTGACTGACGAGTTAACAGCCCAATCAATTTTGCTTCATGATTGATTTCACTTCACATTGATTACAGTTGGAAGTAAAATGTGCAACAGGGAATCTGTGTTGTCAGCCTAACTACAGCCGGTGGAATAGATTAAAACTGACTCTGTGTCTCTTGCATCTTCAAGCCTATACTGTTACCTGCATCAGATAATGCATCCAGTGCAAAAACATTCAAATGAACTAATTACAGGAGTTTGTTTTTATAAACACACAGTGGAGATGCTTTTGTTATGTTACAACTGAGAGAAAAGAACAATGAAGTATCCCTTTAAACAACTTTTAGAAAATCCAAAAATGAAAGCTTTGCTTGTATTAACATCACCATCTCAAGGGCAAATAAGGACAGCTAATAAATGCTGGCCCAGCCAACGATGACCACATCCCATGGGTGAACAAAAAAAAAGCAGTGGAGCAGACATTGATGGCTGGATGGTCTAGCCCTGTTGGAAGGTAGTGGTGAGGGAGAAAGGGAAAGGAGAGGGGAAGACCTTGTGGAAATTAGGGGAGGAGGAATTCTCTAATGTGCCCAAGGAGGCCGCAAAGGAGGTCACTCCACCTCACTTGCCCACCACCAGTTTGTGCAGCTAAAAGCCACAGGACCTCCCATAATTTCTAGGCTTTCCGTCAGCTGCTGATAAAATTCCCATGCAGCAGGATGAGATGCTCAAGTAGTCTCTAATTACCTACTACAGCTCAGCGAGCAAACCTACACCCTATACCTACTTAGAGTCATAGAGACATACAGCATGGAAACAGACCATTCGGTTCAACTTGTCCATGCTGACCAGATATTCTAAATTATTCAAGACGCATTTAGACAATAGACAATAGGTGCAGGAGTAGGCCATTCTGCCCTTCGAGCCTTCACCACCATTCATTATGATCATGACTTATCTCCATAACCCTTGATTCCACAATTCTTGAGAGCTCTATCCAACTCTTTCTTAAACGAATCCAGAGATTGGGCCTCCACTGCCCTCTCGGGCAGAGCATTCGACACACCCACCACTCTCTGGGTGAAGAAGTTTCTCCTCATCTCTGTCCTAAATGGCCTAATTTGCCAGCACTTCGTCCATTTTCCTCTAAACCTTTCTTATTCATGTATCTATCCAGATGCCTTTTCAATGTTGTAATTGTACCAGCCTCCACCACTTCCTCTGGCAGCTCATTCCATACACGCACCACCCTGTGTGAAAAAGTTGCCCCTTAGGTCCCTTTCAAATATTTCCCCTCTCACCCTAAACCTATTCCTTCTAGTTCTGGACTCCCCCAGTCAGGGTAAAGACCTTGTCTATTTACCCTATCATGATTTTATAAACCTCTAGAAGGTCACCCCTCAGCCTCCGAGTCTCCAGGCAAAACAGCCCCAGCCTATTCAGCTTCGTCCTATAGCTCAAACCCTCCAATCCTGGCAACATCCTTGTTAAGCTTTTTTGAATCCTTTCAAGTTTCATGACCTCCTTCCTATAGCTGGGAGACCAGAATTGCACACAATATTAAAGTCTTCAATTGATCCAAGTTCTGACAGGACACTGACTGCTCTCCATTCCTCATGTGGGGGTGGGTGAGAGAGTCAGAGGTGCGTATTTATATAAGACAGTACCTGAAAGGATTATCTGACATCCAAAGGTAATCTCCACCCATCAGTACATAAAGAACTGCTAGTGGAAATAATCTCATTCTCCTGCAGATACTCCATGTGTCCTAATCAGTTCCCAGACTGACATTCTTCACGTTAATAAATTGTATCTATAGTACTAATGTATACTTACCTTGTGTCTGATATCTTGCAGACAACCATTTAATGTATGGATGCAGTGTGAAGAGCTGATAAGTGAAATGTAATAAAAAAATTCTGCTTAAACAGACTAAGATTATCTTGCAAAAATGGAAAGAACTGTGGATGCTGGAAATCAGAAACAAAAACAGAAATTGCTGGAGAAGCTCAGCAGGTCTGGCAGCATCTGTGGAGAGAAATCAGAGTTAACATTTCAGGTCCAGTGGTCCTTCCTCTGAAATAACAGTCACTTATTGTCTTATGTCAGTTAACCATTTAAGGCAATACCTGTATTATGCAACAATAGGCATAGTGCCCAATTGAATTTTACACACTCTTCCCAACTTCAGGACCACCAGTGGAATGTGTAAGCTCCAGTTCTAGACTTTCACTTCAGTATTACTAATGAATTTAAGTTCTGCCAGTAGAACCCATTTCTTTGATCATTAATTCAGACTTTGGATTACTCCATAAAATTATCTCAACACTTGCTGGGATATGTCACAGGGATGGATTCTCAAACAGGCTCCACACAGAGACATTTATATGAAAGAAAACAAAACAAAACAAGCAGCACAGAAATAATTTTAGAACTGAATGTAAAATATAAATTTTAAAGTGATCTAATCAAATTGTAATGAGACTTTATACAGTAATGTTCAAACAAATAGCCCTCGAGAAGGAGAAATAAATAAAATTTGACGAGGATAAGACATTAATCATTTGCAAGCTAAAGTAAGCCTTTTTTTTCCAATTGGATCAAATGAGCCAGTAGTGTCAAGAATCTGGGACAGTTTTATGAAACGATTTTGAACTTGTCAACCCAGATTTATTTATTTATTCCCATCTGTGTCCAGACTAAGCAGTAAGATAATTAGGAATGATTTAACTTCTGAAATATTTTGTCAAAATGGGGTATATGGGAGTCCAATATGAAGAGAAGTTCAGGTTTGTTGCAGTTGTGGATTAGGAATGATTGATGGTGCTGTTGGATACCTGACATTAGGTCTCTTTCCTTGACCACTAAAATCTTTCACCTTGAATGCAAAGTTAACAAATGAGCCAGGTTGTGGTCTTCCATCACATCTATTATCACCATGTCAGAAGTGGGAGGTGAGTTGAAGACATAATGAGACTTGCAGCTAATAGTTTAGTTCATAGAAACATAGAATCCCTGCAGCACAGAAAGAGGCCATTCAGCCCATTGAGTCTACACTGACCCTCCAAAGAGCATCTCAACCAGACCTAGCCCCTGCTCCATTTACCATGGCTAGTCCACCTAGCCTGCATACACATGCACACTATGGGACAATGTAGTATGACCAATCCACCTAACTGCATATCTTTGGACTGTGGGAGGAAACCAGAGCACCTGGAGAAAACCCACGCGGACACAGAGAGCACGTGCAAACTCCACACAGACAGTTGCCCAAGGATGGAATTGAACCTGGGTCTCTGGCATTGCAGTTCACAGCAATAGTATTTTGTTAGTAGCACAACCAGAAATGGTAATGTCACCAAAAGCTGCTTGAAAACTGTCAGATCTAAGATAATGGGACAGAAAGTATAAGAATGCACCTGATTTCCTCTGTGTTAACTTTTTTTTCAATGTGTAATCTACTATTTTTAAAATTATTAATTCGGAATGACATCACCAGAAAGGCTCGCATTTGTTGCTCATCCCTAATTGCCCTTGTAATAATATCCAAATGCAGTTAAATGTCAGCCACTTGTTATGGTTCTGGAGTCACATGTAGTCCAGAAAAGGAAAGGATGGCAGATTTCTTTCAATAAAATGGACGTGACTGAACAAGATGGTTTTTTTGACAATTCAGATTAACTTAATATTTCAGATTTTATTAACTAAGTTTAAATTCTACCAACTGTCATGGTGAGATTAGAGCTTTTATCCCAAGGGCATTAACTTGGAGCTTTGGATTACAAATATTTTCCCTAATACAATATTCCCACTGTCTGCCCAAATGTTTTCTATCAAATGCCAATTGAACTTTGTGCTGATTTGTTAAATTTCTGATTTGTAGAAGTTTTTGTCAACAGCAGCTGCACAATTACAGATCATATTTTCTCACAGGTTATTACGTTTGGAATATTCAAGAAAATTATGTTGTGATTTTCAAATTACGATCTCATCTCTTGTACTTTGCTATTTTATGAAGACACTTCCATTTTTCGGAGTTTGAAGGCAAGTGAAACTTTGAAAGTCCAAAAGTGTGCAGACTTTTACTTTTTTTTTAGTTGGAGATCATGAAATTCTGGACACTACTTTTAAAGTTATTTATTGGAACTCTCACATTTGAAGCTAACTGCATGATTTTCAGAAAGTCATGGGCATCTAAAGCTGTGACAGATGACTTAACTAGTATTTGGTGTTGTTTGGAATTCTGCTCTTGCACAGTCTGCACAGGGAAGTCGCCTAGCTCATCCTGTTCCAACTTTATTGAAAAATCTTTAGAGAATCCTGTATTTTAGCTTAAAAAAACTGATGCAGTTTTCTCCCAAGATGCTTCCAGAAGAATTCCTCTCAACATCTCCTGAATGGATTTCATCAGAAAACAGCCTAGTGACAACTGCCTGCACCGAGTGGCAACTGCATATGTCAACCACTTATGTCTGCCAAGTCTTAAGACTGGAAGCTATCTCAAACATTTCATACCATTTCTTTATTTTTCTTGGACTTATTTCCCAAAGGATTTTCTTTTCAGGCAGTTGACCTCTAGAGAGACAGTTTTCTTAATGTGTGTGTGTGTGTGCATTTTTCTTTAGAAGAGTATATCTTTATACTGTCATATTTCAAATCATTAAATGATTGTAGGTCCAAAAGTGGATATCTAAATTGATCCACAGCCAGAGAAATCAGACCTGACAGATATTTAGCCAAATGAAATAAAACAACAGTTATTGGTTACAGAGAACAGTTGAAACCAAGATTAAAGTAGTTACAAAGGTTCAATAGGGGTGCCAGTTACAACCAACCTGTGCATTGGGAGAAGAATCAATCAGACTTTCTGTCACCTTGACTGCATGACTTACACCTCGCAACATGGCAACACAACCCCATTGAATGATTTGAGCCTAGATCATAATCCCATTGGCCAAAGGCCACAAAAAATTCTGGAAGGTCTGGTGCAAGGGAGGATAAGAATGCATACACTTGGAAGCCAGCTCCTCAGCAAAGACTTGCAAGGAAGACCTCTGGAAAGACTCATGGCAGAGGACCATGTGGCAATCCAAGAAGGCCTGACCTGTGAGATCCAACATCATGGAAAATCACCAGCCCTACATTGAAGAGGAAGGTGATTCCTGCTGACCAGTTCAAACATGTGGAATGTTGTGGATAATATTCTTTCTCAGATGGACAGAGCTAGATAGGGAGTAATTATTGTGGGAGTTTTGGCAATGCTCAAGTAGTATTTTTAATAAGGAATATTCTGTTAAAAAAATCAAGTTGAACCACAAATTGAATTTTGTGACCCTTTGTCCTCCTCACTGACTTGAAGGAGCACTTGGGAACGTGTTTTTAATACATAAACTGGTCAGCATCTAAAGCATAGACAATTGAGTACCAAGGTGAAATAACTGCACAGAGGCTGGTATCCCATCACTAAGTCACCCTATATTTACATGGGCTCTGACCAGCCAGTTCAAGGCCAGTCTCCAGACAGAGGAGACTCTCTGAACTTCCTGTTTATATCTGTTAGCCAGAGCTCCACGTTAATAACCCCAATCAAGGATGTCATAGTCAATACAATCTTGCTGTAATTCCAATCACTACATCAGGTTTGCATCTTTACTGAGTAAATCAATAGTTACAGTGTGTATTGAAGAAATCTGGCTTCTTTTGAGTTCTGAAACAGAAAGATGAGCCATCTTATTGGCCATATCAATGATTGGGTAAAACATTTTTTTTTAAGATAAGTTGTGACTCATGAATTTTGGAACTCAACAGAAAGTACCCTCTTCCCACCTCAGTCATAACAATAGAACGATTGTTATAAGATCAGTACCACAATCACAAAGCATTTGTTATGTTTCTAAATCAATCAATGCATCTATAGCCACTTTAGTGAGCTTATCTTCAGTACACTGTCTTTTATAGTCCACCTCAGTCTTTATCATTAGTTTTAAAGATACAATCTGCCTGACAATGTTGACTGCTCAAATTTTACTTTTTGTACTTTTACCTTTTTCTCTTAACTTTTCAGCATTTAGTTCGGTCCATTGAAATGAACAGCAAATAAATCATTCTGATTTTTGTGAAGTCAAACTCCCCACAGAGGGCCCTAAAAAATGAATTAACTCAGCATGTTGTAAAAGTGATGGCAATCCAACCTGGATCTTATCTCCTTTCTTGGCATCACACCCCACTAAATCAGGAAAATGCTTTATTTCTTTCTTGAATGCTGGATTTGATTTGTATTCAGTGCCCTACTAACCTACTGCATCAGTCATTAGATTTAAATGCCATGTAATTAATGTATAAATCATACATGGCTTTAAACTGCCTATGTTTAATATCCTGTCACTCTGACCAAAATGTGTTCATCCTTCCGAAAAATTTAATATCTCCTCCTCAGTCCAGTAACAACAAAGTCTGACTTTGAATCGTGGTAAGAGTAAAGAAAATGGAAACTTGATTGTGTTCTACATTTTTTTTTGGTTGTGTTTTTCTTTTAACTTTAAATTTACTGCTTTCATCCAGGTTTAGGCATCAATATAGAAGATCTCCACTGGAGAGCAGATGGAGTTAGTTACTTAAGAACACCAGTTAGATGAACTAACTCAGATTATATAAATGCATGCATCAAAGTATTGAGTGTAAGTGGGAACAGAGCGCTGGGAGTTGGGTGAGTGCAGAAGGTGCTTTTTTTCTTATATCTAACGTCACCACCAACCAAGAATTGCTTCCTACTGTACTGCAGAGGCAGAGTTTGCTGCCTATTTAGTAAATGTTGGGTGTGTGTTGCTGGAAAAGCACAGCAGGTCAGCAGCATCAGAGGAGCAGGACAATCAACGTTTCGGGCTAGATCCCTTCATCATTAATCAATGATTCCCAATGAAGGGCTCCAGCCCAAAATGTTGATTTTCCTGCTCCTTCGATACTGCATGACCTGCTGTGCTTTTCCAGCAACTCACTCAACTCTGATCTGTAGCATCTGCAGATCTCACTGTCTAACATATCTGGTAAGTGGCTGGTGTCTTTTCTCTTCCTAAAGTTAAAGCAATATAGGATCTCATGGTAAGGTTAATAAAATATATAAAAGTAAAAATGAAAATTTGACTAAAATAATTTCGACATATGCAAGATGATAGGATAGGTGATGTGTCGTGGCTGCAGAATGTGGGAGCTCCAGAATGCCAGTGTGACACAGGACAAACATGTCTGCAGTGAACGCTAGTGACTTGAAAAGCTTTGTCTCATCCATTGAGCTGAAGTCTGTGCTGCAGACAATGCAATACAGAAAGGAGATTGAAAAATACCTGAATGTTTTGAAGAGGAAGCCACTCCCTTAAGATCAGTTCTTCTGATTTGGTCAGTAGTTTGAGACGGGGAAGTATGGGTGAGAGTGAGACAGGTAATGGAACCCAGAGGGCAGGAGTACGAGACTCTCAGCAGTCCTTTGTTGGATTTGTTAGCTCATCCACCTTGCAGCCTGTAGTTACATCCAAACAGAGAAATCCTCAAACCTCTCTCCATCTGAAAAGATTAACGCTTAATTTTTAAACATTTTCTCTTAGTTCTATTCTCACCCACAATAGTAACCATCCTTCCCAAGTCCACCTTGTGAAGGTCAATCAGGATCCTCTAAACTTCAATAAATTACCCCTAGTTTTTTTTTTAAAACTCAGGTGAAAGCAATCCCAGTCTGTCCAACCTTTCCTCATAAGACAATCTTCTTATTCTATTATCAACGTAGTAAACTTTCTCTTAACCTGCCTCCGAGACATTTACATTCTTCCTTAATAAAGTGATCAGTGTTTAGCATTGCTGTTTCAAAGTGCCAGAGTACTGAGTTCAATTCCAGCCTTAGGCAACTGTCTGTGTGGAGTTGGCACGTTCGCCTGGTGTCTGCATAGGTTTTATCCGGGTGCTGTCTCACAATCCAAAGATATGCAGGTTAGTTGAATGACCGTGCTGGATTGTCCATGGGAAATGCAGAGTTACACAGCCGGGGTAGGCAGGCAGGTCTGGGTGAGATGCCCTTTGGAGGCTTGGTTTAGATTCAACAGGCCAAATGGTTGAATGTAGGGATTCTATGAACATACCCAAAACTGTACACAACGTTTGATATGTAGTCTCACAAATACCCTGTATTACTGAGACATAGCATCCTTATATTTGGGGGAGAAAAGTTATTTTTAGAAGTTCAATTTGTCTTATAATAAAGGCTAATATTCTGTTAGCCTTCCTGATTATGTACTGTACCGGCACACTATCCTGTTGTGATTTGAGACTTAAACATCTAGATCCCTCTTTACCTCAGAATTTTGTAGCTGTTTTCTACTTAAATAACACTTTGTGGTTTCATTCTTCCTGTCAAATAGAACAACTTCACTTTCTGACATTAAACTCCATCTGTTGGGGTTTAGCGTTGTTACTTATTTAATTCAGTCTGCATCATTGTTATGTCATCTTCAAAACATACTTTCCAACTATCATTCTGTCATCTGTAAATTTACCCATCATGCTTTCTACCCTCTCAACCAAGTCATTGACCTAAATTGGAGAAAGTTGAGGGCCCAGTACCGAACCCTGTGGGACACCCTCCTTTACCTCATTCTGCCAGTCTGAGAAAGAGTCATTTGTGTGTACTTCACAGAAGTTAGAAAGATACTTAAAGAACGAAACTAAAAGTTTTGTATCTGAATTCATACAGTATTTCAAACAAGACAGATAAACTGATAATGCAAATGAAAATAATGAAGTACATTCTGATATACAAGCTGACCAGACAATTAGATAGGGTAGACAGTGAAAGTCTTTTTCCTAGGATGATGACGTCAGTTTGTATGAGAGGGCATAGCTACAAATTGAGGGGTGGTAGATTTAAGACAGATGCCAGAGGCAGGTTCTTTACTCAGAGAGTGGTAAGGGCGTGGAATGCCCCACCTGCCAATGTAGTTAACTCAGCCACATTAAGGAGACTTTAACAATCCTTGGATAAGCACATGGATGATGATGGGATCGTGTAGGGGATGGGCTTGGATTAGTTCACAGGTCGGCACTACATCAAGGGCCGAAGGGCCTGTTCTGTGCTGTACTGTTCTATGTTCTATTATAGAGACCTGTCCGCAGAGTACCACACATTGAGTCCTGAATATTGAAGAGCACATGACATTTCAGAAGGACAAGGCCTGAGAAAAAGAAAGAGGAGTGGCTCTGCTATTTAACAATAGTATTATCACAAAGGGAAAGGATGACTTAAGTTTAAGCAACTTGTATGGAGAAGTAGTTTGAGTTGAGATGTGAAAGGATACAAGCATTTAGGTATGCCTTCTAACTGTGACCACATGGTTGGACAGAGTATAAAGGAAGTATATACTTTGAGAAGAAGTATAAAGAAGAAATAATGGTAGCTTATCAGTAAGATATGGCAATAATCATAGGGGTGTTATAGACTGGAAAAATCAGACAAATGTTGCCTAAATGAGGAGCTCATTGAAGTTTATAGATTTTCCCCTCCTTACCCAACATTTACAGCTAAACTTGCTTGGTTTCCCATACAGTATGAGTCTACAATCCCATCCCTACCATGGGTAAAATATTAGGGCTGATGGAATGAGGCCTATAAGCGAACAGTAATGGATCTTTAAGACTTCACTAAGTCCTAAGGTAGATGAGCTACCCAATGTATACCTGAACTTACTGTAATATTTCACCCAGCTCTGCGTCAGGTAGGTAGGTAGCAGGGAGACCACTAACACTTTCAAACAAACAGAAGAGGTATGGGAAGTAGCGGCCACAAGGACTGTTAATAAAGCTTTCTGCACTGTCTTATAGATTTTTGAAATTGTATTTTTTACCTTAAATATTATGGAGTAGTTTTTTTTATCATCACTGTCCAGGAGATATCACATTGAAGATAGCTGGCACCCCTCTCAAAAACCTGCCATCCTTTATTTGTTTGAACTCCATGAAATGCAAATCAGAGGCTTCTACATACGGTGAGGGGTGGGGATCTGTGCCCTCAGAGTGTTTCCTGCCTATTAATGAAAACAATCCTCTGTCGGTTCACTGATTAATTTGTCTGCATTCCTACAAAATAATGTGTATAATTGACCAGAGGTGAATGTGAATTAGATTTCCAAATTATTAGCATTACATTTATTTTTTGATAATGCTTCTTTGTCTGTGCAATGCTGCCTGATTCGTATCTCTGCTTCTCTCTTGTGGGAGTGCAGTTCAATTCAAGCAAGGCACTGTCAGTGAGAGTAAGGGGCTCATAGGCTCTCACTCACTGCTGCAGAGGCTACTGTTGCATGCACTTTCCCATGATGGGGCTTTTTATGTGGCAATTTGAAGGTGTAGATCTTCAAACTTCCATGCTCCAGTATGGAGACTTGCACACCATCTCTTCAGTGATGTGGAGACTGTTGTCAGCCATTGAAGTTAACCTAGCCTGAGATGCTGACTTACTTGCATGAATCTTATATCTTTGTTTTGATCACTGAACTAGCAAACTAGCACCATAAAGCTCTTCCTTGGTGTGCAGTCAACATCCATTGTGACACTGCGCTTAAACCATTGTAATGCAGTGCTGCTTGCATGTTGCTAGCATATTTTCTAAGCCACAATACCTCTGTGTTGTGGAGTTATGTTGCTAAGGATGTTTGTTAAGGAATGGATGGGATACAAATTCAATCTGCTTTCTTACTTCTGAGATGTAGTTCAGATTTCAGCACTGTAAAGCTGCAGTCAACTTAGCGCACAGGCATAATCGATTCTTAGTCATGAAGCAATTGTGAGTTTAGTACTTCTCAGGGCTATTGCTTTAAATTGCTACTCTTCTTCCTTTTCGTCAGGTCTTGCCTGTCCTCAATGTCATGTACCATTCTTTATTCAGGACCCAATCTATTGCATTCTGCAACCAGGTCTCTAATGTATATTCGAACGTATTTCATTAGTTTCACTTGCACTACCAGTTGATCTGTTTTGTTTCAAATGCTGCCATGATATTCACCAACTAATGAATTTCTACTCGAATGAACTTTGAAGTGTTTTTACTCTCGCTGTCTTCTGCCTTTTTAACTTCTAATTTATTTCTCTCAAAAAATCTGTTCTAAATCATTATATTATAATGAAACCTAAACTTCCTTATTTTCAGCTTTCAGGTCCCGCTGTCTATTTGGCAATCTTTCTAAAGAATAAACGTCTAGCCATTGGCTGCAGACAATATCAAGGATGTTGTGTGAGTTCAGTTGAGTTCATCTTCACAACTGTTCATGCCAGTTACTGAGTTGGTTTTCCTGCACAGAAACTATTGTCACAGACAGTTTTGGAAAATCTGTCAAGTGTAAAGAGAAAGTACGAAGTGAGGAGAGACATGTTGGAAGGTATCATTAAAATATTGTGATGGAAGGTATCATTGAAATATTCTGTTGGAAGGTATCATTAAAATATTCTGTGGAGACAGAGTCCAAAGGTTCATATTACAGAAAGTCAGGTTTTATTCAGTTTATTATTTCAATCTTTGCTCTACTTAGTTTCTTATTTATTGAATGCCCTTGATTTTTTTTGAAATCTCCTTTAATGTCACATCTACAACCCTACTGTCCAGAGTAAATAACAGACAAAGTTTACTATTTCTAACATTTCATAAGTATTACCCATAAATTTGGCCCTACATCTATTCTGATTTTTCTTTCATTATTTAAGTGTCCAAAAGCGTTGCATTTACTCATGTTGAAAGATATAAAGAGGAGAAAACTGAGCAACTATTAAATATATAGAGAAAATCATTGGAGAAGGAAATATTGCCAGAGGACTGATGGGCAGATAATACAATCCTGACATTTAAAAATGAAGATAAAACAAGTCCACGGGATCTAAAGGCCAATTAGCTTAATGTTGATGGCACAAAAAGTAATGAAGTCCTGACTGAGAGATGTAATAGAAAATCTTATAAAAGCTTAAAGGACAATGAAGAATAGTCACCTCGATATTTCAAACATGATTAAACAACCTGATTTAATTTTGAAAAGTAGTCGAAACAGTGGATGAGAGTAATGCAGAAGCCTGGGATTTTACTAGCCCCTAGGAAGAGGTGGTAAAAAGGTGGTAAAATGTTGGGAGGGATGTCTTGGGATATTTCCAAAATGAAAAATGGCACTGACCTGGCCACCTGTTTAGCAGAGACCAGTGGCCAACTAATCCAATTTAATATGCATTCTATCACAGTACCAGAATAGCTGCTCTTCCCCACCCCCTCCACTCTCATTGACCGTACTATACAAGTATAGAAAACCTATGAAAAGTGCTTTGGAAATCTTCATACGTTAACCAAATTTTTACTGACAGGCCATAGGGAGCATTGTGGCTCAGTGGTTAGCACTGCTGCTTCATAGCACGTGGACCCAAGTTCCATTCCAACCTTGGATAACTGTCTGTGTGGAGTTTGTACATTCTCCCCGTGTCTGTGAATGTTTCCTCCACGTGATCTGGTTTCCTCCCACTGTCCAAAATGCGCAGGTTTGATGAGTTGGCCATGTTAAATTGTCTGCAGTGTCCAGGGCTGTGCAAGCTAGATGGGCAATGCAAGGTTATGTTAGGATGATGGACAATTAAACCATTGGCACACGGTTAAGGGGATACTCAGACAGACAGCCAATAAGAGGCCCTTGCAGCTGAGATGCCACAATGGACAAGTAGCTTTCTTATAAGATGTGATCAAAAAGGATAAACCCTCCTATGGGAATGCTATCACTACCGAGGGCTCATCCGAGAGAGATGGAGCATTCAGAAGGAAGCATAACCCCCCACCCCACATCCCCACATCCTGCCACTGTCCCCAACCTTTTGTCCATCCATCACCTTGGGAAGAGCTGCTGTCTGGCTGTATTCCTCCTGGAGGAAACACTCAGACATGGGGAGAATGTACAAACTCCAACCTGAGGTTGGAATGAAACCTGGGTCCATGGCACTATGAAACAGCAGTGCTAACCACTGAGCCACCATGCTACCCATGGCCTGCCAGTAAAAATTTGGTTAACGTATCAAGATTTCCAAAAGCACTTTTCATAATGTCTGAATGATTGCAATCAGTAGGGACCTAGTTTTACTGACACAATTCTCCAATATTTGCCTCCTAGGTTAATGAGATAATTTAAAAAGGGCAAAATGAACAGTTAGATTCTGTTCTACAGAGGTGGAGTGGACAAAAATGGAAAGTTTTATTTAATTTGCCAAACGATTGCTTAGACCATCGATAGAATACTTTAAACATTCCTGATCTTCTTAGCTCAATGTTTTCCAAACCTTTTCTCATTGTAGGAGAAAGTGAGAACTGCAGGTGCTGGAGATCAGAGTCAAGGAGTGTGGTGCTGGAAAAGCACAGCACATTAGGCAGGATCTGAGGAGTGGGGGAATCGACATTTCGAGCATAAGCTCTTCATCAGGAATGAGGCTTGTGGGCCAAGGGGGCTGGGAGATAATGGGAGGGGTGTGGGCCTGGGGGGAAGGTAGCTGGGAGTGCGGTAGGTAGGTGAAGATGGGGGTGAAAGGGATAGGTCGGAGAGGAGGGTGGAGCAGATAAATGGGAAGGAAAATGGACAGTTAGGACATGTCAGACAATGGTGCTGAGTTAGAAGGCTGGATGTAGGATAAGAAATGGGGAGGGGAAATGGGGAATTTGGTGAAATCCATATTGATCCTGTGCGGTTGGAGGGTTCCAAGGTGGAAGATGAGGCATTCTTCCTTCAGGCGTTGGGTGGTTGGAGTTTGGCAATGGAGAAAGCCCAGGACCTGCATGTCCTTGGTGGAGTGGGAGGGGAGTTAAAGTGTTCAGTGGGAGGCGGAGGGGAAAGCAGTTGGTGCAGGTGTCCTGGAGATATTCTCTGAATTGATCCATAAGTTGACATCCTGTGTCCCCAACGTAGAGGGGACCACATTGGGAGCAACAGATCAAGTAGTTGGCGTGTAAGAAAGTACAGCTAAACAGGTAAATCTCTGTTGGAAGTGCAAAACTTGCACCCACATCTCCTCCCTCACCTCCGTCCAATGCCTCAAAAAAAGGACCCTTCCACATCCAACAGAGATTCTCCCAATAGTATGCAAATAAAACATAGATTGTGCTACACCGAAGAATTCAATGAACTTTTATCACAGCATTTGTTATCTTCATTCATATACTCCAATCACAAGCATCTGTGTGTCTGGGCTCATGCTAGGCAATTCAGATGTACTGCAGCTTGCTTCCTTCAGCAAGTTCATGCTACTTGGGAATGCAATAAGATGGAGGCTGACATCTTTATAACAATAGGCCACACATCATGCTAAGGTGACAGCATTGTGACCATGTCCCTTAAAGGCATATCACATTTCTGAGAGACATAATGCAGAAAGGTCACGTTGGTGAAAACTGGGGGCTGGAGGTGGGAGTCCAATGTCAGTCATGGAGTTTGAAAATTAGAAGTGCATATGGTTATTCTACAGAGGATTAAGGCCTCCAGGATTAGACCACATCACTTTTAAAACAGTTCAGATAAATGAAAAGGCTTTTAGGACTGGTTTGGTACTCCATTACGACCACTGCTGCCTTGGAGCTCCTGACCCCAAAATTGTACTCCATGAACACCAGTTTGCTACAGATATAGAGGCATACAGAAGGTACAAATGGATTTACTAGGAACTAAGAAGTTACAACAACCAGAAAAAGAAACTGACAAAAGGACTGATAGAAATCATTAGAATTATAGCAAGTTTTGATAAGGTATATGGATAGAAGATGTCCTTCCTTGAGGTTGAGACCATAATTAGTGGCCATTGTATGATCGAGTCGTAAATAGATTGAACAGATAGATCAGAGGAATATATAGATCTTAGAAAATAGATGTTATAGTTATGAGAATAGATAGGGTATTATTGCAAAGATCCTTTAGTTTTAATATTGCTTCATGGACTTAACTTTTAAAGGATTGTGGAAAAAGGAATTTATTTCCAGGTTTGTTGGACAATGATTTATTTCAAAAAGATTGTTGAACATTCATTGTGGACATTTTAAATATCAAAGCTTCCTAGATATCACAGGCTGCTGTTAACAATTTGCTTTGTTGTAGACTCCCTGTTGGGGCTGTTTTTGTATAATGACTGGCTTGGGAGAATTTTTGTTTTACTGGTTCGGTTGGAGGAAAGCCTGCTGAGAACAAGCCATGTTGGAGGAAATATTGCTATGAACAAGCTGCCCAGCTGATCTTGCCAATGTTAGAACAGAAAGCAGCCTGCATTGGTTCAGGCTGAGTCCTAGTTGTTCTTTTGTAAGTGTGATTGAAAGACCATCTCAAGATTGCATTTCCTCAGCAGGTTACATCTGTAAGACTTCGGTAATGAACATGTATGATAGTGACTTGACCATGCTGCCAGAACATCAGAGCAACAGAATTTAGACCATTATTTGTAGAATGCAAGTTTTCCTTACCAGTATTGGCTATAAGGCAATTCTGGCCCCATTAATTTAAATGACACAGCTATAGTGCAATTTTTACTAATTACGCAAGATCGCGTGAGAATAGAAATACTGCATTATATCAGAAGCAACTGTATATGATAGCTAACGATTACTTTCTAATTGAACTTGTGTGTTATTGATAATACAACCATAAGACATAAGAACAGCCGCAAGCCATTCAGCCCCTTGAAACTCTCCTCCATTCAATAGGATCATGGCTGACCCAACATTCCATATATCTACTCTCCTGTATTTTCTCCGTAACCCTTGATTCCAAACTGATCAATAATCTCAGCTTTAATTATACACCATTAAAAATCACAACACCAGGTTATAGTCCAACAGGTTTATTTGGAAGCACTAGCTTTCGGAGTGCTGCTCCTTCATCAGGTGGTTGCAGAGTATAAGATTGTAAGACACAGAATTTATAGCAAACGTTTACAGCATGATGTAATTGAGATTATATATTGAAAAAGACCTGGATTGTTTGTTAAGTCTCCCAGAATGAACACCTCGCTTTCAGTTCTTTGGACTATAACCTGGTGTAGTGTGATTTTTAAGTTTGTCCACCACAGTCCTACACCAGCACCGCCAAAATCATTAATTATATGTAAGGACCCTACCTTCACAGCTCTTTGTAGCAAAGAATTTTAAAGACAGTGAGCTCTCCAAGAGAAGAAGTTCTTCC
Source organism: Hemiscyllium ocellatum (assembly GCF_020745735.1). NCBI lineage: Eukaryota > Metazoa > Chordata > Chondrichthyes > Orectolobiformes > Hemiscylliidae > Hemiscyllium > Hemiscyllium ocellatum. The sequence goes on along the minus strand of NC_083425.1, from coordinate 46,966,629 downwards.
TCATGTTGGTCCTAAACTGGTGCCTCTTTATTCTGAGACTATGCTGTCTAATTGTGCAACAAAAAACAAACTGCACAGAAGCCAGTATCCTATCAGCAGTCATTTACATGTACACAATACATGGGGTCTGACCAGCCATCTCAAAGCCAGTCCCTCAAATGAGGAGACTCTCTGACATTCCTGTTTATATCCACCAGCCAGGGCTCTCTGGTCCAAGTTTACAACCCCAATCAAGACAATGAGATCCACCTAACCTTCATTCACCCAATCACTACATTGTGCTTTTTAAGAGACAAGGTTGATTGTTTGTTAAAATCTGATATAGATAAGGTATTTCATTAGTCTCTTGTTAGCTGGAGATGTATTTTTACTTTATGCCGTGCCGTCCCTCATTGACCTTGAGAAGTTGATGGTGAGCTGCCACCATGAACCATTGCGTAGTCCACCTGCTGAGGGTTGACCCACAATATCCTTAGGGAGGGATTTCCAGATTTTGACCCAGCGACCTTGGTAACTTATAAAACACTTAATCCATGGCCTGAAGATGTGTCACTGGACCCAAAATACTGACTCTGCTTTCTCTCCAATGATGCAGCCAGAACCTTCTGAGTTTCTCCAGCAATTTCTATTAATTTGTAATCCTTGTCTGTTGCTTCTGAAGGTGACAGCATGGAATATTTCATGCTACCTGTTCATTTACATGCTGGTAGCATGCAGTCAGTGCACTGTGAAAAGGCAACATGCCTCGGCAATGTTGTTCTTACATTTAGGGACCATTTACTGAGTTGAATTGCAAGACCATTATATAACAGATTCTGAACCTATCTAGTCTTACATGGAGATGAAGACCTGTCACGGTAGTAGAATTGTGTCCAAACACAAACTATAACCTCATGGTTTCTATATTCTTCAATTGGCCATTATTATCAAAGCGGGGACAAATGCTGGTTCAATGAGATGTGCACGTGAGCATGGCAGCAGCAACAGACATCGAAACATGGAGAGTAGGAACAGGAATAGGCCATTCATTCCATCCAGCCTTCTCCTCATTCAACATAATCCTCTAACTCCATGCCTGACTTATAGAATCATAGTCATAGAGTCATGCAGCATGGAAATAGACCCTTCAGCCCAACCAGTCCATGCCAATCATAATCTCAAACTAAACTAGTCCCACCTGCCTGCATTTGGCTCATATTCTCCAAACATTTCTTATTCATGTACTTTTCTAAATATCTTTCAAACCTTATAATTAAACTCACATCCATCACTTCCTCTGGAAGTTCATCCCACACAGGAACCACTCAGTGTTTAATAAAACATGCCCTTCATATCCTTTTTAAATTTTTCTCCTCTTACCTTAAAAAAAGTCCCCTAATCTTAAAATCCCCCATCCTCAGGAAAAAAAACACTTGCCATTCACTTTATCTGTGCTCCTTGTTATTTTATGAACCTCGATAAAAGACAGGGTTTGATTAGGAATAGTCAGCATGGCCTTTTGCGTGGGAGTTCATGCCTCACAAATTTGTTAGACTTCTTTGATGAAGTGACCAGGAAGGCTGACGAAGGCAGGGTGGTAGACGTAGTCTGTATGGTTTTCAGGAAGGCTTTTGATAAGGTTCCACAGGGTAGGCTATTCTCAAAGGTTAGATCGCATGGAATCCAGGGGGAGCTGGCAAATTGGATACAAAATTGGATTAATGATAAGAAGTAGAGGGTAATAGTGGAAGAATGCTTGTCGGACTGGAGGCCTGTGATTAGTGGAGTAACTGTTTGTTATTTTTATCAATGAGTTGGATGAGAATGTACAAAGATGATGATTCAATTTGCAGATGACACTAAAATAGGCGATATCATGGATAGTGAGGAAGGTTGTCAGAAATTGCAGCAGCATCTTGATCAGCTGGGGAGGTGGGTTGAGAAATGACACATGAACTTTAATATAGATATGTGTGAGGTCTTGAATGTTGGAAAGTCAAATCAAGGTAAGAGTTTCATGGTGAATGGTAGGGCCTTTAAGGAGTGTAGTGAGACAGAGGTTCCTTAGAGTTCAGGTGCACGGTTCTCTGAAAGTGGAGTCACTGCTAGACAGGGCAGTGAAGGTGGCTTTTGGCACACTGGCCTTTATCAGTCAGGGCACTGAGTATAGAAGTTGTGAAGTTATGTTGCAGTTAGACAGGACATTGGTGAGGCTGCACTTGGAGTATTGTGTTCAGTTTTGGTCACCTCGCTATCGGAAGGATGTTATTAAACTGGGATGTGGAAATGCCGGTGTTGGACAATATATATATATATCAATCTTGAGTCAGACTGGTTCTATTTCCAAAGTAGGAAACTGAGAGGGATCTTATAGAAGTGTATATGATCATGAGAAGCATGGATAAGGTGAATGCACTCAGTCTTTTTCCCAGGGTTAGGGAATCAACAATGAGAGGGCATCAGTTTAAGGTTGGAGAAAGAATAAAAGGGAACTCTTGGGCAACTTTTTCACACAGACGGTAGCCTGCGTATGGAATGACCTGCTAGTGGAAGTGGTTAAAGCAGGTACATTAACAACATTTAAAAGATATTTGGACAAATACATGGGTAGGAAAGGTTTAGAAAGATATGGGACAAGTGCAGGGAAATGGGGTTAGTGTGGATGGACATTTTGGTCAGCATGGACCAGTGTGGGTCAAAGGGCTTGTCTTTGTGCTGTAGGACTCTATGATTCTATAAGGTCAACCCACAATTTCCAATGCTCCAGTAAATAAAGGCAGAGTTTAACAAACAGATTCAGTGCCTTCTGTTAAAGAGAAATTCACAAGTTAAACACCACATTTGAGACCATAATGTCTTGTCCCTCTACCCAACCAGGGGAACATCACCTCTGTATTCAGTCAACTCAGCTCTGTCAGAATTTTATACATTTCAATGAGATCCATCTTCATTCTTCCAAACTCAAATGGATACAGGTGCAGTCAATCTAGTCTCTCCTCATATGATAATTCTGGCAACCCCATAATCAGTCTGGTGAACCTTTGCAGCACTCTCTGTACGGCAACCTGTTTTTAGGTAAGGAGATGAAAACTGCACACAATACTCTGGCTCTGATCTTCACAAGGTTCCTGTGCAGATGTAGTAGGACTTATTTGCTCCTGTACATAACTTCTCTTGCAATGATGGGCAATATGCTACTTGCTTTCCTAACTACTTGCTGAACCTGCATGCTAGCTTTCTGTGAGGGCATATTTTATCTTTATCTCATACTTTATCTTGACTCAGGCAACTTGAAGCATGACACACTGGAATTCAATAATCAAGTTTGGCAATACTAGCCCAGACACACACATCTTTGAATATACTGTTTGGATGTAAAAGCATGCTGTATTAAACTTTCTGTTAGATCCTCAATACCACATTATCTACCTCTAGTTCTTATATAATGAGGGATATTATTAACATTGTCACATCCAATCCAGATACTCTGCTGGAGGCAATAGGCACATCATCCAACACATGAACTACATCAGTTCAGGAAGGCAGGTCATCACAATCATCTCAAGGGTAAAACAAATTCTGGTCTGGCCACCAATGTTCACAAGGGAAGATGAGGGAAGATTAAAGGCAACGTGCTCAATCCAGTACTAATGCTGATTAGATAACAGCTTTTGGATGTCATTCCACACAGCTGTCAAAAGCTACTGGGATTGGGGGAGTTGGACATTTGAACTGTTCCTAGGACAAGTCCATCTGGCATTTATGATTCCTATTGCATACTGGTGTAAAAGTCTGAAATGGTTAATAATGAGAAGTGTATGATGGTATCACATGGACTCAAGGTGTGGGGAACACCTTTGGATCTTGAAGGAGTAAAACTAAACAGCAGGCCCTCCTTCATAGTCTCAGTAACAATATCGATTATATATTTGTTTCTTTTATCTATTTGCTTACTGGCAAGACTCCTTCTTATCAAAGCTGCAAATGTGTTGCTGGTCAAAGCACAGCAGGCCAGGCAGCATCTCAGGAATAGAGAATTCGACGTTTCGAGCATAAGCCCTTCATCAGGAATAAGAGAGAGAGAGCCAAGCAGGCTAAGATAAAAGGTAGGGAGGAGGGACTAGGGGGAGGGGCGATGGAGGTGGGATAGGTGGAAGGAGGTCAAGGTGAGGGTGATAGGCCGGAGTGGGGTGGGGGCGGAGAGGTCAGGAAGAGGATTGCAGATTAGGAGGGCGGTGCTGAGTTAGAGGAAACCGACTGAGACAAGGTGGGGGGAGGGGAGATGAGGAAACTGGAGAAATCTGAATTCATACCTTGTGGTTGGAGGGTTCCCAGGCGGAAGATGAGGCGCTCCTCCTCCAGCCGTCGTGTAGTTGTGTTCTGCCGGTGGAGGAGTCCAAGGACCTGCATGTCCTCGGTGGAGTGGGAGGGAGAGTTAAAGTGTTGAGCCACGGGGTGATTGGGTTGGTTGGTTCGGGTGGCCCGGAGGTGTTCTCTGAAGCGTTCAGCAAGTAAGCGGCCCGTCTCCCCAATATAGAGGAGGCCACATCGGGTGCAGCGGATGCAATAGATGATGTGTGTGGAGGTACAGGTGAACTTGTGGCGGATATGGAAGGATCCCTTGGGGCCTTGGAGGGAAGTGAGTGTGGAGGTGTGGGCGCAAGTTTTACATTTCCTGCGGTTGCAGGGGAAGGTGCCGGGGGTGGAGGTTGGGTTGGTGGGGGGTGTGGATCTGACGAGGGAGTCACGAAGGGAGTGGTCCTTGCGGAACGCTGATAGGGGAGGGGAGGGAAATATATCCTTGGTGGTGGGGTCCGTTTGGAGGTGGCGGAAATGGCGGCGGATGATACGTTGTATGCGAAGGTTGGTGGGGTGGTAGGTGAGAACCAGTGGGGTTCTGTCTTGGTGGCGGTTGGAGGAGCGGGGCTCAAGGGCGGAGGAGCGGGAAGTGGAGGAGATGCGGTGGAGGGCATCGTCGATCACGTCTGGGGGGAATCTGCGGTCCTTGAAGAAGGAGGCCATCTGGGCTGTGCGGTGTTGGAATTGGTCCTCCTGGGAGCAGATGCGGCGGAGATGAAGGAATTGGGAATATGGGATGGCGTTTTTACAGGGGGCAGGGTGGGAGGAGGTGTAGTCCGGGTAGCTGTGGGAGTCAGTCGGTTTATAATAGATGTCTGTGTTGAGTCGGTCGCCCAAGATAGAGATGGAAAGGTCTAGGAAGGGGAGGGAGGAGTCTGAGACAGTCCAGGTGAATTTCAGGTCAGGATGGAAGGTGTTAGTAAAGTTGATGAACTGTTCAACCTCCTCGTGGGAGCACGAGGCAGCGCCGATACAGTCATCGATGTAGCGGAGGAAAAGGTGGGGGGTGGTGCCAGTGTAGTTGCGGAAGATGGACTGTTCCACATATCCTACGAAGAGGCAGGCATAGCTGGGGCCCATGCGGGTGCCCATGGCAACTCCTTTAGTTTGGAGGAAGTGAGAGGATTGAAAAGAGAAGTTATTCAGGGTGAGGACCAGTTCAGTCAGTCGAAGGAGAGTGTCAGTGGAAGGGTACTGGTTGGTGCGGCGGGAAAGGAAGAAGCGGAGGGCTTTGAGTCCTTCGTGATGGGGGATGGAGGTGTACAGGGACTGGATGTCCATAGTGAAAATAAGGCATTGGGGACCGGGGAAGCGAAAATCCTGGAGGAGGTGGAGGGCGTGGGTGGTGTCCTGAACGTAGGTGGGGAGTTCTTGGAACAAAGGGGACAGGACCGTGTCGAGGTATTGGGAGATGAGTTCGGTGGGGCAGGAGCAGGCTGAGACAATGGGTCGGCCGGGGCAGGCAGGTTTGTGGATTTTGGGCAGGAGGTAGAAACGGGCGGTGCGGGGTTGTGGGACTATGAGGTTGGAGGCGGTGGGTTCCGTTTGGAGGTGGCGGAAATGGCGGCGGATGATACATTGTATGCGGAGGTTGGTGGGGTGGTAGGTGAGAACCAGTGGGGTTCTGTCTTGCTGAACTGTAGTGAGGATATCTCTTACAATTCAATGAAATGTTTACAACATGAAAGCAGACAAGCTGTCTCAGGAACTCTATATATTTCCCTCCCCTCCCCTATCAGCGTTCCGCAAGGACCACTCCCTTCGTGACTCCCTCGTCAGATCCACACCCCCCACCAACCCAACCTCCACCCCCGGCACCTTCCCCTGCAACCGCAGGAAATGTAAAACTTGCGCCCACACCTCCACACTCACTTCCCTCCAAGGCCCCAAGGGATCCTTCCATATCCGCCACAAGTTCACCTGTACCTCCACACACATCATCTATTGCATCCGCTGCACCCGATGTGGCCTCCTCTACATTGGGGAGACGGGCCGCTTACTTGCTGAACGCTTCAGAGAACACCTCCGGGCCGCCCGAACCAACCAACCCAATCACCCCGTGGCTCAACACTTTAACTCTCCCTCCCACTCCACCGAGGACATGCAGGTCCTTGGACTCTTCCACCGGCAGAACACAACTACACGACGGCTGGAGGAGGAGCGCCTCATCTTCCGCCTGGGAACCCTCCAACCACAAGGTATGAATTCAGATTTCTCCAGTTTCCTCATCTCCCTTCCCCCCACCTTGTCTCAGTCGGTTTCCTCTAACTCAGCACCGCCCTCCTAACCTGCAATCCTCTTCCTGACCTCTCCGCCCCCACCCCACTCCGGCCTATCACCCTCACCTTGACCTCCTTCCACCTATCCCACCTCCATCGCCCCTCCCCCTAGTCCCTCCTCCCTACCTTTTATCTTAGCCTGCTTGGCTCTCTCTCTCTTATTCCTGATGAAGGGCTTATGCTCGAAACGTCGAATTCTCTATTCCTGAGATGCTGCCTGGCCTGCTGTGCTTTGACCAGCAACACATTTGCAGCTGTGATCTCCAGCATCTGCAGACCTCATTTTTTACTTGAAGTTTTTTTTCCTTCTTATCAAACTACAATTTGGCTTTCCTCTACGACATGAGATCAAACAAATTCTGTACATGCCAACCAGGAAAGAAGATGGTGGCAGCACATCTTCCAATTGGAACTGACACCTTGCTGAACTGTAGTGAGGATATCTCTTACAATTCAATGAAATGTTTACAACATGAAAGCAGACAAGCTGTCTCAGGAACTCTATATTCACCTGACTTAAAGGCAATTAAGTATTTATTTTATTGCAAGGCTTTGTGAAATATTAGTTCAGTATTCATTTGAAGACAAGTTGCTTAAATAATGAACAGATTTATACAACATATTACATTTTGAAATTATACATAGACTGGGACTTTAATTGTTCCCATCTGTTGCTGTGCTATTGACATCATACACACATAAAAATTAATCTGTTGCTACAATTTCCTTTTTTTTATGATGGATGTTCTAATTAAAAACTAATAAGAATGGGACTTTTAAATGAGTTATTCCTTGACTGAACTCTAATTAAATTCAAATTTGATGCACACCTGGTATGTTCATAAGTAGCAAAGTTGTTGTGGTTTTTACGATTGAACTCATTCACTTTACACAACACAAAAGTACTGCTGAAACCCTCAACAGTAACTTCTTGGGGGGGTGCTCCCTTCACCACCCTCATCCTTTCTGCATCCCAGGTTGCTGACTCTAATCCCCAGCACAGAGCTCCCCCACTTCTGTACCACAATCCCCACCTTGACTTTCATTCCACTGACACCCAGCATTGACTGTGTCCACCCCTCACCTTGTCCAAATTCAACAGATAGAGTGAACTAAGGACTGACCAGGTCGCTGGTCACTCTCCCAGACTGAAATTCTATCACTCCTCTCACCGCTTGCACTGGACTGGACTGTCAAGAGATGGAGCCCCATTTCCTGATTGTCCCAAGCAAGTAGACAAATGCCCATGCCCACACCCCTGGAGGGAGATCGGACCCTGCCCTTGGCTGAATGCGCTGGGATCCCCTGACTGACGACAGCCACTCATGCCTTGATTGAGGAGTGCCCTTGTCCACCTTGCTGTGATCATTTAGTTGATGCAGGTGCAGTATGTTTGATACATGGGCTATTGGTGCATGCGCTAAGTGTGAGATTGCTGTCACAAAGTACCATACAACAACATGTACACCCACTTCACTGATGGCTGCTGAGAAACTGCCTGGTCTTGTGGCTGTGCTAAACACAGCAAAGCAACGTGCTGAGAGCTTTAAGGTGTGGCTGTGAGGGCAAAGCTTCGCAAGGCAAGGCAAGGCCAGGCAGGGATACTGCGAGCATCAAAGTCAGCCCAAAGTGTTTGAGCATTAAGAGAGTGAATGAGGAACCCTGAGGCTGGTCCATGTTGAGTGACAGTGGACATAGGGTGTGTATGGTCACTGACCATGGAGTGTGCCCTGAGATGTTGCTGCCAGTGATGACAAATGGAGGTGTGGAGAAGCAAGTGGTGAGCGAGAGGTACTCACTCTGACTTCCACGTTGGGAATTGTCCCTGTCGCATTTCTATCTGGAGGTTGTGAGAATGGGAGACTGCATATTGAGGAGAATGTTTATGAATGATAACCCATGCTAATAGGTCTCTCGTGAGAATATCATCTCATTGTTCAACATTTAATGTGAAGTTGGACTTTCCGATCTCGATATCGAGAAAGGCATCTCTGAATATCTCGCCTGATTTCCCAAACTTTCCATCATATCCCAGGTCATTCAGAGCCTGGGAATTTTCCACCCAATGTTTCCTCTTGCAAGGAAAAGCATAAGTAGAGGCTATCAATATAAGATGGTCACTGAGAAATCCAATTGGAATTCAGAAGCAACTTTGTTACACTAAGAATGATATGTAAAACTTAGCATCAAAGGGCAGATTGAAGAATCTAGATGTATTCAATGAATTGTGACAGGCCTTTGAGGAAGAAAGGAATAGATGATTACAATTCATCAAAGAGTACAGGGAGATATCAGGAATATGACTTTGATATAGTGGAACCACCATTTTACATTGAATGGCAGACTAAGCTTAAAGGTTGGATGGTCGACTCCTGCTTTCTATGTTTCATTGTTTGGCAGCCTCTTATGTAGGTAAATCCAGATGAGATGCATCTGATGCTATTTAGGGAAGCAAAGGAACAGATATCAGGTGCCTTGGCAATAATTTTCAAGTTCTTTCTGGTCACAGGTGAGATTTCAGAGGATGGAAGGAGTTCTAGTATTGTCCCATTATTTAAAGGGATAGACCAGAAAATTACAAGGTAGTGAGTGGGAATGTTAATAGACAGAAGTGTGAGGGCGAAAATGTATTGGCACTTGGATACACATTGATTGATCAGGGGTAGTCAACATTTACTGTCCAGCGAATCTTGGGGTCCAATGTACATAGATTCATCAAAGTTGCCACACAAGTTGATAGGGTTGTTAAGAAGGTGTATGATGTGTTGTCTTTCATTAGAAGAGGGATTGAGTTTAAGAGTTGCGAGGTTATGCTGCAGCTCTATAGAGCCATGGTTAGACCACACTTGAAGTATTGTGTACAGTTCTTGTCAGCTTATCATGTGAAAGATGTGAAAGCTTTAGAGAGGGTGCAGAGGAGATTTACCAGGATGCTGCCTGGACTGGAGGGCATGTCTTCTGAAGAAAAGTTGAGGGAGCTAGGGATTTTCTCACTGAAGCGAAGAAGGATGAGGAGAGTCTTGAGAGAGGTGTACAAGATGATGAGAGGCATAGAGAGAGTGGATAGCCAGAGACATTTTCCAAGGGTGGAAATATCTATCATGAGGGGGCATAAATTTAAGCTAATTTGAGGAAGGTTTAGGGGAGATGTCAGAGGTAGATTCTTTGCACAGAGAGTGTGTGGGTGTGTGGAATGCACTGCCAGCAGTGATAGTAGAGTCAGATACATTAGGGGCATTGAAGCGACTCTTGGATAGGTACATGGAAGGTAGTACAATGTAGGGTATGTTGGTTAGTTTGTTCTTGGAGTAGGCTAAAAGGTCAGCACAAATTTGAGGCATTAGCCAGGAGTGTTGACAAGGGAAATACATTTGATGTGTCCACATGGATATTAGCAATGCTTTTGGTAAAATTCTTAATGGTCAAGAATGTAAGAGACCATGGGATCCAAGACAATATGGCACATCAGATTCAAAATCGGCTGAGAGACAGGAAGCAAAAGGTGATGGTACAGGGGTGTTTCACTGACTGGAAGTCTGCTTTCCATAGGGCTACACAGGTCTGAGTGCTAGAGTGCTGTTTGTAATGTACATTAATAATTTGGACTTAAACGTCCAAGGTATGATCAAGAATTTCATGAGTGACATGAGAATTGGTGACATGGGAATTCATGGTAAGATCACAAATGGGGAGGAAGATTGTTGTAAACTGCAGGAAGATATCAATGGATGGTTCAACTAGGCAGACTAGTCACAAATGGATTTCAGCCTAGAACAGTATGAGGTAATGCACATGGAGAAGTCTAACCAGACAAGGGACCATGTAATGAATGATAGGACCATGAAAAGTATTGAAGATCGAGGGACCTTGATGTACATGCCTACAGATCCATGAAGGTAGGAGTATAGTTATAGTGGGTAGTTATGAAGGGATATGGGTCACTTGCCTTTGTCAGATGATGAAATGAATACAAGAGCAGAGTGGTAATGCTGGAATTGCCACAACTAGAGTCTACATGTGGTTCTGCTCACCACACTGTGGGAAGGATCTAATTGCACTAGAGACAATGCAGAGGAGATTTACCAGGATGATGCCTGGGCTAGAAGGTCTGAGCTATGAAAAAAAATTGGATAGGCTGGGATTGTTACCCTTGAAGCAGTGTGTTGAAGGTGGATCTTGGAGAGGCATTTAGGATATTGATGGGCATAGATCACGTAGTTGGAAAGGTACTTTTTTTCCCATTAGTTGAGGGTCCAGTTACCACTGGGCAAAGGTGTAAGTTAAGAAGGAGCAGGCTAAGAAGAGAGTTGAGAAATCTTTTCACCCAGAGAATGGTGGGAGTCCGGAACCTACAGCCTGAAAGGGTGGTTGAATCAAGAAGCTCATAATATTGGAGCAGTACTTCGGTACTCACATGAACAGGCAATCTCTCTGCTCTAGACATTTATGAGTCCATGAGAAGATACATTCTTGCCAAGAAAGCAAGTGATTCCTGTTAGAAATAGTCAGGAATGCGGATTTTACGTTATAAGTAGGTCAGCCATGAACTAATTGAATGGCGCAACAAGTTTAAGCAGCTGGAGGCCTACTCCTGTTCCTAATTCACATTTCCATATAAACTACAGACTTAGGTAAGTAAACTTTGGATGGGACTTCAGTGAAGCATGAACACCAGCATGGATGGGCTGTTTCTGTTCTATAGCCCTTTTATAATCCAAAGTGAATTCTAAATCTTTCATCTGAGATAACCATGCAATATCTGTCAAGGTTATTTGGCACGGTCATTTTGGAGTCAGTGGATACGTGACATTGATGCAAACAACAGGCACAGCTCTGAGGTACAATCTTTCAGATGAGATGTTCAACTCAGGCCGGGACTATCCTTTCCACTGGACAAAACCCTCCATATAATTAAACCTTAGTAAAGCATAAGGCAGTGAATTTAAGAGATTGAGTATGAATTAATCTGAAAACGAAATCACTGACTCACTTTGCTTTCTATTAACTTAATGAACCAAATGACAGCCAATGCTTCAGAATGATTATTGTTTTTCTTGCAGTCAATAGAACATCTCTCGACTCATGCCAGAATAATTTGTAATTCTACTAAAATAGTAAATACTACCTAGGTCCAGGTTATATATCTTTAAATAGTCAAGATCTGTGCTTTCATGGATGACATGGACTATATCTTGAGGGTTGTTTGAAAGAGTTATGAATCTCTTCTACTCCATGCCATATCCTGATGTCTAAATATGGTGATTTTGAATCAAATTAATCAATGAATATAACCACAGTGATAAACATGTCTGGAAAATGTAAATGGTTCTTCCATCTCTTGTTAGAATGTACCATATTATATTTTGTTAGAAGGATAAATGTGTGAGCCTTATACTTAAGAGTGTCAACTAGTAGTCTACAGCAATAGTTCACAAGAAAAGCTTATTTTCACTATCTTGCTCTTTCTATAAAGGTTGCATTCCTCTTTCTATTTCTGTCTCTGTCATTCACTCCAAGTGCTTGCACACAATTAGCACTATGCCAGCTTAAAATGGCTTCCACACTGTGAAGCAACATGGATTAAGCCGTACCTTGCTCTACACACCTTTGCCCAAACATCATAATCGTGGCTTACTTAGGAAATAAGTTTTATTGTTTCTATCCAAACTTAACAAATTAAACTAAAACTAATCCAGAATTATGAGATGTCTGAGATTGGAGGGTCAGAACACCCGGTTATAGTCCAACAGGTTTATTTGAAATCACAGGCTTTCGGAGTGCTGTTCTTTCATCAGATGGAGTGAGGAGAAGCACACAGGCACAGAATTAATAGGCAGAGAGATCAAAAGATCGTACAAATGGTATAAGTGGAGTGTCAACAGGCTGAATAATAAGGTAAGAGCCCTCCAAGGTGGCCATTAAGATACACAATAATGCAGAATCATGAGCAGAAACTGGTAGCCAATGATTCCGTACCATGAAGACGGCCTCTGCTGTGATCTTGGGTTCATATTGCACTACATGTGACCCCACTATACTGTTCTGTGTCTGTAAAATCTGCCTTACTGTCCTGTTTTGACACCATCACCTAGATAAGGTGTTATGATCTCTCTTCTTTAATTAGTTTGTACAGTTTTGGATTACTTGTAATTTTGGTTAGACCCTCGGCATGCAACCTTTATACCTATCATGTTATCCCAGAATTTAGTTTGTTTCCAGTACAAATTTATTTTTTTTTGTAATTATGTCTCTGCTTCAAATAATCAGATTACAGATCATCCCTTCACTTGCCCTTCAGCTGTTGACACTTTACTCACACTGTCTGACACGCTTGATCACCTGCAGAGATTTATTATTCAGCTTGTCACTCACACCATTTATCCCATTTTCTGATCTCTGCCCATCAACTCTGTGCCTGTGTGTTACTCTTCACTCCACCTGCTGAAGGGACCACGCTAAGAAAGCCAATAAACGTGTTGGACTATAACCTGGTGTCATGTGACTTCTGACTTTGTCCATCCCCATCTAAAACCAGTATCTCCACATCATGTGATTGGAAGGGCTTGTCGTTCCGTCTTCTTATTCCATTTCTCCACTAGTTGGGGCCAATTATCAATTTAACCAGGTTGGTGATCCAGCCACTTCATAGAATTCCTACAGCATGGAAGCAGGCCATTTAGCCCATCCTGTCAACACCGACCCTCTGAGAGCATCCCACCCAGACCCACTCTATCACTGTAAGCCTGCATTTCCACTTAGTCTGCACATCCCTGGACATTATGGGCAATTTAGCATATTCAATCCACCTCATCTGCATATCTTTGAGTTGTGAAAGAAAACCGAAGCATCCAGAGGAAATCTGCACAGACATGGGGACAATGAGGCTGGAATCAAACCCAGGTTCCTAGCACAGTGAAGCAGTGATGCTAACCACTGAGCCAACGTACTGCCCTATGATGTTGGTATCAAACTGTCTCAGGTTCAGTATTAAGAACAAGTCAGACATGTTTCTTTGATCGACAGCTATTAATTAGTTTATTATCAAAAACAAACTTAAATATTGACAAACAGATTGAATTATCCAAGTTGATATATCTTAACATTTAAGAAAGAATATCCAGCAGACCCATAACACAAACACAAATCTAAGGAGAAACAAAAGGGAATTAAAACTCTGCTGACTTTGATTTTATGGTATTTTGGTCAACTATAAGTTGAAAAAAAAGGTCTCAAATTGTCCCAAATTATGATCTGATTCTAAAGCTATTCTGCAGATTCCAGCACTGCTGGCGTTGGGACATCTTCCTAGAGCAGTTGTTGTTGGCTAAATTCCCTTTGTTGCAGCTGGTTTGGTTAGATTCCAAGAAAATCTTCTTCAGGAACCCTCCCTGAATGGTAAAGATGGCTGAACAGTCAGTTTTGTGTTAACACTCTTCCCTAAAAAACTTGTAAAAGTGGCAAGAGAGAGAAATGGTCTGTTGCTTTTTAGACGAGTCTAAGCTTTGTTCTGACTTAGAGATCGCCATATCCCACTTGTAAACTGGGTGCAGACTGTATGAATTCATTAAGGCCCCCTCCTCTTTGCAGGTGTTGTTGTTGTTGTTGTTGTTGTTGTTGTAATCATTGCTTTTTCTTTAGTCAAACACCCTTTGCTAAGAAGTTCAAGATGTATTTATATGGCTACACATATTCTTTTATACATTTTAAATCGTATCTCCTTACCACAAGTAGCAACAATCTCTAATTTAACCAGATGTGCACCCTGCTTTAAACAAGAGTAAACTTTAAAAATTGAGAGAAATTGCGAAAACTTAAGAGGCTTCAGTAATAATGTTGAAAAAGACGTGCATATTTTTGCTGTGTTTCTCACTCAGCCTGCCACCATATAAAGTCTGGTATTTTTCAACATTCTTCTGTAAGCACGCCGCAATAATTAACCCTGCACTTTGTCACTTTAGTGACAAAACTGACTGAGCATGTATTTCTGGAGTAAACGTGCGGGCTAGGCACTTGGAGACACAGTATAATAGGAATGCAGAAATTGACAGCGAAGAGGTGATTTAGCACCTGGTTTAGCCAAAACTAAGATGTCCAGCCTCAATCTATTTTCTAGCTCTTTTCTGTCAACAGATGTTTTTAATATGATGAATGCTTTTGCCTCCACCATCTTTTCAGGCAATGATTTCCAAGCCCCTGTGGGGAAATAAGTTTCTTTTAAACTTTGAACAAAATGTAGAGGGATCAATATCTGAGTAGGTAGATGGCCATGAATCAAGCTCAAGGGTTTGGATTTCATGGCACAATCATAATCAAAGAACACACTTGAATGGACAAGGTCAGTGAATTTTTCTTTAATTCATTCACAGAATGACAGTATCACAGGCCAGCCCAGCATTTATTGCCCTATCCCTAGTTATCTAAAGGGCCGTCAAGAGTCAACTACATTGCTGTGGGTCTGGAGTCACATGTAGGCCAGACCAAGTAAGGATGGCAGTTTCCTTCCCGAAAGGACATTAGTGAACTAGATGGGTTCTTCTGACAATTGATTCATGGTCACCATTAGACCCTTATTCCCAGGTAATTATTGAATTCAAATTCCACCATCCTGTTGAAGCAGGATTTGAACCTGAATGCCTAGACCTTTTTCTGGATCAACAGTTCAGAAATGATACCACTAGACCATTGCCTCTCCAGTGACTTGTCAAATATTATTTCTTACTGATTGTGCTCTCTAACTCAGCCACTGCTCTATTCACCACAACCCCATTGTACACCCTCAACAACTTTTATTATTTGGACTCATAACTAGCATTCGTGCATTCACACACACCCCTGACCCCCCTCACATATCTAGCCCTATTACAAGTGTCACACTTACATCTCCCGATATATATACACACTGTTCAAACATGATAGACAAACAGTCGGCATGAACTCGCACTGACACAATTCCTTCCCTCTTACAGGACAAGATAGCGCATAACTGGAGGCTGTAGGACCTCTGGGGATGCATGTGTCTTGCATGTCAACATCCCCATGGAAGGGAAGGTACTCACCATTATTACTCACCAGTGGCAGGTCACAAATTATCAAAGGTGACTGTTTACTTCCACCTAATCCTTTATTTCATTTTCTGCTCATCACAGAATCTTTTTTGATTCACAAGCTATAAATAACATAAGCATGCATCTCTTGTTCCTATCAAAATATTATCCTGTGCCAACGTCCATTTAAATACACAAAAGGCAAACACTGAAAAGATGATGGAGACTAAGCACCATCACTTGATTTTACACTTAGAATTGTCCTTGAAAGGATATGCATCCGTACATGGAATCAGTCACATCAACTTTCTCTGGACTGTCTTCAATGTCAGTATATCTTCCTGAGATAAGAGGAACAAAACTGTTCACAGTATTTTAGGTGCAGTCTTACTCATGCCTTATATAATTTTAGTGAGATCTATCTATTTGTGTACTTCATTTCCTTTGAAGTAAAGGTCGACAGTGCATTTTTCTTCCTTATTAATCTCATAAACTTTGGGAGTTTTTTTGTGATTCGTGTATGAGGACCCTCAAATCCCTCTGTGCTGGAGCTTTCTTCAGTCATTCCCCCCTCTGTACAATATTCAGCTTTCCTACTCTTTCTGAGAAATTGCACAACCTCATATTTTCTCACAATAAATTCCATCTGCCAAGCTTTTGCCCACTCGTATAACCGTCTGTATATTTCTGTAGATTTCTTGTCACCCTCATGAAACCATGCTGACTTAGCTTAATTAGAATTTGCTTTTGAAAATGCACAACAATTACACCCTTTATAATAGACTCCAACATTTTCCCAAAAACAGACATTAAGCTAAGTGGCCCAACAGTCACCTGCTTTTGTTTTCTTTGCTTTTTGAATACAGGTGTAAACTGGTAACTTTTGAATCCTCTGGGACTTGTCACAATCTAAAGATTCTTGAAAGATTACTATCAGTGATTCCACTATTTCTGTAGCTACTTCCTTTAAAACCTTACTATGTAACCCAAGAAACTGCTCAGCCTTTAACCCCATTAGTATATTTTCACTGGTGATAGTGATTGAGTTTGTTTACTTTCTCACTTGAATATTTAGTATGTTTGGAATACTATTTGTGCCGTCTAATACAGTGAAGTCTAATGCAAAGTCTTTTATTTAACTCCTTTGTTATTTTCTTGTTTCCCCATTATTATTTCCCCAGCCTTGTTCTCTGATGCAGCCTTTGTAGAGAGCAGACATACAAGAAAATGCTTGTAGATGACAGACACTCAAAGTATGCACAAATGTGATTATTTGCCCTTACATGCAATAGGACATGTTTTGATTTCTAACTTCGATTTGGTAACAATGCTTTCATGGAGTGGACTGCCTCTGAGCAAAACGTTCCAGGTTTGAGACCCCTTTCAGGGCTTAATTTATAAGCTAGCCAAACTTATCCATTTGCGCATCCTTCCAATACAAGAATGGCAGAGTCTTCTTGTCAGACTGCCTGATGCAGAATGATACATCTCAAGCTATAAACACTAGTGACCTGCTTCAGGAAACACTATACACAGAAACAGGTCAGAGTGGAGCTTTGTCTGCATTGTGTATTACTGAATGCAGGAAGTTCCTAAATCCAATGAATATTTTCTTTTAGCTTTTTTTTCCTGCAATGTGGCCAAAGGGATATGCTGAAGGTCAGGGACAGAAGACAACAACTGCTTGAGAATGAGGGTTTTTGACTGTGGTTTTTGCTGCTGCGCTTGAAGTAATTCTGCACAGACATCCTGGGGAGAATGAGGTCCTTTTGCTCCTCTTCCTCTTCCTCTTCACATTCCTCCTTCATAACTGTGTAGATGGTGCCAAGGACTAGGCTTCTCAAAGATGATGGAGGTGGCACACCACAATGCAATCTTGACAAATGTTCTGCAGAGTACTGCAGAGCTCTGCCAGAATGATCCAGGTAATGGAATCATTGCTTCTGGCACCCCAACATTCAGTTCTATCAGTGTCCTTTTGGTAACATGTAATTCACTACACACACATGTTTGTGTACCAGAGTCATGTCTTCAGTGGTTAGACCTTGTAGCTCAGCAAATATTTTCTAATTGGCCATGATTTGAAGTATAGCTGTCTCAGAAGGACAAGAACTTGACAGATAGAAATAACATGAACATTAGTGAAGTGATCCATTTTGACAGAGAAAGAAAAGAGAAATTTGTTTCCTAATTTGAGAGAGATTGGGAAGTGTTGATGCCCAAAGGGATCTGGTTGACCCATGACTAATGAAGTGTGAGCATATATCTGGATCAAGCCTTTAGGATGGTGAATGGTATGTCAGCCTTCATCAAAAGCAGGTTTGAGGACAAGAATGAAGACATTTTTGCTGCAATTGTTTAGGGACTTGTATAAGGATCTTGACACTCAGTGGTGGTATCCTCACCTCTGAGCTATGAGGCTTGGATTCAAGTCCCATCTGTTCCAGTGATATGGTATTACCTGTCTGATCACATTTGGTTAAAATTTTCTGGAGGGTCTTATATTTAGAGTTAAGTATACGTTTTTTATTTCATTACCTAAAGAGCTATATACTCCCTTTTAAAAGTGGTGCAATGAATTTCATTTAACTAATTCCTGAGACGTCTGGATTGTCTTATGAGGAGAGATTATAGGAGATGGACCTGCATTTTCTAGAACTTCAAAAAAGGGAGGTAATCTCATTAAAACTTACAAGCTTATTCCAGTGCATGACAGAGAGATAGAGTTAGGATATTTCCTCTGGCTGCTTAAGTCAAGATTTAGTCAAGTCTCAAATTAAGATGTAGACCATTTCAACAAAGATGAGGAGGAATTTCTTCACTCAGAGGGTGGAGTAGGTTTGGGATTCTCTACTCAAAAGGCCTGAAAAATCTCAATCATGAGCAAGTTGAAGACACACCATTAGATTTCTGGAGACTGATAGCATCAAGGGATATGGAAATCCTTTGGTATTGAGTTAGGTGAACATCTATCATCACCAGTGTTCTAGGAACACACTTTCAAACCACTGGCTATCAGTGAGGAATCATGAATTGCTTTTTAAAATGTATTCATTTTTAAATATTTAGGAATTTTTTATTTTTGAAATATTTTGTGGTGTGCATTTTTAACACACCTCCCCCACCCCCCCCCCCCCCCACCCCCTCCCCTACCCCTTCCCCCACCACCACCACAAGATATAAATCATTTGCCCTTGGTCCCTTAGGAACGTGATCATGAGTGATCAAACCAACCTAAGTATGCAAGCGGTAAATTATCAAAGACAGAGATGAAGACAGAACATGCGTTTGTTTTTCTGCCCTTGGTCTTGAACAGTCGAGTGGAAAATATTTATGGCAATGTAAAGCCCAGGGTGACCAAATGCCATCAACGTTGCAGATGAAATTCTTAAAACCAACCTCAGAACTTTTCACAAGAGTTTTGTAAAAGCTATCCATTAGGAAAAGCAACGTGTGACACAGAACGTAATTGTGGAAATTAGCCAAGGACTAGATGGAAAGAATCCATTGCAGACAGGTTCCTTTTATAGCATTTTCTCACACCTAGAATATATAAATCATTCAGGGCTTTTGTTTTACCTACAAAGAACTCTCCATTTGATTCGTCTAAATTTGGCATTACTTTAGGGCAACATACTTTTAGACATGTGTCAAAGGCTTTGCACCAACGCTTAGATTTCTTTATTTAGAACTTGACTTTTGACCAGGCAAACGCTCAGTGGATGGGTAAAAATTAAGATGTTTGAAAGAGTGAGTTTTTTTCAGGTAATTCTTACTAAATACAATGACAAGAACGCACATATTGAAAGTTTTTCAGATTGGGAACATTTTATTAGTAAGTTCAAATATTGACCTTTCACCTTTATAGCACCAGGTTGAAACTTGGTCCAAACTGATGAGTAAAATGCTTAGCATCAATCGGTTGCATGAAGTGGGGTCAGCAAGGGGGCCTCAGCATCAATCAGATAACAGCGGTTTATTACTGTCTGCCTATACCTTTTACTTGTACAGAAACCCTCTCTTCCTTAACCAGAACCATGCCTCCCAGTCTACACTCAATCATCTGCATAGACAAATGGTTAAGCACCTAACTGGATTAACAATTACTTTGTTATAAGGACATTTCACACTGCAGTAACATAAAGTGCTTCTGTGATCAATGATAAAATGCTACACTATTAGACCATACAAAAACTGTGAGCACTCTGCTATGATAAATAAATTGATACAGAGGAAAATTGGAAGATTGAAAATGCAACTGAGAAGCTGTAATCATAATGAGGGCAATAGGTTCGATCATTAGAATTATTTGATCAACAAATCTGAGAATGTCAGGTTGTTCCACATCAAGTTATTCCAGTATTGCAAACAACTTCAGGATTGCTATAATCCTGGTGGTGCGCAGAGCATGCTGGTAAAAAAAATACTGATAGATTGTTGCCCATCCTGTAATTTTTATTATTATCAAGCAAAGAAACTTTTTCAAACTCATCCTTACATGGCCTCCAAAAAGAACTTCAGATTGTAAAAGTTGCTGTTTAAAGATTCAGTTCAGCTATAAATACATTTGCATGCTTGCAGTTTTAGTGCAGAAATTTTCTTTTTACACTTCACAAGGCTGTAATTGTGCTGACATATTGAACTATGTTAAGAGGAAAGCACAGCTAATTTTAATTGATTCTACTGATTAACATGAATGAATTCCAACTTCAGCAAAGATCGTTAAAAATAAAACCCACTTCCACAGTTAACCACCTTCTCAGTTGGGTAAAAGAATAGAAGTGGAAAGAGATTAACTCAAATGGCAACAATCCCAGTCGACACCCATGAGGACTTACCTATCATCTGAACCATTGAATCAAGACAGGTAGCAACTCAACTAGCCTATTTTATTAAATTCAATTGGTCACTGTAACCCTAGAGAACTGGACATAATCCCCAATTGGAAGGAGTTTTGAATGTTGTTCAGTAAAGTAGTTAGTATAAACATAATCAGTGAAAACAAAACATATGAGTGACTCCAAAACTATGGCTAGATTTCTGAGAGGACAAAAGTATTTGTGCATCTGGGATAGTAACAAAAATTCAACCATATCCAGTTTTGGCCTGAAAATATGACTGAACCAGTCAATATGGTTTCTATCTTGTTCTCTTACAAATCTTAAAATCAGTACCATTGATTTCCAAGAAGCGGAACCTATTTGCCTTTGAGATTTTTGTTTAATTCACTATTTGGATATAATAGGCTACATTATGAGATTCTGCAGCAGAAGTTATTGATATATAGTCATTCAGACAGGACTGATGTTTGGACTTCCAATCTATGAGAATTACTCTCAGGAAGTTTGTTCGAGGATTGAATCACCTTTTCTTTCCTGTACCTCACTGTTCTTTCTACTTTCTGCTTGATTTGAATGAGTTTGATAATCCTGAGGTCAAAGAACAAAGCAGTTTATGGGCCCAACAGTTTGGTTGTTACATTGTATTACCTGAGGATTTGGACTGAACATTGGCATTACATGCTATCCATAATTCAGTCTCTGTCCTGTTGGCTCTGACTCAGAAGGTGTGGGTTCAAGATTAACTCCAAAGACCCAATTAATCTAATATTCCAGTGTTGTATTTAAAGAACACTGAAGTTTTCTCTGATATCCTAGCCAACATTTATCCCTCAACCAACATCTCTGAAAGAGGTGATCTGGTCAATATTGTGTTGCTTTTCGTGAAATATTCAGGCTCAGAGTGCTAAATGACCTATTCCTGTTTTTATGATTGTAGGATTTCCTTAAATTAGAACAATTATGATAGCCTGTACAGCCCTTTGGGCTAAATTATGCTAATTGTAGTAAAAGCTTCTGATTGTCATATACTAATCACATTGTATGTGAGGTTGACAATATTGAAACCTTCGAGTAAAAAACGAGGTCTGCAGATGCTAGAGATCACAGCTGAAAATGTGTTGCTGGTCAAAGCACAGCAGGCCAGGCAGCATCTCAGGAATAGAGAATTCGACGTTTCGAGCATAAGCCCTTCATCATCTTTCCTGATGAAGGGCTTATGCTCGAAACGTCGAATTCTCTATTCCTGAGATGCTGCCTGGCCTGCTGTGCTTTGACCAGCAACACATTTTCAATATTGAAACCTTGGTCATCTTTTGAAATTTGCCTTTCATTCAATTAGTTGAGCACTTTGCATTTGTATTCAAACATAAAACTTTCCTTGGCGCCTGTGTTGCACTGGTGTGCTATGTTTGGATTTGCATTGTGGTCTGACTTATCATTTGGAATCTAGCGTATGCAGGAAGCATCCTTTGCTTTTAAGATTTGAAGAACTGCTAGACATTCTAGGTATGACAAACCATGTCTATGACAGATCTTGTTAGTTTGATGTCCTTCACTGACAGTAGCAGTAATGATGCATCTCAAGCGTGTGATTGCTGTTAGTGTGCCATGATGGCTTCATGATAGTGTATCATTTTAAGCAAAACATCAACTCCATGGGCATTTCCTTTGACAAGAAATTCCTTCCTGAAGCTTTGAATTGATGTAGAGGCAATCAGTATGATTCCCCGAAAGCTCCTCTTCAGAGAACTCTCATTAAAAAAATCGCAGTGCTTTTTGCCCATTCCTAACTGTCTTTGAGAAGATGGTGGTGAATTGCTGCTTTGCACCACTGCAGTCCATGTGCTGTTAGAGAGGGAGTTCAGGATTTTGACCCAGCAACACTGAAGAAATAAAGGTACATTTCCAAATCAAGATGGTGAGTAACTTGGAGGTGAACTTGCAGGTTGGTGGTATTGCCTTACATCTGATGCCCTTGTCCTTCTAGATTATTTTGGTCGCAGATTTGGAAGATACTCTCCAAGAGTCTTTGCATCTTGTAGATTGTACTGAATGCTCCATCAGTGGTGGAGGGAATGGATGCATGTGAATGCGATGCCAATCAAGCAGGCTGCTTTATCCTGGATGATGGCCAGTATTTTTGGAGCTGCACTCATATTGCACCCACACTTATTACAGTTTCTAGTGTATACATATAATATAAAGGCACTGGGCAAAGAGTAAGCTAATCAGTTTCAAAGAGTAACAAGCTTCCATCAGCATGTCATGTTTCAAGTGGAGGAGGATTGAGTTTAAGATCCTAGGTTATACACTATGATGTATTGAGTATATCATGAGCACATTTCTTAAAGTAATATTGCATACTAACTGTGAGCCATAACATAAAAAACACTTTATAAATTCAGTTTCTTTTTAACTCTGTGCATTGTCTTTAAACTGAAAGCAGCAAAAACAGTGACAAATATTGAGCTATTCCAAAACCGCAATGTTCCTGAATGACATGACAGAACCCCTGGCAATTGTTTATGTCATACGTACAGTCATGTAATTTATTGGATGTCACTCAATATCAGTAAAATGCTCTGCTCCACTTGAGTTTCTGTAAATATCTAAATTAATGCGTCTGTTATCTTAATCTCTGCCGCTTAGGTGATCTGATAATGATTGGAATCATTAACTCGAAATGGATTTCTCTTACTTGACATAAAACTACTTAATAATAAAAGATAATATGCAGATGTTTGCTCAACCCTTGATCTGTTTAACCTTAATCAGGGGAGCTGTAAATCGTGCAAGAAATGGAATGCAACACAGAAAACTGTGCTAAGACAATCAAAGTGAGCCTGCATGGTGCTTTTGTAACAAATATAGTAAAATTTTCTGTAATCTCCTTTCCAAATTATCCCAGTGTCTCAAGACCTGGCCAGTTCGTTTTGTTGTTAAAAGGAAGATTAAATTAGATTAGACTTAATGTACCAAAGGTTTAATTTCTCCATGTCTTCTGCTTCACAAATTGGTTCAATGGTCCAACTCCTACTACGCATTAATTATTTTGCAGAAGAAATTAAGCCTTTGGATATCTATCCACGTGGAAGTTTAATCTCACAGCTCAAACCTGGCCTCTGACTTTCACTCAGTTTCTTTTTCCTCATCAGCTTCTATGTGATAGAAAAAAAAATTGCATTTTATAGCGCTTTTCACAATTGGACATCCTAAAGCTCTTTCCGGTTAACGAGGTACTTTATTAGGTCAAACACCAGCTTCCAGTGTGATATGATTCTGAGTGTTTTCTCCATTTTAGTTCACGTAACATGTACCACAAAATCTGGGCTTTTGTCTTGAAGTTTACTAACAATACTATTTATACTGTAAAATCTCAGACATATACATGGCCTGGACTCTTTGCTTATTGTCTATTGCTGTTACATTGTTAATGCATAACTGACTGATCACATTATGGTAAATCCATTGCACAGTGAGAGAGTGACCAAAAGTGAAGATTTTGGTATCAATTGCAGCATGTTATGTATCTGTCTTCAAAATGCACTGCCTGTCTGATCTGAAATCAATGCAATAATGCAGCAGCCATTGTTCTTATATTGAGCAATGTGATATTGAATGTCTAATCTATTTTTATGACATTGATAGAGGGACAGGTATTAGTCAGGACCCCAGGAATAATTCCTCTTTGGAGTAGGGCCATGGGAACTTTGGCATTCACCTGAGTAGACAGCTGGGAGGCCAAAAAGACAGCAGCTCGCACTGTATAGAACTACATTACTATTCCACAGTGCTACAGGGTCATGTAGCCTGCTGACTGCTGACCTGCTTTGTATGGTTAGTAACTTTCTCCCTGTGTAAACAGTGGGATTCCAATGTTGCTCCTTGAGGTCGTTGTCATTATCTTGATGGGACCATGGTTGCTGACCAAAGACAGATCCTCACACAGCAATAGGCCTACAATCACAGGCCCTGCCGTGTCCACTATATAAAATATCTGGGTTGACCTTGGTGTGGTTTGTAGGCACACTTGCAAGTTCCATTCCCATATGCTCAAGTCATTGCAAATAATGAGTTTGTTAATAGTTGGCCAAGTTACCACTTGCTGAAAATGTGTTGCTGGAAAAGCACAGCAGGTCAGGCAGCATCCAAGGAGCAGGAAAATCGACATTTCGGGCATGAGCCCTTCGTCAGGATTGAGGAAAGTGTGCCAAGCAGGCTAAGATAAAAGGTAGGGAGGAGGGACTTGGGGGAGGGGCATTGGAAATGCGAGAGGTGGAAGGAGGTTAAGGTGAGGGTGATAGGCCGGAGTGGGGTGGGGGCGGAGAGGTCAGGAAGAAGATTGCAGGTTAGGAAGGCGGTGCTGAGTTTGAGGGTTGGGACTGAGACAAGGTGGGGGGAGGGGAAATAAGGAAACTGGAGAAATCTGAGTTCATCCCTTGTGGTTGGAGGGTTCCTAGGCGGAAGATGAGGCGCTCTTCCTCCAACCGTCGTGTTGCTATGGTCTGGCGATGGAGGGGTCCAAGGACCTGCATGTCCTTGGTGGAGTGGGAGGGGGAGTTGCAGTGTTGAGCCACGGGGTGGTTGGGTTGGTTGGTCCAGATGTTGCAGAGGTGTACTCTGAAACGTTCCGCAAGTAGGCGACCTGTCTCTCCAATATAGAGGAGGCCACATCGGGTGCAGCGGATGCAGTAAATGATGTGTGTGGAGGTGCAGGTGAATTTGTGGCGGATATGGAAGGATTCCTTGGCGCCTTGGAGGGAAGTAAGGGGGGAGGTGTGGGCGCAAGTTTTGCATTTCTTGCGGTTTCAGGGGAAGGTGACGGGAGTGGATGTTGGGTTGGTGGGAGGTGTGGACCTGACGAGGGACTCACGGAGGGAGCGGTCTTTTCAGAATGCTGATAGGGGAGGGGAGGGAAATATATCCCTGGTGGTGGGGTCCGTTTGGAGGTGGCGGAAATGACGACGGATGGTACGATGTATATGGAGGTTGGTGGGGTGGTGGTGAGGACCGGTGGGGTTCTGTCCTGGTGGCGATTGGAGGGGCGGGGCTCAATGGCGGAGGAGAGGGAAGTGGAGGAGATGTGGTGGAGAGCATCGTCGATTATGTCTGGGGGGAAATTGTGGTCTTTGAAGAAGGAGGCCACCTGGGTTGTACGGTATTGGAACTGGTCCTCCTGGAAGCAGATGCGGCGGAGATGAAGGAATTGGGAATATGTGACGGCATTTTTACAGGGGGCAGGGTGGGAGGAGGTGTAGTCTAGGTAGCTGTGGGAGTCGGTCGGTTTATAGTTTATAGTTACCACTTGCCAATTCTGTGACTGCATACATTTCAATGAGCAAAGTGAAAGGGTGTTTGAACTCAAACTAGGATCCAGTTATGCACATAGATTATGCGGACTCTGCCTCTGATGGCATGCAGTCTGTGCGATGTTCACCATGCTGAATGTCTGCTGACTTTAATGATCTGATCTTCCTCATCATTGTATAGGTTGTCAATTTGTCGACCTTGTCTGGTACATACTCTCAATTGCTTAGAATGCTTTATATGTTAGGCCTCTCATTGTGGCTTATCGTGACATCAATGTCTTTTTTTCCCTTTCTTTTCAGAACTGGTACTTTTATTGTCCTCTGGTCTCCCATGTCTTGCATACAGCATTAAAAACTTGACATTTGCTTTGTGCAATTACAAGTATTGCATGGATTGGCAATCGTGCTAATAATGAAGGAATTACACAAAACCTGATTAGTATGACTTCATATTCACATCTACTTTGTTGTCATGCTTCCAAGAAGTAACCTTTGAAGTGGTCCAAGATGTCATTTTAGAATGTTTCCATTGGAATAGATGTTGTCACAGAACGATTGTTTGATTGAAGAGCTCTGTGCCAAGAAGTTACAATTGAGTTCCTCCTCTCTGTAACCATGAACTGGTCAATGATCTGAGTCAGTTGTTATCTGAAAGATGCAAATTCTGTTGTTGTTTGCTGAAGTTGAGCTTCAATCATAATTTGTCTTTGAATGTTGCTATCTCTTGAAGAAGATTTTGCCACTTTGTCCAATCTGCCATTTCGTAGGTTGGGTCTCTCTGAGACCCAACACACAGGACTCTCTGAGAGGGTGGTGAATCTGTGGGATTGCACAGGGCTGTACCAGCTAGACATTAAGCATGTTCAAGACTGCACTTGGGCAGATTTTTAATCAGCTACAGAATCAAAGTTTATGGTAAAGGTAGAAAGTGAAATTGAGGATTATCTGTTGAGCCATGATCTCATTGAATGGCGGAATAAATTTGATGGGCTGAATGACCTACTTTACCTCCTCAGCCATACAGTGTCCAATGCTACGAGTCTTGTGTTGAGATTTGAACCTATGCCTGGTTTACATTTCCCAGGGTCTCAAGATTATTTTCCTGTGCCATTTCCACTATATGCCTTCTCTCCCATTCAGGTGCCAACTAGTGGCTTACATCAGTCCCATTTGATAGTCACCAACTCATGTCAGTGTCCTGTTGCCTAGAATTTAGAATGAGATTTTAGGTGTCACGTGTACTCAAGTATAGGAATAGAAGAATGCAGTGAAAACTGTGCAAAGTTGCCATTCTCTGGTGCCATTTTGGTTGCCAAATTCGTTACAGAATTTAAAACAAAACACACAACAATTGCAAAATTTGCCAAAAGTTAAGAAATCCACCCAGAATGTAAAGTCTGTGTCCATTAAATGCTCAGCCACCAATGCAGGCACCTGGACCCAGCTCAGCCTATGTGTCTCGCATTGATCGCTGGGAGGAGCCGCATTCTTGTTGGCAACAATAAAGAATGGGCACCCCTACAAACCATACTCAAACTTACTGAGCCATGGCCTAGACAAAATGCCACCAAAACATGTCAACTTACTAGCATTTTGTGTTCCACTGTTTTGAAAGTGCCTTCATTTCTTTTTTGTACCATGCAAAGTGCATCAAAGGAGGATACACTGCTTTAGATAGTCGTGAAACTCACACACACTGGAAATGGAATACATTTCAACATAAAAGAGATGGGTTGGAGTCTTCATTAATAAGAGACAGTTACCCAAACACAAGTTCAGAATTAAATTAATTTTTAACCAATGGCTTTTTTGTCTTAATGGTACTGGCTGCGAGGGACAGTGGTTGATTTGTACTGCTCAGCATATGGGGAGAATTTGGGTATGATGAACTGTGCAGGTGAATGTTCAGCAACAGAAATAAGGAGCTTGTCCTTTCACAATGTCCACTTGGTCATGTAGAGAGGGGAAAAAAGTGTCAGGCTCTGAGCAATGACAGGAACATGGGATCAGCTAGGTAGTTTTTACAGTAAGTTGAAATGAACAGGAATGGCTGAATGTCCTCCTTCACCGTTCTATGGTTCGTATCCTTTACTTACAGGTATTTATCACTCCACTAGGAGAAAGTGAGGATTGCAGATCCTGCAGAGGTAGGGCGTTCAGAGCCAGGATGGCACCACAGCAACAAAAGTAATTAAATCAAAACTGAAAGAACTGTGGATACTGTAAATCAGAAACAAACACAGAAATTGTCAGAAAAGCTCAGCAGGCCTGGCAGCATCTGTGGAGAGAGATCAGAGTTAACCCATTTTGGGTTGTGTGACCCTCCCTCAGAACTGTTCTAAATAAAAATGAATGATTTCTTGGGTGGTTATTGATTGCCATCCAGCAGACTCGTCACAGATCTCTCATTTGGCTCCTCAGTGCCACAAGAAGTGGAAGAGGCTTCTCTGAGCCATTTTTACCTTAAAATTGCATTGTTTTGCAGATTAAAATGGCTCTCCCAACTGACAGAAGTGGTTACACTGTCCAGCCTTCCTAGGAGACAACTTATGCTACAGTGCTCAGTTCATCACTTTAACTGATTGACCTAATGCTTCACACACAGCAGATGCAATAAATGCTGCAGACTATGTCAATCCTTTCTTGTTGTCACAACCTTCCAACCAGGATTTTAGTCATTTCTATGATTTGCGGCACACTTATTATTTTTCCTATTATTTTCCTTACTTGATGTAAGCTGAAAATGTGTTGCTGGTTAAAGCACAGCAGGTTAGGCAGCAACCGAGGAACAGGAAATTCGACGTTTCGGGCCAGAGCCCTTCATCATTACTTGATGTAAACCATGTTGGGGACATGTTATTTTCATTATGTTAAGCAAACTGTGCAAGTGCAAAGTAACGATGCTAAAGGAAAATGTAAGAAATTCCACATTTTCTTTTCAACTCTGAAATGTTACCACTTTATGAGAGTCACTAAGAGGCCACTGTAAATAGTGCGGCTGTATACAAGTTCCCAGAGACACGCCACTTCTGAATCCAGGAATGAAACCCTGTATATCACAACTTGAGCTCAGAAGTTCATCTTTATGTTTACACAATTATTACATGAAAATCTAATCATAACCTTAATGTCACCCAGGATGTTGATACTGAGAGAGTCAGTTTATTTTCCATTAACTCAATCTGAAATCAAGTCAACAGTAAGAGACTCAGTTATCCACCTTTATACACAGCTCCATCAGCAGTGTATGGACCCTCAATATGCAAACATCAAATTTCACAACATGCTACGTTCTACATGAAAAATGGGTCTGGCCACATTGCTATAGAATGCTCCAAGTAGATTCCATGCCACTGGTCCCTTGTGGTGAAATGTAGATGCAAAAAACATCTTTGACTGCAAGTCTATCAGGTAGCAATCAGCATCTAACTTGCTAGTGACCCGGAAGGACAAGGAGAGCATAGATCCTGTTGGTTGGTTCCCCAAGTAGCTGTCAAAGTCATTCAACAGGGTGCCTTATTGCCAGAAACTATGAACAAGCACCAAAATATGTCATGACTAGTGGTGAGAAAGGGCATCCCCATCAGATTTCTCCTTCCTCTTCTCCATTTCTGAAAGACGATGGTGCAGTGAAAATGTCACTAGATTAATCATCCAGAACCCCGAGTTAATGTTCTGCAGACCTGGGTTTGAATCTCACCATGGAAAATGGAAACATTTGTGATTTGTAGAATTTGGATTATAAGCTAGCTGAATAGTGACTGTGTAACCATCAATTGTTAAGAAAATCTATCTGGTTTGATCACATCCTTTAGGGATGGAAATCTGCCTCCTTACCTATTCTGGCCAAAAGATGATTTCAGCCCCACAGCAAATGTGGTCTAGTCAGTGTTCCCCTCACTAACTGAACACATTAAGAGAAGTAAACTGAACCTTGAGTCTCACCCGCTCCACACATTGCCTGCTGTGACAGTGAAGACATTGTTGTCTATCTCCTTATGGAACGTACCTTTGCAAGGAAGATCTGAAGATGGTTTTGTCATGGCTCATCCAAAGCAGCTCTGTGTTCTGATGGCTGTTCCAGGGACGTGCGCTAAGGCAGCAAATATCAGCTGTGCCTAGAGACCCATCAGTTCCATGATAAATGCTCTTTAGTCTGCCTGAAACATAAAGTTCATTCGGTGCAAAAAGTATTTATTTTAACATTATGTCTGGCTGTCTCCTCTTCATATCCTAATGGACAACAGGTTCACACAGAGAAGGTTACATATATGGAATGAGCTGCCAAAGGAAGTGATAGAGCAGAGTACAATTGCAGCATTTAAAAGACATTTGGACAAGTGCATGAATAGGAAATGTTTAGAGGGATATGGGCCAAATGCAGGTAAATAGGACTACTTTAGTTTAGGAAACCTGGTCAGCATAGATGAGTTGGGCTAAAGGGTCTGTTTCCATGCTGTGTGACTCTGTGTCTGAATTTCACCCTATGCAAGATTTTTTTTTGTCATATTGAATGCTTTTATTCAATCTCAATCAATCTCCTTGGTTTGAGTGAATAGACCCCTTGTTGCTTGAGTCTGTTCCTGTAATTCAGACCTGGCATCCTTAGTGTGATGGCAAATCTGTATTGCACTTTCTATCAAGGCGATTAGGGCCCTGTCATAGTGATGGACCCAGAAACCCACTTCAATTACAATATGTGCATTTATATTTCACAGGGCATGGATGGTGTATAAAGTCTATTTCTGGACAAGTATTTTCAATGTCGGAGAACTCAACCTTAGTTCAATGGAAATCTCATTCTTTGTTTTCATCTGGTTTCTAACTTGTTCAATTTTATGGACCAAGGTCTATAATATTGTGTAACGTCATGCTGTCCTGTGTAATGTACAACTCCTTACATCCCTCTGGAGAGCTACCTGCAGACAACAACATGGATCCATCACATGAGCCTCCCACATGTAATGGCTGTAGAAGACCCTTAATAAACTGCATGAATTCTCTACCTCACAGCCATGAATCTGTGCAATGGCCAGCTCCACCCAACCTGAAATTTTCAATCCTATGAGCTAATGTCTACAAGCTCCTCTCTGGTAAACCATTAATAAGACTGTATCACTTTCTGAAAGTATGATAATTTAAGTGTTATCACTATTTACTTCCCATTGTCTCCACCCTCCATTTTTGTGTCCATTGGATTCACAAGCATGGAGGCTCAGTAGTTAGCACTGCTGCCTCACAACACCAGAATAAGATAGGATGTGAGACTGAAGAACATCTATAGGCATACTAAGTTATCAATTTAAATTAGCTAGGTAGAGAATTATTTATTTATTTGAAAATGATAAGTATTTGATGTAATCTATAAACGGGGCACTAGTGAAAGTAACATTGGATTTCAACATGCAATCGGGGTAATAGCTCAGCTTTAATTAATTACAGTGTGGAAACAGGCCCAACAAGTCCACACCGACCCTCCGAAGAGCAACTCACCCAGACCCATTCCCTTATATTGACCCCGCCACCTAACACTACAGGCAATGTAGCATGGCCCATTCACCTGACCTGCACAGTTTTGGACTGTGGGAGGAAACCCACACTGACACAGGGAGAATGTGCAAACTCCACACAGACAGTTGCCTGAGGCAGGAATTGAACCTAAGTCTCTGGTGCTGTGAGGCAGCAATGCTAACCACTGTGCCACTGTACCACCCAACTAGAGCGATGAGATTCAATTGACTGATTAGTTTGTTCACATGTCTAATTTCTCCCATATTCATGTAATGTCTGATAAAAAGATATTATCGAAGTTGTCATCCAAGTTGGTTTATTTCAAATATATCCCATCTTTCTACATAAATATATTACTTTGAAATTTGACTGCTTGAGTCAAGGAATGCAAGTTATCTAACACTTCCCAAATTTAATTATTCCTACAATGTGGGCCAAAGCCAAGTGTCCACTTTAAATCACACTCCATCACATTCCGTTAGTCGCTATTCTATCCATTGTTGTGACTATCTTCTCCCACAGTAACAAAAGTGGGGAGCCATGCCAAAATTCTTACATTAACAATTGCTGGAAGATCATAATATTTATAAAGTTGCACTTTGCAAGGGATGGTCCATAGTTGAGTAATAAGAGACAGAGTATGAAGAACAATAAATGACTAGTTGACAATAATATGGAATACTACTAAAATCAGAAGGACACAATGCAGCACAAAACAGAAATAGACTTGGCTCTGCTTGATTCCTGGACGATGTCATTCTGGTTTGGAAATGTATCCTTCTAAGTGGAGTGTGGCAGGATTTCTGGCCATCCATTCACCTTGTCATCGCAATCCATGTCAACTGATATGTTTTTGGTGAGAATAACATTGAATACCCACCAAAATCAGTTTGTTATGCTGCAATGACCCAAAAAGGTACATGTACACTGGGGCTTGGGAATACATGTCAAATGCACAACTTTATTTAAAGGTTGGACAATTCTCGAAAGAACCTAGAGCTAGTAAGACACGTCCAACCTGTTTCGAGGAGTGATTGGAAAGTGAGATTAAGCACAGCAAGCAAAGATCATGGGGAGTGAGTGACAAAAAGTCTACAAATTCAGAACCCAGCACCATTTGCATTGGGAAAGCACAGATAATAAGTGGTAACTCCCAAAACACCGGTTCCTTTCCAGTGCAGAAAGGCGTTGACTGCTCTCACGTCAGATTAACAATTAGCTGCCTTTGACGTGTACTTGAAACTTTAAGTTACCCCTCCTATTGCAAGTTAGATTCTAATTCTGAAAACATCCTGTGATAAATACATCATCTACACAGTTTGTCACCTCCAAGTCAAAGGTTTTAAATTCAAGGCCTACTTCTGAGACATGATGTGGAAGTGCCAGTGTTGGACTAGGATGGACAAAATTAAAAACCACACAATACCAGGTTACAGTCTAACAGGTTTAGTTGGAAGTACCAGGAAGGAACTGTGCTCTGAAAGCTTGTACTTTTGAATAAACCTTTAGGACTATAACCTGGTGTTCTGTGATTTTTAACTTACCTGAGAGACATGAGTTCCAAGTCTAGTTCCACTCCCAATACTGTATTGTGGTAATGCTATACTGTCAAAGGTGCTATCAGATGAGACAGAACAATGACCACTTTTCCGTCTCTGAAGGGTTTATATATGATACCAATTCAATGTACATATTAGGTTTCCCCTTTCCTTGGCCAGTTGTTATTGCTCTGCGCTTCAGAACTACCTTAAATGACTGTCCAGATCATTTACAAAATCATAAGGTCAAAAAAGATGTGATATAAACATAACCTTTTTCTTTCTCCTCAAATAATTGAGTAAATTGTTATTAAAATGGAATGAAAACCCATTGATGGAAAATCTGAAGAGTTACAACACTCTTTCTACAGTTCCAAAGAATACCTGAGTTCTGGTTCTGAAAGTCTATGGCAGACATGCAAAAGGACATTCAAGTCCAGTGAATGTGAATGATTCTCATCATTGGGCGATGGCACCCCATAACATCTCTCCATCAAATACCACGAGGCACTCTCTTAAATGGTGCAAAGCTAGTTTCAGCAATGGAATAAGCACAACTGTCAGATCATTTAACATCCTTGTGTGACTTCGCATTGTTTTCCTTTCAAGGGCAAGTGATGTATTCATTGGCTGCTACAAACTGTCCATAAAGATATTTACAACCTAGGTGGAGGTCACATGACTGGGGCAAACTAGCTAGTACAGAGTGTGGTGCTGGAAAAGCACATCAGGTCGGGCAGCATCCGAGAAGCAGGAAAATTGACATTTCGGGCAAAAGCCCTTCAGCAGGAATGAAGGCCTTATGCCCGAAACATCGACTCTCGTGCTCCTCGAATGCTGCCTGGCCTGATGTGCTTTTCCAGCACCACACTCTCGACTCTAATCTCCAGCATCTCCAGTCCTCACTTTCTCCAAGCTAGCCAGTAGAACCATCCCTGGGTCAAGATCCTGGAATTCCCTCCCTTATGGCATTGTGGATCTATACATCACATATAGACTGCAGCAATTCAAAAATGCAACTCACTACTTCCTCTTTAGGGCAACTGAAGAGAGGCAATAAATATTGACCTAACATCAATGCCACCACAGACTCTGAAAGCACAACCGGGAAATTGCACGCCAAAAACCGTTATTCAAACAAGCAACAAATCAAGAATGGACAGATGCGGTAGAACGAGCCATAAACACCAAACAACGACAAACACAGATAAAGAAAAATCGAGACCTGAAGAAAAAAACTTGACAAACTCACAAAAAAAGACAAAACCGATAACACAGGGGCATGGATAAAGAGCTTATCAGACCGGACCCTATCAGACGCACAAAAAGCGGTACTGGTAAAAGGATTAAATTTCAATTACCGAGACGCTGACAAGAAGGACTTCTTCGCGGCATTAGAAATCACATTGAAGGACAACAATCGCACGGAAGAAACACAACAAACGATCTGACAGACAGTTGCACCTACTGAGCCGAAAGAGGGAAGGAAACAAACTGAACACACAAGAAAAGAAAGCCCTAGAAAACCTCAAAAAAGACCAAAACACCGTTATATTACCTGCAGACAAAGGTCGGCTCACAGTCATCCTGAACAGAAGGGACTACATAGAGAAAGCCAATGCACTACTCGCAGACACCAACACCTACCAACAGGTGGCACTAGACCCAACCCCACAACTAGAAAACAAAATTACATATCTCCTAAGAACATCACACAATTCCGGACAATTAAACAACACGGAATTCCAGAATATGAAACCCGACGGGACCAACATCCCACAATTCTATGAACTACCAAAAATCCATAGACCAGGAGCCCCCCTCAGACCCATAGTCTCACTACCCAGAACACCATCTTACAGACTGGCCAAAGAACTACACGCAAGACTGAAATACCTAGTAGAAGAGTCATAGCACTCCATCCACTCCACCCAGGAATTCCTAAAAATTATCAAAATAGAGGAAGACAAAGCAATGATCTCATTTGACATAACAGCACTGTTCACCTCCATCAACATCGACCTGGCAAAAGAAACACTTACCACACTTTAGAACAGACCATCACACACACCCCAACCACCATCAATCACATTACCAACGATAACATCATGAAGCTAGTGGACCTGTGCCGCACCACCCATTTCACCTTCAACAACATAGTCTACAAACAAACCAACAGCACACCCATGGGATCTCCGCTATCAGGATTCATAGCAGAAACGGTAGTGCAAAGACTAGAACAAACAGCCCTACCAACCATCAAAGTCTGGGTCCACTACGTGGATGACACCTTTGTCATCACAAAATGAAACAAGATAGAAGAGACATTTAACATCATCAACAACACCCTCACAGGCATAAAGTTCACCAAGGAGGAAGACACTGACAACAAACTCACATTCCTGGACGTCATAGTCGAAAGAAAGGACAACAGAAAACTACGAAATACAGAAAACCGACAAACACTGACCAAATACTTAACGACACCAGCAACCATCCCAACACACACAAACAAAGCTGTATCAGAACACTCTTCCAATGAGCCACCACACACTGCAGCACAGATAAACTTCGGAAAACCGAGGAGAACCACCTATACAATGTATTCAAGAAGAACGGATACTCAAAAAATACAGTCCGCAGATTCCTCAAGAACAAACCGCAACAAGCAGACCAAACACAGCCAGAAACCCTAACCACCTTACCACACATCAAAGAAGTTTCAGAAATGACAGCCAGACTACTAAGACCCCTCAGAATCCCAGTAGCACACAAACCCACCAATACACTCAAACAAAAACTAACAAACTTAAAAGACCCAGTACAACCCATGGACAAAACCAATGTCATCTTCAAAATTCCATGCAAGGACTGCCACAAACACTACATAGGACAAACAGGAAGAAAGTTAGCCACCAGTATTCACAAACACCAGCTAGCCACAAAAAGACACGACCCTCTCTCCCTCATAGCCCTACACACGGATGAAAGAAAACCACCATTTCGACTGGGACAACACATCTATCCTGGGATAGGCTAAGCAAAGACATGCCAGAGAATTCCTAGAGGCCTGGCACTCCAACCACAACTCCATAAACAAACATATAGATCGAGATGCCATCAATCAACCCCTCAGAAAACGAACAGGAAATGATATCACCACAAACCCCAGGAACCCCATCCAGGACAAATACATAAATAGAAAGCAGGAGACAACAGCTTCACTTCACTTGGAGGTCGCCACTGATGATGTTACCTAGCCAGGTAATGAAACGTCTGGATATCAAACCTACAGCTCAGTGAGCAAACCTACGCCCTTAACCTCAACCTGAGCTACAAACCTTCACAAACCTTGCATCAATGCCCATTTTCCATATGCGAATAAAAAAGTACAATTTCACTTCTTCAACTATCTCCCTTCGTATAAAAAAAATACAAATACTTGCATGCGCTCTAATTTGCAGTTACAAGTTATACAACCATCACCAGGATTTAGATGATGTAGATGAGATAGAATGGTAGACAAAAAAGGGAATGGCATTTTTGACTAGAGAAAATATTACTGCTGTACTTAGGGAGGGTATTCATAGGGGATTGTCCAGATAAACTACATGGGTGAAACTCAGAAATTAGAAGGGGATAATCACCTTGATGGGATTATGTTATGGGCCTCCCCATTCACACAATGGTCAGAAGGAAACTGTGAAGCAAGTATATAGAGAAATCTCAAGGAAGAATAATAAGTTTTTTTATCTAAAGAATTTTAACTTTCCAAATAAACTAGGACTGCCATTATACTGAGGGCTTGGATGTTAAGCGTTCAAGAAAATTTTCTTTATCAATATGTAGATGTGCCTACTGGAGAAGGAATAAAATTGACCTTCTCTTGGGAAATAAGGCAGGGGAAGTGACTGAAAGATTAGTAGGGGAGCACTTTGGGGCAAGTGGTCATAATTCTATTAGTTTTAAAATAGTTATGGAAAAGGCTAGGCAGTGTATAAAAGGTAACGTTCAAATTGGAGTAAGGCCAACTTTGATAGTATGAGACAGGAACTTTCAAAATTGATTGGTGTGGATAACTCACAGGTAAAGCGATGACAGGCAGGTGGGAGACTTTTGAAAGTGAGATAACAAGAGCTCATGGCAGTATGTTCCTGTTCTAGTGAAGGGGAAGGGTGATAGGTGTAGGGAACAATGGATGAGTAGAGATATTGAGGCTTTGGTAAAGAAATTAAAGGAGGCATATATCAAGTAAGAACAGCTGGGATGAAGTGAATCTATTGAAAAGTATAAATGGGAAATCAGGAGAGCAGGTAGGGGATATAAGTTAGCCTTGACAGGTAAGGTTGAGGATATACCAGAGATTCTACAAGTATATTAAGGGCACAAGAGCAATTAGGGAAAGAATAGGCTCCCTTAAAGATCAACAAGATCATCCATATGTGGAAACACACAAGATGAGAGAGACTATCAATGAATATTTCGCATCAGTTTTACTGTTGAGAAAGACATGGAAACTAGGAACGTGGGGAAATAAATACTGATATTTTGAAAACAGTCCATATTACAGATGAAGAGGTGCCGGATGTCTTAGAAAATGTAAAAGTGGATAAATCTCTGGGACCTGAGTGTATCCTAGGCCATTGTGGGAAGCTAGGGCGAAAATTATGAAGTCCTCAGCACAGATATTCTCCAGCCACGAATGAGGTGCTAGAAGACTGGAGGATGACTAATGTTGTGTCTTTAAGAAAGATTGCAGGGAGAAGCCTGGGAACTATAGGCCAGTAAGTCTGATGTCAGCGGTGGGTACTTTACGTAGAACATAGAATTGTACAGCACAGTTCAGACCCTTTGGCCCACGATGTTGTGCCAAACATTTATCTTAATTTAAGATCAACCTAACCTACACACCCCTCAATTTACTGCCGTCCATGTGCTTGACCAACAGTCGCTTAAATGCCCCTAATGTCTCTGACTGTACTATCAACCACTGGCAGTGCATTCCACGCATCCACCACTCTCTGTGTAAAGAACCTACCTCCAATCGTTTTAAAATTATGACCCCTCATGACAGCCATTTCTACCCTGGGGAAAAGTCTCTAACTATCTATGCCTCTCATTACCGTGTATATCTCCACTCTTCCTTCTTCTCTCCAGTGTGAAAAACCCCAGCTCAATCAACCTGTCTTCATAAGACAAGCAGCATTCTGGTAAATCTCCTCTGTACCCCCTCTAAAGCATCTACATCTTTCCTATAATGAGACAACCAGAACTGGACACAATATTCCAAGTGTGGTCTAACCCAGGTTTTATAGAGCTGCAGCAAAACCTTGTGGCTCTTAAACTCAATCCCCCATTAAGGAAAGCCAAAGCACCATACTCCTTCTCAACAACCCAATCAACTTGGGTGGAAACTTTGAGGGATCTATGTACGTGGACCCCAAGATCCCGCTGTTTCTTCACTCTGCCAAGAATCCTGTCTTTAACCCTGTATTCAGCATTCAAATTCCACTTTCCAAAATGAATCACTTCGCATTTATCCAGGTTGAACTCCATCGGCCACAACTCAGCCCAGCTCTGCATCCTATCAATGTCTTGTTGTAGCCTGCAACAGCACTCAACACTATCTATAACACCTCTGACCTTTGCGTCATCGACAAACTTACTCACCCACCCTTCCACCTCTTCATCCAAGCCATTCATAAAAACTACAAAGAGCAAAGGCTCAAGGACAGATTCCTGCAGGGCACCACTGGTCACCAACCTCCAAGCGGAATACCTTCCATCCACTACCACTTGCTGTCTTCTTTCGGCCAGCCAATTCTGTATTCAGACAGCCAAATTTCCCTGTATCCCATACCTCCTAATATTCTGAATGAGCCCACCGTGGGGAACCTTACCAAATGCTTTCCTGAAATCCATATAAACCACATCTACTGCTCAACCTTCATCAACTTGTCTCGTCACATTCTCAAAGAGCTCAATAAAGCTTGTGAGACATGACCTACCCCTCACAAAGCCATGCTGATGATCTTTAATCAAACTATATTTTTCCAAATAGTCATAAATCGTATCTCTCAGAATCCCTTCCAATACTTTGATTATCACTCCAATCATCCGGTACTACTCCCATGGAGAGTGAGAATGCAAAGATCATCGCCAGAGGCGCAGCAATATCATTCCTTGCTTCCTGTAGCAATCTTGGATATATCTGGTCTGGCCCTGGGGATTTATCCATCTTGATGCTTCCCAGAATTTCCAGCACATCCACTTTCTTAACATCAATCTGCTCAAGCCTATCAACAAGGTCCTTCTCTCTAATGACTACTGAAGCAAAAAACTCATTTAGGGCCTCCCCTACCTCTTCAAACTCCAGGCACAAGTTCCCTCCACTATCCCTAATTGACCCTACCTCTTTCTGATCATTCTCTTATTCTTCATGTAAGTGTGGAACACCTTTGGGTTTCCCTGAATCCTTCCCACCAAGGCATTTTTGTGTCCCCTCCTAGCTCCTCTCAGTCCATTTTTGAGTTCTTTCCTAGTTACCCTGTAATCCTCTACAGGTGTGCCAGAGCCTTGCTCCTTCAACCTTAAGTACACTTCCTTCTTCCTCTTGACGAGAAACTCCTCTTCTCTTGTCATCCAATGCTCCTTCACCTTACCATTCCTTGCCTGTCTCAGTCGGGCAACGTTATCCAACACTCGCAACAAGTGCTCCTTAAACAACCTCCACATCTCTGTTGTGCAGTAATCCTTAAAGAGCCTCTACATTTCTGTTGTTGGAGGGAATTTTGAGAGACAAGATTTACATGCAATTGAAGACACAAGAACTGATTAAGGATAACCAGCTTGGTTTTGTGTGTGGGTAATCGTGTCTCACAAAAGTTATTAGCTTTTTGAGGATGTGACCAAGAAGATAGATGAGGGCAGAGTGGTATACATTGTCTACATGGATGTCAGTAAGGCCTTTGACAAGGTTCCATATGGTAGACTGTTTATTAAAGTTAGTTCACATGGGATTTAGGGAGAGCTTGCAATTAAATCCAAAATTGGCTGGATAGTAGGAGACAAAGGGTGGTGGTAGAGGGTTGTTTTTTGGCCTGGAGTTTATGACCAGCAATGTTCTGCATGGATTGATGCTGGGTCCACTACTGTTTGTCATTTACATAAATAATATGGATGAGAATATAGGGAATATGTTTAGTAGGTTTGTGGATGACACTAAAATTGGTGGTATAGTAGACAGTAAATAAGGTTATCTAAGGTTACAGAGGGATCTTAAGCAATTGTGCCAATAGGATGAGAAACCGTAAATGGAGTTTAATTTAGATAAATATGGTAGATCAAACTAGGGCAAGACACAAACTAGGAAGAGTCCTAGTTGGTATTACAGAACAGAGGGATGGAGAAGCATAGGCAGATAGTTATTTGCACAAGTAGACAGGGTGGTAAAGAAGTCGATGGTGTGGTGCTGGAAAAGCACAATAGGTCAGGCAGCATGCAAGGAGCAGGAGAATCAACGTTTTGGGAAAAAGCCCTTCATCAAGAATGATGAATCATCAGGGTGGTAAAGAAGCCATTTAGCATGCTTGCCTTCATTGCTCAAACTATTGAGTATAGGAATTGGGACGTCATGTTTAGGTTGTACAGGATGTTTGGTGTTTGGTGTTACTGTGTCCAGTTCTGATCGCCCTCCTGCAGAAAGGACATGATTAAATTGGAGAGGATGCAGAAAAAAATTGCGAGAATGTTATCAGGCCCGGAGGGTTTGAATCACGAGAAGAGGCTGTATAAGCTGGGACTTTTTTCACTGGAGCATACGAGGTTGGAGAGTGACCTTATGAGGCATATAGAACATAGAATATAGAACATTACAGTGCAGTACAGGCCCTTCGACACTTGATGTTGTGCTGATCTGTCATACCATTCTGAAGACCATCTAACCTACATTATTTCATGTACATCCTTATGCTTGTCCAATGACGACTTAAATGTACTTAAAGTTGGCAAATCTACTACCGTTGCAGGCAAAGCATTCCATACCCTTACTAGTCTCTGAGTAAAGAAACTACCTCTGACATCTGTCCTATATCTATTACCCCTCAATTTAAAGCTATGCCCCCTCGTGCTCGCCGTCACCATTCTTGGAAAAAGGCTCTCCCTTTCCACCCTATCTAACCCTCTGATTTTCTTATATGTCTCTATTAGGTCACCACTCAACCTTCTTCTCTCCAATGAAAACAACATCAAGTCCCTCAGCCTTTCCTCGTAAGACCTTCCCTCCATACCAGGCAACATCCTAGTAAATCTCCTCTGCACCCTTTCCAAAGCTTCCACATCCTTCTTATAATGTGCTGACCAGAAATGTACACAATACTCCAAGAGTTTTGTACAGCTGTAGTATAACCTCATGGTTCCGGAACTTGATCCCTCTATTAATAAAAGCTAAAACAAAAGCTAAAACACTGTATGCCTTCTTAATAATCCTGACAACCTGGGTGTCAACTTTCAAGGATCTGTGTACCTGGACACCGAGATCTCTTTGCTCATCTACACTACCAAGAATCTTACCATTAGCCCAGTACTTTGCATTCTGGTTACTCCGACCAAAGTGAACCACCTCACACTTGTCCACATTAAACTCCATTTGCCACCTCTCAGCCCAGCTCTGCAGCTTATCTATGTCTCTCTGTAACCTACAATATCCTTTGTCATTATCCACAACTCCACCAATTTTAGTGTCATCTGCAAATTTACTATCCCACCTTCTACTCCGTCATCCAGGTCGTTTATAAAAATGACGAATAGCAGTGGACCCAACACCAACCCTTGCGGTACACCACAGGTAACTGGACTCCAGGATGAACATTTCCCATCAACCACCACCCTCTGTCTTCTTTCAGCAAGCCAGTTACTGATCCAAATTGCTATATCTCATAGATAAGGTGCATAGCAAAGGTCTTTTCCCTCAGGTAGGGGAGTCTAAAACTAGAGGGCATAATTTTAAGGTGAGAGGAGAAAGATTGAAAAGGGACCTGACAGGCAACTTTTTCACTCTCAGGATGGTGTGTATATGGAATGAACTGTCTGAGGAAGTGATAAATGCGGGCACAGTTACAGCATTTAAAAGATATTTGGACAGGAACATGAATAGGAAAGCTTTAGAGAGATATTACCAAATGCAGGTAAATGGGACTACTTTAGTTTTGTCAACATGGATGAGTTGGACCAGACAGTGTTTCTGTGCTCTATGACTCCATACATGGTTACAAAGAAATGTATCATTCAGTAACAAAACTGTGTGTAACAAAATTCTAGTCAATTCCATTTTTGCCAGTCTCTTCACATGTTTTTGGCTACGTTGGTTTAAGTTGTGCATGTCTCCTAATGGTATGCACGTGTGTTGTTGATATTTGTTGCAGATTTAATTGAGACATAAGATAATCAGAGGGCTAGTTTGGGTAGACAGTGAGAGCCTTTTTCCTGGGATGGTGATGGCTAGCACGAGGAGACATAGCTTCAAATTGAGGGGTGATAGTTTTAGGACAGATGTCAGAGGTAGTTTCTTTACTCAAAGAG
Organism: Hemiscyllium ocellatum; assembly: GCF_020745735.1. NCBI lineage: Eukaryota > Metazoa > Chordata > Chondrichthyes > Orectolobiformes > Hemiscylliidae > Hemiscyllium > Hemiscyllium ocellatum. Next base: position 46,924,190 of record NC_083425.1, on the reverse strand, counting down.
TAGTAGGGGTGTGGAACAGCCTGCCTGCAACAGTTGTAGACTCGCCAACTTTATGGGCATTTAAATGGTCATTGGATAGGCATATGGATGAGAACGGGATAGTGTAGGTTAGATGGGCTTCAGATTTGTTTCATCGAGGGCCGAAGGGCCTGTACTGCACTGTAGTGTTCTATATTCCATGTTCTATCATTCCTGTTTTTGAGAAATAATGGAACTCTGATGCTAATGGTCATTCTGTGCTCTGGTGGTAAGATCATAGCTTTCTAACCAGCTCTATAGCGTTGGCAGAGCGTTTGTTACGGTATGCAGGTGTTTGTCTTTGTGACAATTCATTCAGTCATTCACCTTCACTACATACATTCAAATTGACAAATGCTCAACACAACTACCCCAAGTTGCCAGGTGAGCCGGTTTTTGTTCAGAACGTTGAATGTTTACATTTTGACTGGTGCACCAATACTCAGTTCTCCAAAAGACTTGGCAGTGTTACCAAAGTGAATTTTGCCATTCTCTCACTGTACCAGGTATCACTCACTCCCATTCCTATTTCAGGCTTCAGTAGTTTTTATCACTATGAGAAAAGTAGACAGGGTATAGCGTGGCATTCATTTGGACTGAACTGGTGTGTTTCTCCATTCAAGGATTGTCCTAATTTCTTTCTGACATTAATGGTGTGTTTTAATGTCTCCTCAGCCTTTCCATCAGATTGGGCCTATGTGGAGATGATGCATGGTGTTGAATTTCCCAATAATCTATAAAGCACTTGAATTCCTCACTTGTGAATTGAGGGCCATTGTCACTCATTTCAATGTTTGGAATGTCATTATGTCTGAAGTGTGCTTTAGACACTTTACAATCTCATTGTTGTCTTTGCCATCAGCTGGTCTCATATCCAAGAGTTTGAATAATAGTTGATATAACAAGATAATCAGTTCCTGTTGGAATTAAGTTTCATCCATGATCTGATTGGAATGTTAAGTCTAATAAATAGCCTTTCAGCTTGCTTGGCCAGTAATTATTTACAGACAAAGCACTGGCAGATGCAGTCCTTCATCAAATTGCTTATGTTTAGATAGTAAAACACTTCTCTTGCCTTTCTCAGACCAGACTCAATCCTTGATGGCTTGCCTGGATGCACTTCAGTATCTCTCTTCTTATCTCCTTAAGGATAATGACTCTATTTCCTTGAGACAAGATGCTATCTTGGGCTATAACTTTATCTTTATATGTCTGTCTTTGCTTTCACCATTACATCCTGCAGTATTTAGAGAGTTGCCTCTTGTTACATGGTTTACTGAATTTTATCAAGATGCTTGTCTTTTGAATGTAATGTCTTTGCTGCATGAATAACTTCCAGAGTATGTCAAGCTGTTGCTTTGCAATGAATCTGTGACATTTCACCCTCTGTCTTAGCATCCTCAAATTTCTTGAGAAGCAGTGCTGCTGTCAACAGGTAGTCTTTTTCTCCAGCTTGCATATCATATCCAGATGATAGTCCTACAAACAAATTAATATTCTTTGTAGACACTTTGAAGAAGACAGAAAGAGTTTGAGGAACTTGCTTTGCAGTTACTTGTGATCAAACTTCACTATTATTTTGTCCCTCCCAAAATGTCATTGATTATTACACTCACAGCAAAGACAATAACATCTTTCTCAATCCGAGAATAGCATTGCTCAGTTTGTGTTAACACCTTAAATGTCAATGTATCTAGTTGTTCTTGGGACAACTCCTATTTTGCTGGCATCACACTGCAATATAATTCCATCATTGACCATGCAGTATCTCAGTATGAGTACTGTCACCACTAATTAGGGTTTTAGAGATGTACAGCACAGAAACATACCTATTAGTCCAACTCGCCATGCCAACCAGATTTCCTAAATTAATCTAGTCCTGTTTGCCAGCATTCAGTCCATATCCCTCTCAACCTTTCTTATTCATATACACATCCAGATCCTTTTCAATGTTGCAGTTGTACCAGCCTCCATCAGTTTCTCTGGCAATTCATTCCATACACACACCACCCGCTGCCTGAAAACGTTGCCCCTTAAGTCCCTTTTAAATCTTTCCCCTCTCACCTTATGCCTTGCCCTTTGGTTTCGGACTGTCCTATCCTGGGAAAAGAACTTGTCTATTTACCCTTTCCATTCCCCTCATGATTTTATAAACCTCTATAAGGCCACCCCTCAGCCTCCAACGTTCCAGGGAAAACCAGCCTAATCAGCCTCTCCCTATAACTCAAATCCTCCAACCTTGGCAAAAGCCTTGTAAATCTTTTCTGAACCTTTTCAAGTTTAACAACATCATTCTTAAAGCAGGGAGACCAAAATTGAACACAATATTCAAAAAGTGGTTTAATCAATTTCCTGTACAGCTTCAACGCAACCTCCCAACTCCTACACTCAGATGTTTGATTCCGTGAAAATTGTTTTGTGTCCCAATAACTGTAGTGAGCTTGCACAGACGTTCACATTCTGATGTGAGATTATACAAGAATTTTGTTAAATCATTCACAATTACAACAAGTTGCTATATTATTTCCACATCCATTGGTTGCTGCGACATTGGTGTAATCCTAATTTGTCAGGGTCCTGGAAAAGCCCTTTAGCTCTCAGTACATTATCTATGGGGAGGCGATAGTGCAGTGAAAACGTAATCCAGTATCCCAAGCTAATGTTCTCTGCATATTGATTCTAATCGCACCACAGCAGATAGTGAAATCTGAATTTTGTTTATTAAACTGGGACTTAAAAAGCTAGTCTAATGGCAAGCTTGTGACTACTGCTGACAATCGTAAAAACCCATCTGACTCCCTAATGTACATTACAGCAGGAAATTTGCTGTCCTTACCTAGTAAGACCTCCATGTCAGACCAGACCCACAGCAGTGTGGTTGATTCTTCACTGCCCTCTGAGTGATTAGGGATAGACCAATCAGCATTGGCCTGGCATCTCATGAACAAGCAAAAGGAAAAACCATTTTCAATTGTATCTTTTTCTTGTTCAGGTTCGTTTGGAATATTGTCTCCAGCAGTCGCACCAGATCCTGATCATGATCTGCAATGGCTTCTTTCATTGTGTCTGCACTTCTGTAGACCAAAAAATCATCCTCAATAGATTCCATCTGGGAAGATCACCGAGTGCATGGGGTGTCTTCTTTGATACTCTCTGGAGCAGTGGAAATTCTAAATGCATGCACAACCATCTGATTCTCGCAAATGACATCCGGATTGTAGTTAGAAGATTAACTACCTTCCTCCAGTTTCCCTTGTCAATGACCATCCTTCACATCAAGGGAAGTGGAAGTCTTTGCCTTCGTAACTGTGGCAAAATTCCTTCAGTCATTGGCATGAGGTAGTGAATCTTTTCAAAGTTTTGTTGAAATGCTTTTACATATTCCCTCTGTTTCCCAGGTTTTTTTTTCACTGCTATTATATTGGTTTGTACTTCTACTATCTGGAACTTCAGATTGTCATTCTTCACACTGCATGGGGCTGTCGGTTTCATTGGCCTTCTTGGAATAAGTGTCACTTCATAGTGACTTCAACCTTACCCTCAAGGTCTTCATTATGAAGTCACCATTATCAGCCATTTTGCACAGAGCTGTGAAGCTCATGATGTTGCATTAATGTCTATCTGACACTTCACATTCAGTTGATGCTCTTTCTGCAGTCATCCTTCTAACAATCACAAACCGTTGTCACTTTTAGATCTGATGATGGCAACCCATTGTATGGTGTAAAATGATTTGCCAGAATCATTGATTGACATCCATCTAGCAGCTATCTTTATCGACTTTTTCTCTGGTACGCCTTTCTAGTTGAACACTTGCACGCAAAGTGAGATATCTTCTTGCAGTTAGGTTACTGCTTTCCCCATGCTGGATATGCTTGCTTTGGTTTTTATTCTGTAACGTGCTCAACAACACAAGCATCCTGCTTTCGAACTTCCTGTTGTTTTATTTTCTGAAAAATGTCTTCTTTTTTTTCTCAAACTGTTTTGCAGATTTGGTCTGGAATGTCTCCAGTTTAAAAGAAACCCTCAGCTATTCTCCTATTAATATGGTCTAGCTGATGATTAATAATCTCAGAGCTACTACACATTGATAGCATTTTGGAGAGGAGTTTCCCCTCTCTCAACAGACGTGTTTATGGTTGTTTTATGCCTAAGACAATCCTATCTGATGAGATCATCTTGCAGTTGTCCAAGCATAAAGTTGCAACTCGAAATATCCCAAGCAGTTGCACGCTGCTCGGTTGACCTGCCTTGAGAACAAATGTTAAATAAACACCATTACAGGTAACATGAATGTAAAGTACAACATGTGTCTTCAAAGGCTGAAAAAGTCTTTCCTGTTTGTCTTTGTACTCCTTGGTGAGGTCTAGGTTGCAATATAGTGTTTAGCATTTTGTTCCCTCAGCACTGATAGCATGGTTGCTACTCTAATTTATTCAGTCTTATTTTTATTTAGTTCTGTAGCTAATATTTATACCACCATGAGTGAAAAAATAAATTCTAATTTTGCTCCTTTTTCTTGATTTCCACAGGAATCAGGAGTGGAAATGTGCAGCCATAAAGTCACAGTCTGCTGTTCTATTTTACTTCTTCCTTGTTGTTTCTTTCAGTTTCTGGCTCATTTACAGCTCTGAGAATCTGCACATTTTCATCTGCACCATTCCTGACACTGTATTCCAAGTTGTGTGTTCAAAGAGCACTTACCCAAAGAGCATTCATGTTACAAAAATAACAACAGAATGTTGATATGTCAGTATGTCAACAACATTTTCTTTTGGAATGAAACCCAAAACTAGATTTTACCTGAAGTTCATCTTGCTGTGGAACTTGTGACTGAAATATTAAGACCAAATGAAGACCCCAATCCTGAATTTGTTGACTGCAAGACCAGCAGTATGTCTTCTGGGAGGTCCTCTTTTCAGTGGCCAGTTCTAGGTCTGAAGAATAGATTTTAAAATAATACTGTCACCTTGAAAGGAATTCAGAGAAGATAAAATGGTTCCATAACACTCAAATAATAAATGAAGGTTCATCTAACTAAGTGCAGTGCTGCACAGTTAGTGTCCCATTATTCATATCTATTAATATTTTAATATTGAGAGGAACAGACTGCAGATTTATGGCTGAATTCCAGTCCCTGGATCTGCTGAAGTTTATAAGGCAATTACAAAATGACTTGTTCTCTCATTTCTCGACTTTACATTAAATTACTTAAAACTGACTGTCATTTGCCCTTTCTCTATATGCACTGATGAACGAAAGCCAGCAACTCACCCTTGCCACTGACTGATCCTATGTATTAGGCCAGACGCCATGATTATTGCTGAAATTCAGTAAGTACTTTACAAATGGCCCAGGCATTTGAAATCAAGTATTAGACACACACACGGGTACAATCACGAGTCATTGAATGAGCTTTGCTTTAACTTTCTGCAGAGTATTTGAACATTGGTAAATTAAAATCTGACACACATCATTTAGCTTTTATTTCTCTTCATTAAGACAGAGTCCTTCTTCTGATGTAAAGTCATCAATCTAAAATATTCTCTCTGTTGTTGTCTCTCTCTCTGCAGTGCTGCCAGCCCTGCTGAGTAGTTCCAGCATTTTCTGTTTTCATTTCAGATTTGCAGCATGCTCAGTGTGTTTTTAGTTTTTGTGGTAACAAGTACAGCTAAACAAACGTTGACCAACTTGGGTTCCAGTCACCTCAAATCCCTGACCCCACAAAAGGCACTAAGAGTCCTTACCCTTTAAGGCACACCTAGCAGGTTACTCGATCTCTAGTACCAAAGGTTGAAGTGCACAATTTGCACACAGAGAGATTGCATCAGATTTCAATTGTATATGAATATGTTCCATTTTATGCACATGCTGGAAATTAACTGATTCACACAAAGACCCATAAGTTTTGTGTCAATGTAGACTGTTAAACTTTGCAAGCCTTTTTACATTATTTGAGGTGGGATGCTCCTTAATTTCTGATTATGATTTCTGTCCCATCCTCCTGCTTCCCTGCTCCTTTGTGCAGAGGGTCTGGTAATTGTAATGCAGTAAGCTAGGTAGATCTCATAGAAAATGAATTCCCTGATTGGGGCTGTTAACCTGGTCCAACCAGGGAGACCTGGCTGACAGCCACAAACAGGAGTGTCAGAGGTTTTGTTCACTCCAGGAGCCGGCTCTGAGCTAGCTGTGTACGTGTAAATAAAGGCTGACTTGGTGACAGGATATCGGCCTTTGTGGAGGTATTTCAGAGGGGAGCAAGCAGATTGTGAAATTACTGCTGAGTCTTACCAAGATGGCCATATAAATGTCCAGGCAGTGAGAGATCATGGTTTTTGCTCAATCCACCTGCCTGCCCATCTTTCACAGCTATCTCCACATCCACTCGTTCACTCGAAGAGGGAACACTCAACTTCCATTAGCTTACTTAAGGGCATCACTGCTTTAACTAAATGACCTACACTCTTGGGCCAGACTCTTAATTTTTTCATTGGGGGGAAGAGAACCTGCAATGCATTATCACCTCTGGGAACATCTACTTCATTTGATTTGTTGTTTCCATTAATGTTATGTTTATTTTTATTGCAGTGGTACATTTCCAGTAGAGGCATTTAATTCCTCGTGAGTAGAAACACATTATTTGGATGAAAAGAGGTGTAAATCGAAGAGACTGTGATTGTTGCATCAGGAGGAATAAGCTAGCAATATGTAACGCGGCAAATAAACATAAAAGTGTGCAAAGTTTGGCTCCAGTTCTGCCATTCAACATTGGCTATCTTGGTGGTAACATAGTTGTAGTTATAACATGGTTATAACATCAGAATCCTACAGCCCCAATTTAAAGACTAAAATAATACTTACACCTGTTTTCAGGTTGAATGGCCTGATGTTCTTTCCTTTCTTTAATGTCTGCTCCTGAAAATTCAGTTGGTTGAGTCTCTGATGGTCTGCATACTGAATCCTTCCTTTTTTTGAAGATTTTGGTGTGCCTACATCTTAACTTTTCAGAATCAACTGAATGGCAGAAAGGTGAACTTTCTCTTTTTTAATGTCATAACTGTGCAGAAAAGAAATTGGAGCATAATAGAAAATATGCTGGATGAAAACTTGCCTCCTCTGGGCAGGAATCCATGGAAAATGAGATGACATTTTTGATTGATTATATAAAGTATTAGGAGAAGTTTATTTTGGATAAAAATGTAGACATGCAGTAGTCAAATTTGTGTAAGTTGGAACTTGATGTACAATTTCATTTTTAAAGTTAACCACAATATTAGCTCAGTACTTTGCAAAGTCATGTAGATTTATTTTTATGGCCAGCTGATCCAAACTTAAAAAGTGCAAACTTATATTTGGCATTCTGGCTGTCCATATTTTGTACTCGTTTTAACAGCTTTAGACCATAATTGTAGCTTCTTTCCAATCTCTGATAGAGGCTGGTTGCATTTAGACAGGGAGATGCGGTAAGGTGGTCGTATCTAAAGGATAACACCTTCTCCTTTGCCCCTGCTGGGGCACAGTGCTGCCAAAGTGGTCTCCTCTCTTGGGGCAGAATTTCAATTTATTCAGTGCTTTGAGGAAGTCAGAACAGAAACAGTTGTTCACTCAATCATCTACACTTGCATGGTCACTGAAATTGAGACTAGCTTTATATTCCAGTTTTATTAATTGAATTTAAGGTCCACTAGATGCCAAGGGGGAATTTAAACCCATGATCTCCAGACAATTAACGTGGGTCCCTGGATAACTGCCCCAATTATTTTAGCACTAAGTTATCTTTTCCCCCTTAAATATTCCATCATTTGGATCTCAAGGCATCCAGCAACCGTGATGTCAGCAAGCAGAGTCAGCAACCAATCATACAGTCATATTCTTACTGGCAGAAAACAGAAAGCTGAAGGAACTTTTTGGTTTATGTTTAATTTAGAAGCTCAAATAGATAAATTATTAATTCTTGGATTAATATAAAGGATGAAATATCATAAATAAACTTTTAAGAATTGTTTTACTAATATCTGGATTTTTTTTACAAAAGTGGAGAATTTGGTACACCAGACATATAAATTTAGTTTTTTGTGGTGTTTGTTGATAATTATGAAGTTGTTTGTCTCTGTGAGCCAGGCAACAGGAATCCACAATCCATGCCAATATTTGGGTAAATGGACAGTTGGAGAGAGGGCCAACTATCCCATTTTGTATTTTACTAACTGCCCTAATTCTGCTGACCAGGATAAGTAATGCTATGCTAAGGAAGCAAGACAGTGAGTGAGTTTTCTCTGTCTCTTTCTTTATCCAACTTGCAAGTGTTAAGTCCTATCAATACTTTTTGACTAACCACATGCTACAGACAGAGAGTAAAGAATCACCTTGCAGCTGAAAGAAAAGATTAATTGACCATCAACGTTACCATCTTCCCAAGAGTGACCACTCTCAACTTGAAGCCAGTTGAGTCATCAACTTTCAAGATCCTCACAGAAATTTATCTTTAATGGATTTTAAATTGTTTGAATAGAAGCAAATTACTGAAATGCTGAGGATCCAAAATAAAATCTACGATTCTATGAATAGCAGAAAGTGCTGAAGAAACTCAGCAGGTCGGGCAGTATCTTAGAAACACCACTTCACTCCAATCATTCACTCTCTCTTCACCAATGATGCTTCTAGATCTGTTGAGTTAATCTAGCACTTTGTTTTTATTTGAACTTGCTTAATCTATCATCCAACACTGAATTGGTGTGATAATCTTGAAGAGAGTGATTGTGCATGAAAGTTGGAGCGTATTATTTTGCTTAGATCAGGTAAAGTAAAACTAAACGCTATCATTTCTTTTCATTTTGAAAGAAATTCAAGGAAAGTCTTTGAGTCTTACAGCATGTAAATGGTTAAACATTCATTGAATCATCTAGAGTATGCCTTTATGAAAAAAAAAACCGTTTCTGTCCAACAAGAAGTGGAAAAAGAGGAAACCCATCCTATCCTCCTCAACTGGTTACAACTGAAACAAGGAAGGAGTATTTCATCAAATTCCTGTTTGGTGATTTTCTTGTTGGAGAAGAAGTTTACAGAGTCAGGAGTTGAATTATTTGGTGCGGAATTCACATTTCTAACCTGTTTTTGTCATTGCAATATTTATTTGGCAGAACTGTAGTTTCTGTTGAATCCCCAAGACCTTGATGGCAGGCGATTCAGTGACAAAAAATGACAATGTATTTTAAGGGAGGGTTTTTGTTTTTTCTAGTCGGTGCTGATCATTGCAAAATTATAGTGTTGTGTGAACATGATTTGTCTTTTATCAACACATCCTGGGGCATCAGGGTGGCTCAGCGGTTAGCTCTGCTGCCTCACAGTGCCAGGAATTTTGGGTTTGATTCCAACCTTGGGGAGACTGTCTGTCTGTGTGTGGTTTGCATAAGCTCCCAATGTCTGTGTGGGTTTCCTCTCACAGTGCAAATATAGGTTAGGTGGATTGGCCATGCTAAATTGCCCATAGTGTCCAGGGATGTGCAAGCTAGGAAAGTTAGGCATGGGAAATGCAGAGTTGCAGGGTAAAGGGGATGGGGTCTGGGTGGGATGACCTTAAGAGGGTCGCTGTGGACTTGATGGACTGAATGGCCTGCTTCCACACTGTAGGAGATTCTATGATGAAATGAAAGTGTTGTCTACTTCTTGTCACATACAGATCTGGACTGCCTCATTACCTAATGAAATGTAAATAGTGCATTCATCAGAGAATGTTTTCACTTCTGACCTTATAGAGTCATAGTCATACAGTCATGCAGCACGGAAACAAACCCTTCAGTCCAATCAGTCCATGTTGAACATAATTGCAAATTAAACTCGTCCCACCTGCCTGGTCCTGGCCCAAGTCCCTCCAAACTGCTGCTATTCATGTACTTATCCAAGTGTTTTGTTTTAAGCATTGTAATTATATCCACATCCACCACTTTCTCAGTAAGTTCATTCCATACACGAACCACCCTCTGTGAAAAAAAATTGCCTTTAATGTATTTTTTAAATTACTCTCCTCTCACCTTAAAACTGTGTCCCCCTAATCTCGAAATGTCTCCTGCTGTCTCCAGTCTCCTCATCCATCAACATATCCTCTTATTGATTTCTCCCTTGAGCACTTATTCAAGATCCACCAAGCCCATGGTCCAGGACGGAGCACTTAACAAGGAGGACTATAAAATTGGACACTTTTTCTTTAGTTCTTCATTTTCTGCCTTTATACTCTAAGATTTGGTTTATTTTTCTGTGTATTAAGATGGCCCCAGAGAGTGGCGATGCTATACGACACTTCTCACTGCATTTTTGTAACAAGGTGCATGTGATAATACGTAAATCAAAGCAAATTTATTGTACCAGTGCAGATCAGCTGAAATACTCCTTTTGGGTAGTGCGCTCCACATTCTCACCGTTCTCTGGGCAAAGACGTTAAGGGTAAAAAGTAGTGTCATTGTCCTTTAAAATTCAAGGACAATTGTATAGAAATGCATTCCAACTTCATCTATCACATCTGCATTTGACAGTAATGGAGGGCATTCAGAGCCTAATAACCTACAAGAGCCACATCCCTATAAAAGAACTGCATCACCCTTCCAACTTTCTGTCTTTTACAAAGGCTGCATATATGCTGAGGCAGAAACCACTTGAGTTAATGATGCTGAATGGAGCATTTGGCAGCTATTTCCATATCCTATCCTTCCATATCCTATTAAAACATTATCTGTGCACTAACAGAGCTGTACGCTCTATCATCAAAGGAACTGACAAGCAGCCTACTTAAATATGTTTTGAGAAAATATAATAGATCTGACAACTCTTTCCAAAAAATGGTTTTCATTGCCCTGATAAAAGTGATGAATTGAAATAACTTCACCACTTATTGATATTGTGAGTATTAGGATTTACTAGGGCAGAGTAGCAACAAGTCCTGAAAACTCGTAACATTTACTGGCACTTTCCTGTTAAAACTGACTTTCTCAAGGGGTTTAACTGGGTCTAGAAGAGGCCATGATATTGAAGAGAAGAATTGACTTTCTAAAGACCTATGGATGGTCTGAAGTTCATTTATACCAAATTGGAAAGAAATTATGTTCTGTGCAGTAAAGGGTTAACTGTAACTGTACTCTAATAATGATGACTGTGCATAGCCATGGAGTTTTGAGATTAGATTACCTACAGTGTAGAAACAGGTCATTTGGCCCAACAAGTCCACACTGACTCTCCAAAGAGTAACACACCCAATACATTACCTTACCCTATATTTACCCCTGACTATTATGCCTAACGCTATGAGTGATTTAGCATGGCCAATTCACTTGACCTGCACATCTTTGGACAGTGGGAGGAAACCTGTGCAGGCAGAGGGAAAATCTGCAAACCCCTCACAGACATCCTCCTGAGGGGGGAATTGAACCCAGGTTCCTGGGTCTGTGGGGCAGCAGTGCTAACCACTGAGCCACCATGCCATCCCACGATGAAATTGGATGTTGTTGTGATGAAGTCAGATTGCATAAACCTGAGGCATGAGTCTATCTAGGGACTGGTCTTATCATTTACAACCTCTTGTACACAGTTATACTAAATAAATGTTGGTGGTTCTTACTGCTGTGAGTATAGACTTCTGTTTAAAGTCATGGTTCTGAAAGAGTTAATATTGAAGTTGCATTAAGCTTTACTCAATCAGATAATGTTACACAGTCCTTGTGAGGAGAAGGAGATATCTAGCTTGTCATGATGTTTATCATTGGTAATTACCCCAAACTTTGTAATTACCTCTAACTTGTCGATGTAACGTGTACATCATGCTATCGGTGCAATAAGTCAATCTTGTGCCTTAGGTCCAAGCATCTTAGGCTGTTTTATCAATTATCTTCCCCCAAGCATAATATCAGAAAAGTTTGGGAGAAGATTTGTAGCTCGGGTGCTCATTGTTGTGGCTCTGTTCGCTGAGCTGGGAATTTGTGTTGCAGACGTTTCGTCCCTGTCTAGGTGACATCCTCAGTGCTTGGGAGCCTCCTGTGAAGCACTTCTGTGATGTTTCCTCCAGCAACTAGCCACAAAATGACACAACCAGCTATCCTTAGTAGCCACACACTCAGATGACAAGCAACATGAGTTCGACTGGGACAACATTACTATTATAGGACAAGCCAAACAGAGAACAGCCAGGGAATTCCTAGAGGCATGGCACTCATCCACAGATTCAATCAATAAGCACATTGACCTGGACCCAATATACCGGCCACTGCAGCGGACAGCTGGAACTGACAACCGGAAGCGGCAGGTACAAATCACTATAAATGCCGGAGAAAGCATCACAGAAGTGCTTCACAGGAGGCTCCCAAGCACTGAGGATGTCACTTAGACAGGGGACAAAACGTCTGCAACACAAATTCCCAGCTCAGCGAACAGAACAACAACAGTAATATCAGAAGTAGGGATGTTCTGTGGTGACTATATAACATCCAGCACCTTTCATGGCTTCTAAGGAACTGAAGCACTCCATGTCCAAAAGCAGTGAGATCTAGACAACATCCAGATTTGGACTGACAAGTGGCAAGTTACCTTTGTGCCCCACAAGTGCCAGGCACTGTTTTTTTCCAATGAGCAGCAATCTACCCATTGACATTGTTATGGACTAGGCCAGACCACTCAAACATTCTTAAGCAGGCAGCCACAGATCAAAGGTTTATTCACAAAATTACACAATGAAACACAAAGAACAGAATAAAGAATCCCTACAGAACTCAGTCTATCCAAACTAGACTTAATTATGCTGTTCCATATATACACAGCAGTCCCAATAAATAAACTCCTTAACACAGAGCAAAATATTGAAACCAAGGCTTACAGGTCAAAGTTAGAAGGGCAGAAGGAGAGAGAGTCTAGCAGCCTGTTTCCACATAGCCCACTGCTGAACTGATGCTAACTTAACTTTAGCTTTCAGAACTGACCACTCCACTTTCATTATACAGGTCACTTCTAAAACATGACCACTTTGGCCTGAAGTCTCATCTGTTTACATATAAACAAAAGGCCTCTCAAAATCCCTTTTTATCTCTGGACCAAACTAGCCACCTCGGGGCCAGGAGCTGGTTTACAATCCCTCAGAAAAACACCAAGGACATTGTCTCCTTGAGAAAAGGAATAGTTTTAGTAAAAAAGGACCAGCTTTGAGACACCTCCCCCCTTTAAAAAGAATGAACTGCCAAAGATGGCTTCATTTCTAAAATCCTTAAAAAAACACACATATACACAATACCAACTATACACATGCAAACATCCACAACTACATGTGAACTCAGGCCGTAGCACAGCCATCGCTGGAGGTCTCGGTATCTCACTTGAGTCTCAACAAGGCATCGGCAATCTTGTTTTCGCGACCTGCCACATACAGAATTGTCAAATCGAATGGCTGCGACAGCAAGCTCAATCTAAACAGTCTGGCCGCCTTGTCCTTAAATTGTTTCACAAATGTCAATGGGTTGTGATCAGTGTGTACGATTGTCTCAGATGCATTGCTGGTAATATAAACACTGAAATGTTGTATTGCCAACACCAAGCTTAAAATCTCTTTCTCCACCATTGAATATTTCTGTTGATGAATGTTCAACTTCCTGGAAAAATACACGATGGGTCTTTCTATTCCCTCATCATCCTCCTGCAGGAGCGCCGCACTGACACCCACATAACTGGCATCGATAGCCGCCTTGAAAGGCTTCGTGTAAACCACTGTGGCTAATACTGAGGCAGTGGGTAACACAGTTTTTAGGTTGTCAAATGCCTTTTGACAGGGCAAAAGTGAGGATTGCAGATGCTGGAGATCAGAGTCTACATTAGAGTGGTGCTGGAAAAGCATAGCAGGTCAGGTAGCATCTAAGGAGCAGGAAAATCGACGTTTCGGGCAAAAGCCCTTCATCAGGAATGACTGCCTTTTGACAGTCTGCTGTCCACTGAAACTTCTTGCCTTGAACTTTTTTAACGATTCGGTGAGTGGAACATCCTCGCTGCTAAAATTCGGCACAAACCTTTGGTAAAATCCACTCAACCCCAGGAACCGTAGTACTGCTCTTTCTGTCGACAGCGTGGGAACTTCCCCAATTACTTTTGTTTTCACATCAAGTAGGGCCAGTTGTCCATGTCCAATGACATGGCCCAGGAAGGTGACTTGGGCTTTGGCAAATTCACTTTTAGCTAGGTTTCCCACCATGCCTGCTTTCCAAAATCGATCGAACAAGTCCAATAAATGCTGTAAATGTTCCTTCCATCAGTGACTAAACGTCACCAGGTCATCAATGTAAACAACACAGTTGGGAAATCCAGCGATGACCTTATTAGTCAGTCTCAGAAATGTGGCTGGAGCATTTTTCATACCAAATAGCATGACTTTGGACTGATATAGTCCATTTGGCGTTACATAAGCTGAAATTGCCTTTGCTCTCTCTGACAGGGCTGCTTGTCATTAGCCTCTGAGCAAGTGCAGCTTAGAAATGTAAGTTGTTTGTCCCAACTTTTCAACACAGTCCTCCAAACGCGGAATTGGATATGCGTCAGTCTTTGTAACGGTGTTGACTTTGCTTTATTCTACATGTAACCATCTGGCTTTGGCACCATGACTATGGGTGAGCTCCAGTCACTGTAACTCATTTTGATTATGCCATCTTGGAGCATGTGCTCTATCTCCTTCTGAATCGGTGCCACCTTTAAGATGGTTATGCCTATAAGGATGTTGCTTAATCAGAACAGCATCTCCTATATCTATATCATGCAGAAATTAGGTTAGTACTTCCCAGTTTATTTCCACATATCTCCCCGTATGATAGTACTAACTCCTTCAGGTCATTTTGATTTTCATGTGGAAGGTAGCCCAATAATTTATCCCAATTTTTGACAGTTCCCTCATTGTCCAATTTGATTTGAGGAATGTCCAATTCAGAATCCTCTGAACTTTGTTCTTCCCTCTGTGCTGTCATCATTTACACCTCCTCCTTTTGCTTTCCTTACAGTCACAATACATTTTTCAGCATATTCACATGACACACTCTGTAAGATTTCTTCCTATCTGGACTCCTTATCAAGTAATTAACTTCACTCAATTCCTTCTCAATTTGATAAAGCCCACTAAATATTGCTTTTAAATGCTCACCTGTTACTAGGAGTACACCAATACCTTAACCCCAATAGCAAAATTGCAAATTTGTGATTTCTTATCCACTTCTTGTTTCATTGTAGCTGTGATACTTTTAAATGCTGTCTAGTTAACTCCCCAGCTCTATTTAATCATTCCCTAAAATTTGACACATAGTCCAAATGTGCAATCTCTTAATTCTGACTTATTAATTTCTCCTTAATCAATTTTAATAGTCCTCTTACTTCATGCCCAAAAACTAATTCAAATGGACTGAATTTGGTTGATTCATTTGGTGCATCTCTGATTGCAAAAGGTACAAATGGAACTCCCTTATTCCAATCATCTGGATAATCCTGACCATAATCCCGCAGCATAGTCTTTCATGTTTGATGCCATCTCTCTAGTGCTCCCTGCGATTCAGGGTGGTATGCAGTATATTTGAATTGCTTTACTCCCAAGCTATACAAAACCTCATTGAATAGTTTGGATGTAAAGTTAGATCCTTGATCTGACTGGATCTCTATTACTGTATCTAGTAAAAGAATTTGATTAATTCTTCTACAACCCTTTTAGCTGTGATATTGCTTAATGGGATTGCCTCTGAAAATTTCGTTGATACATCCATTATTGTTAATAAATATTTATTCCCACTTTTTGTTTGAGGGAAGGGACGTACACAATCAATAAAGATTCTTGTGAAAGGTTCCTCAAATGCTGGAATAGGTATTGAAGGTTTTATTATTGCCTGTGTTTTTTTTCATTAACTGATATGTATGACTCGTCAAGCAAGATTCAACTACATCCTTATGTAGTCCAGGGCAGTAAAAATGTCTTTGTATATTAGACTGTGCTCCTCACTCCAAGTGGTAGATCATGCACCACTCGCAGCACCTCCTTTTTATACCTTACTGGCAAAACAATCTGATGAACTCTGCCCATTTCTCATCTGCTTGAATATATAATGGTTTCCATTTCCTCATTAAGACACCATTTGTTAAGTAATAATACACACAGGGGTGCATTCACTCTCCTTCTCTCTCTCTCTCTATATATATATATCTTTTGATACAACTGTTTTAAGTTCTCATCTTTCGGCTGTAACTCAAGAAGCTTAGCAGAGCTAAAGTTATTTGCATGTTTATCTATTTGCTTCTGCTCTGTCCCACTTATCCGATCAAAAGAATCTCTGATAAAGCTATCTCAATTTCTTTATCTGTGCCTTTAGATCTCTTCTGCTTCAGCTTGTGCCTCTGTGATCTTGTGATCACACAATCAGGAAAAATTCCCAAATAAGACTTCTTCATTCCTCCAGTTGCCTGTGTCTCCACTGGCTTTTCAACTAGAGTAGGCAGCACACCTACCAGTGAATCAGCTAAATCATTTGCAAGGACAAATTGTATTCCTGGAACTCACAGTTTGTCCATTACTCCTATCACAAATTCTCCAATCTTCTCCGGACACTCTAGCCTCACTTTACATAATTGAACACTTTTTGTCTCACCATGAATTCCTGTTACAATATCGTTTCTAGCAATAGTCTCTCAGGAGTACATATCTCCTTATCCTTCAGCGTCACAGACTGAGAGGATCCGGTGTCTCTTAATCTCATAATCTCTTTACCTGTTATTCCTGGTTTATGTGAATAAACTTTGACACTTCCTCTTTAATAAACCTCTGATTCAACTTTCTATCATCCCTTGTGCTTTTTGTTACTAGATTGTTGTGGGGAATATCACCAGTCTCGGAGTCAGAGTCAGGGTTTAACGACAGAGTTTATTGTACAAGGAAATACCGGAGCTCTGGGGAGAGAATGACGCCAACAGCACAGTGGTCAGCTGTGTATCTTCTCTCAGCCCAGAGCACATGTCAAGATACTTTTATATATTTTGTAATAATAGGTCAGTGATGAGGTTATTGTCTTTGCAAAATGGTTTGTTACAAAGAATCATTAATAGCTTAAGTGCAATCATTGTCAGTTCTAATGTAGCCTTTGTTAATTTCAGCGTGGTCATTTGTCAGTTTCAGTGCAGACATTGTCAGCTTCCGCATCTGTGTAGAAGTGCATTGCTGTTGTAATGGGCACTAATCGTTCCTCCTGAGAAGGACAATTACTACACCCCTGGCTATTATCACTCTGTATTGAGTCTGTACCAGACAGTTAGCATTTCTATTCAAGGTATTGGCTGGACCCAGACACTTCAGCAGGCAGTGTATGCTACTCATGTGTATTCTCTCCCCCACCCACCTTAAATTAATCAACTAGGTATGTGTGCATTGTGCTAGCATTCTGGTGGCCCCAGGCAGTGTCTGTGTTTGCTCTGCTGTCTCTTTCCATATTGTGGTCCGGTGGCCATCTTGTGTGTCAAGTGGTCAACTTATGGCTCAGCGGCCATCTTGTGTGTACGTGTGCCCAGCGTCATTCTGCCCCATACTATCTCCCATTTCAAGTCCAACAAAACTCCCAGGCTTGTCTGGTTTTCCAACATCTGGCTTTCTCCTAGCCCACCAAAACTGTGATTTTGTGTTTTAATTACAATGAAAACACCAGAACTTTTTAACTTCTTTGTTCCCCTCAAGGGTTTCTTTTTCACCCTGTGGCAAGTTATCCTCATGATCTTCACTGAGATCTACTTTTCTCTTTGCCCCAGTGTCTATCCCTCATGGACTGAAATTGATTCTGGAAGCCAAACTGTGTTTTATGGACAGCTCATAATCATCAGTCACTCCAGCTGCTAAGCTTGCTGTTTTAACTCTTTACTCTTCCACACTAAGCTTACCTTCAGTCTTTATCTCCGGCCTTTTAAGCTGACTTCCCTTCAAGTGTCAATTTCTAAAGTTCAAACGTGCTCTCTTTTTCTCTCTCTTCTGCTGATCTCTTTTCCGTCTCCTCTGCTGTTCTCTCTTTTTCCCTCTCTTCTGCTTCTAATCGTAACTCAAATTGTTTTATTTCTGCTGCCCTTTTCTTATCTCTCACCTCTAACTCAAGCTGCTTCATTTGCAATTTAATTTTTCCCATTCTCCAACAAGTTTAAATACTGAGCTGCTGCTGTAATTATCTCTCCTTTCCTCACAGAAGGAGGCAGCTCCAACCCCAACTTGTCTGCTAATTCCTGCAGCATGGTCCTTTTGCAAACCTTCCACAGTCACCACATCCACTTCCACAAAACTTGTGGCAACTGAAAGAGCCATTGCTATCCCAAGCTTTGTCTATGTAACCAAACCAACACTCAAAATAAAGACACCAGCACCTACCATTCGCCATTTTAAATCCTGCAAAGAGCCCCCAGTGTGTTATGATCTAGACCAGACCATTCAAAACATTCTTAAGCAGGCAGCCCAGATCATAACTATGCAATTTGTTTCGGAATGTGTACAGTGAAAGTTACTTGGAGTAAGTTATCTAGGTTGACTACTAAGTTTTAAAACAGACAAACTTTTATTCACAAAATTACACAATGAAACACAAAGAACCTAGAATAAAGAACCCCTCCAGAATTCAGTCTATCCAAACTAGATTTAATTATCTTGTTCCATATATACACAGCAGTCCCAATAAACAAACCCCTTAACACAGAGCAAAAAAATGAAACCAAGGCTTACAGGTCAAAGTTAGAAGCGCAGCAGGAGAGAGAGTCTAGCAGCTTGTTTCCACACAGCCCACTGCTGAACTGACTCTACCTTAACTTTAGCTTTCAGAACTGACCACTCCCCTTTCTTTATACAGGTCACTTCTAAAACACGACCACTCTGGCCTGAAGTCTTATCTGTTTACATATAAACAAAAGGCCTCTCAAAATCCTTTTTCATCTCTGGACCAAACTAGCCACCTCGGGGCCAGGAGCTGGTGTACGATCCCTCAAGGACCCTTTGAGAAAAGGAACAGTTTTTAGAGAAAAGGACCAGTTTCATGACAACATTCGATGGCATTACTCACTATATCCCCCACTGTCAACATCCTGGGGTTTACAGAAACCTGAACTGGACTAACTTTGTCAGTATTGTGGCTACAAAACAAGGTCAGAGGCTAGGAATCCTGCAGCGAGTAGTTCACCTGCTGAATCCCCAGAGCCTGTCCACCACCCACATGGTACAATTCAGCAGTATAGAATTCTCCCCAGTTAGCGAGATAAGTGCAGCCTTAACAACTCTTGAGAAACTTGACATAATCCAGCGGCTAGCTTGACTGGCATCACGCCCATAAATATTCACTCCCACCACCACAGTATTCAATCATAGCAATGTGTTCCATCTATAAGATGCACTGCAGAAATTCACCAAGGCTCTTTAGCCAGCATCTTTCAAACCCAAGTTAACCTCTAAGAATAAGAGCAGCAGATACAAGGGAACACAGCCACTTGCAAGTTCCTCTCTAAGCCACTCACCATCCATTCTGGCAAATATGCTGGGTCAAAATGTAGCTGGGTCAAAATCCTGGAATTTCCTCCCTAAAAGCATTGTGAGTCCTCATAGGGCACATGGACTGCAGTGATTCAAAAGGCAATTCACCAACTCCTTCTAAAAACCAACTATGGATAGCCAAGAAATATTGACTCAGCCAGCACTTCATCTCATAAATGATTTAAAAAAAGGTAAGTGCTTGTTGTTGTTAAGACTTATCAGCAGTTTATCTTCTCCCAACGCCAACCACATCGGTCCCTAGTGTTGACTACAATCCACAACAGAAAAGACTCTAGATGCTGGGTGTCGACAGCATGCTATAAGCTCACATGCCTGTCAATACTCATGGAAACATTTCAAATGATAAACACAGGGACTAGGTGTCTTCATGTTACATGGTGATACCCAATGGAATTGTCAATTCCAGTTACAGACTAGTGACCCAAAAGTGAATTTCATTTCCCCGGCCCCCAACACCATGTCTTCACTATGGACACCTTCTCCTGCTGACCCAACCAGTACCCTTCTACTGACACACTCATTCGACTGGTGGAAATTGTCCTCACCCACAACAACTTTTCCTTCAAATCCTCCCAATTCTTTCAGACCAAAGGGGTAGCGATGGGCACCCACATGGCCTGTCTCTTCAGTGGGTGTGTGAAACAGTCTATCTTCTGCAGTTGCATGACACCATTCCTCACTTTTTCCTCCACTACAATGATGACTGCATCGCCACCACCTCATGCTCCCACATCACGAACACCTTCCACCCGACCTCAAGTTGACCTGGACCATCTCAGACAGCTCCCTCCTCTTGTTGGACTTCTCAGTCACTATCTCTGGCAACTGACTCATTACAAACATCTACTACAAACCCACTGACTCCCACATCTACCTGGACTACACCTCCTCCTACCCCACCTCCTGTAAAAATGCTATCTCCTGCTCCCAATTCCTCCGCCTCTGCCATATCTGCTCCCAAGAGGAGCAATTCCACTCCAGGACAACCCAGATAGCTTCCTATTTCAAGGACCACAATTTCCCCTCCCACATGATCAACAATGCCCTCTAGCGCATCTCCTCCGCTTCCCACACCTCCGCCCTTGAACTCTACCCCTCCAACCGCAACAAGGATAGAATCCCCCAGGCCTCACCTTTCACCCCACTAATCTCTGGATACAGCACATCATCCTCTGCCATTTCCACCACCTACAGTCAGACCCCACCGCCAAAGACACATTGCCCTCCCACCCCTATCAGCATTCCACAGGGACCGTTCCCTCCGCAACTCCCTCGTTAGGTCCACACTCCCCCCACCAAACCACCTTCCACTCCCAGCACCTTCCCCTACCACGGCAAGAGTTGTAAAACCTGTGCCCACACCTCCCACCTCACCTCCATCTAAGGCCCAAAGGATATTTCTGCATCCAGCAGAGATTTTCCTGCACATCCAAACACCTCATCTACTGTGTTCATTGCTCTCAATGTGGTCATCTCTACATCGGGGAGACAGGAAGCCAACTCGCAGAACATTTCAGAGAACATCTCTGGGATACACGCACCAAACAACCCCATTGCCCTGTGGCCAGCCACTTCAAATCCCCCTTCTAATCCACCAAGGACTTGCAAGTCCTGGGCCTCCTCCACCACAAAATCTGGAGGACACCTGGAGGAAGAACGCCTCATCTTCTGCCTTGGGACCCTCCAACCACACAGCATCAACATCGACTTCACCAGTTTCCTCATCTCCCCTGCCCTCACCTCATCTCAAATCCAACCCTCCAACTCAGCACCACCTTCTTGGCCTGTCCTACCTGTCCATGTTCCTTCGCACCTATCCACTCCATCCTTCCCTACGATCTGTCACTATCACGCCCCACCTGCCTCTACTGATCAGCTTCCCAGCTACCTCACTCCAACACCCCCCACACCCCCACCACACCCTTCCCCCACCACCACCACCCCCACCTTCCTATTTATTTCTGGTAGCAGGGTTGTAGTTATGGGTGATTTCGACTTTCCCAATATTGGCTGGATCCTCCTAAGCGCAGATGGTTTGGATAGAGCTGTTTTGTCAGATGTGTTCAGGAGGATTTAATCAGTATGTAGACAGACCGACGAGGGGAGAGGCCATTTTGGATTTGGTGCTCGGCAATGAGCCAGGACAGGTGTCAGATCTCGTGGTGGGAGAGCACTTTGGTGACAGTGATCACAGCTGCCTCACATTTACCATAGCCTTAGAGAGGGAAAGGAGCAGTTACCAAGGGAAGATATTTAATTGGGGAAAAGGAAATTATGACACTATCAGACAGGAGTTGGGAAGTACAGACTGGAAGCAATTGTTCCACCGAAAGAGCACAGCAGACATGTGGAAACTGTTTAAGGAGCAGTTGTTGCAAGTGATGCACAAATTTGTTCCTCTGAGACAGGTAAGAAGGGGTAAGATTAAGGAACCGTGGATGACGAGAACTGAGGAGTTTCTTGTCATAAGGAAGAAGGCAGCTTACGTAAGGTGGAGAAAGCAAGGATCTGGCATAGCTTTAGAGGATTACAGGCTTGCTAGAAAGGAGCTCAGAAATGGACTGAAGAGAGCCAGGAGGGGGTACGAAAAAGGCTTGGTAAATAGAATTAGGGAGACCCAAAGGCATTTTACTCATATGTGAGGAATAAGAGAATGATCAGAGAGAAGGTAGGGCCGATCAGGGATAGTGTAGGGAACTTGTGCATGGAGTCTAAGCAGATTGGGGAAGCCCTGAATGAGTATTTTGCTTCAGTTTTCTCTAAGGAAAGGGACCTTGTTGTGAATGAGAACTTTGAGAAGCTGGGTTACGGGCTGGACAAGATAAAGATTGATGAGGTTGATACGCTAGAAGTTTTGGAAAGCATTAAGATTGATAAGTCCCCAGGGCCAGACCAGATTTATCCTAGGCTGCTCCAGGAAGTGTGAAAGGAGGTTGATAAGCCACTGGTGAAGATCTTTGCCTCCTCACTCTCCACAGAAGCCATACTGGAGGATTGGAAGGAGGCGAATGTTGTTGTTCCTTTTTCAAGAAGGGTAATAGGGAATTCACAGTCTAGGCAATTCCAGTCCAGTCAGTCTTACGTCAGTGGTCAGCAAAGTTTTGGAAAGAATTCTATGGGATAGGATCAATGACTATTTGGCAAAGCATACCATGATTAAAGGCAGTCAGCGTGGCTTTGTGAGGGGCAGGTCATGCCTCACAAATCTTATTGAGTTCTTTGAGGAGGTGTCAAGACAGGTCGACGACAGTCAAGTAGTGGATGTGGTGTATATGAACTTCAGCTAGGCATTTGATAAGGTTCCCCATGGTAGGCTCATTCATAAAGTCAGGAAGTATGGGATACAGGGAGATTTGGCTATCTGGATTCAGAATTGGTTGGCTGACAGAAGGCAGAGAGTGGTTGTACATGGAAAGTATTCTGCCTGGAAGACAGTGTTGAGTGGGGCCCTGCAGGGCTCTGTTCTTGGGCCTCTGCTCTTTGTAGTTTTTATAAATGACTTGGATGAGGAGGTTGATGGGTGGGTTAGTAAATTTGCAGATGACACAAAGATTGAAGGTGTCGTCGATAGTATCGAGGGCTATTGCAGGCTGCAGCACAACATAGACAGGATGCAGAGCTGGGCTGAGAAATGGCAGATGGAGTTCAACCTGGATAAATGCGAAGTGAGGCATTTTGGAAGGTCGAATTCGAATGCTGAATATAGGATTAAAGACAGGGTTCCTGGCAGTGTGGAGGAACAGAGGGATCTGGGTGTGTAAGTACATAGATCCCTCAAAGTTGTCACCCAAGTGGATAGGGTTGTTAAGAAAGCATATGGTGTTTTGGCTTTCATTAACAGCGGGATCGAGTTTAAGAGCCGCGAGATTTTGCTACAGCTCCACAAGTCCCTGGTGAGACCACACTTGGAATTTTGTGTCCAGTTTTGGTCGCCCAACTATAGGAACAATACAGAGGCTTTGGAAAGGGTGCAAAGAAGGTTTACCAGGATGCTGCCTGGACTGGAGGGCTTGCCTTATGAAGAAATATTGAAAAAACTCGGACTTTTCTCTCTGGAAAGAAGGAGGAAGGAAGGACACTTGATCAAGGTGTACAAGATAATGAGAGGAATAGATAGAGTCGATAGCCAAAGACTCTTCCCCAGGGCAGGATTGATGGGTACAAGGGGTCATAATTTTAAAATATTAGTGGAAAGGTACAGAGGAGATGTCAGAGGTAGGTTCTTTACGCAGAGAGTTGTGAATGCATGGAATGCATTGCCAGCGATGGTAGTGGAAGCAGAGTCATTAGGGATATTTAAGTGGCTGCTGGACATGAACATGGATAGCAGTAAGTTGAGGGGTGCATAGGTTAAGTTACTATATTTTACACTAGGATTAAACCTTGGCACAACATCGTGGGCCAAAGTGCCTGCTGTGTTGTACTTTTCTATGTTCTCTGCTCTATGTTCTATCTCTCAGCCCCCTTTCCCATCAACATTCCTGACAAAGAGCTTATGCCTGAAACCGTGACTCTCCTGCTCCTCAGATGCTGCCTGACCTGCTGTGTTTTTCCAACACCACACTTTTTGAACCTAAACGTGACCCCAGGAGGCAATCTCCCAAACAAACTCATGGAATAGGCTTTGTGACAGCTGGACTGTTTCCATTCCCCTGGGGTGGTAACTTTTTGTGTGTTAGAGTTAGGTCATTTGAGAAAGAATCAAGTCTTATAGAGACAGCCTTGATGTGTACAGAGAATGGAGACCAAAAGAGAAGAAGTCTCCCAATTTAAAAAGATTTACAAACCTCACACCATCAAGCACAGACTCTCATTCCTGAAAGGTTTTGTTCCTAGGTAAAATTGGAATTGTCATTCAGATTAATGCAGTCACCATATGTGTGTATTCAAAATCTGATTAAACTTTGCTTCAGAACCAACAGTCATCAGGTTCACAATCTGCAAAAGTGTTAATTACTCAAGTAGGTACTACAGAACAGCTAGTCTTGATGTGTGTGAGGTGTGTACAGCTCCTGAGAAATGTGAAGCAATGAAAAACATCTGACGTTAAGATGTGTAATAGACCAATGTTGTTAAAAGCATTAGCCTTTACCATGTGTCAATAATGAGGAATGTGAATTCCATTTCTGAACAGTAAATAAAAAAGAAATAAAAAGCACCAACATTGACCATAGGAACCTTAATACTCATATGCACACAACAGTTGCATAATTCAGCTATTTGTGAAGCAAAAGCAGAAATTGCTGGAGAAAATCAGCAGCATCTGTGGAGTGAAAGCAGGTTTAACATTGTCAGAAGTACTGAGATTGCTTTGCGTGCCAACCAAATAACATGCCTTACTTAAGTACGGTAGGATAGTAAAACAGAATGTAAAATATGGTATTACAACTACAAAGATTCAAAGTTTGGGAGAAATCTTTGTAATCATTAAAAACACAGAAATAGAGAACACACACCGGATCATCAACGCCACACTCACAGGAATCCAATTCACTAGAGAGGAAGAAAAGGACAACCAACTCCCACTCCTAGACGTGATGGTACAGAGGACACTGAATGGAGAATTCACCATAAAGGTATACAGGAAAGTCACACACACAGACCAAGTCCTAAACTACGAAAGCAACCACCCCAACACACACAAAAGAAGTTGCAACAAGACACTATTCAAAAGGGCCACAACACACTGCAGTACACCAGAACTGCAAAAAGAGGAAGAAGAACACCTCTACAATGTATTCGCCAAAAACGGATACCCCCGTAATTTCATCAACAGATGCCTAAGGGAAAGACAACGGAATGAGGACATGCCACAACCCAAAGGACTAGCCACACTACCATACATCAAAAACATTTCTGAACTGACAGCCA
Organism: Hemiscyllium ocellatum; assembly: GCF_020745735.1. Taxonomy (NCBI): domain Eukaryota; kingdom Metazoa; phylum Chordata; class Chondrichthyes; order Orectolobiformes; family Hemiscylliidae; genus Hemiscyllium; species Hemiscyllium ocellatum. The sequence continues at coordinate 46,898,746 of NC_083425.1, read as the reverse complement.
GACTACTGCGACCACTAGCTCTCATGACAGCACACAAACCAACAGCCACTCTAAGACAACAACTCACCAGGACGAAGGACCCGATACCCAGCATGAGCAAAACCATGAAGTGTACAAAATCCCATGCAAGGACTGCACAAAAACACTACATAGGACAAACAGGAAGACAGCTAACGATCCGCATCCATGAATACCAACTAGCCACGAAACGACATGACCAGCTATCTTTTGTAGCCACACACTCAGATGACAAGCAACATGAGTTTGACTGGGACAACATTACTATTATAGGACAAGCCAAACAGAGAACAGACAGGGAATTCCTAGAGGCATGGCACTCATCCACAGATTCAATCAATAAGCACATTAACCTGGACCCAATATACCAGCCACTGCAGCGGCCAGCTGGAACTGACAACCAGAAGCGGCAGAGACAACCCACTATAAATGCCAGAGGATGCATCACAGAAGCGCTTTACAGGAGGCTCCCAAGCACTGAGGATGTTACCTAGACAGGGGACGAAATGTCTGCAACACAAATTCCCAGCTCAGCGAACAGAACCACAACAACAGCTACAAATAAGATGTAGAGAAAAATCAGCTTTAATATATGAAAGGTCCATTCATAAGTCTGATAACAGTGGAGAGGAAGCTGTTCTTGATCCTGTTCTGAAGAAGGGTCACTAGACTCTAAACATGAGCTCTGCTTTCTCTCTACAGATACTGCCAGTTCTGCTGAGTTTCCCTCACAATGTTTTTTTTTGTTTCAGATATTCTGCTTCTGCAGTTCTGTGTTTTATTTAAGTTTTGTGTATGCTGTTTCAAAAAATGGCAAAACAACAGAAGTCTTTGAGCCATTTTTTTTTGTTATTTGTGTTCTACTTCCTTTGTTATTGTTTATTGGTCATTAGATTAGATTACTTACAGCGTGGAATCAAGCCCTTCAGCCCAACAAGTCCACAATGACACTCCGAAGAGCAACCCACCCAGACCTATTCCCCTATATTTACTCCTTCACCTAACTCTATGGGCAATTTAGCACGGCCAATTCACCTAACCTGCACATCTTTGGACTGTGGGAGGAAACCAGAGCACCTGGAGGAAACCCATGCAGACATCAGGAGAATGTGCAAACTCCACACAGACAGTTGCCTGAGACGGGAATTGAACCTGGGTCTCTGGCGCTGTGAGGCAACAGTGCTAACCACTGTGTCACCGTGTGCCTGAATAATGTGTAATGTAGGTAAAAATGCCAAATTTCCAGTTAACTATTTGCTCCTGGTCCTGTGCCCTCCTTCCCCCTCTTCTGGACAATATATTTCTACTTGGCACTCAATCACTTTCCAACAAATGTTCACTGTCTAATAGCGATGTCAATACAATATTGCAACTAGGGAGGTACAGAATGAAGTGGTATCTCATTTGCATCTTATTCAGTGCATGAAAGTAATTATACACATCAACACAAATTATTCAAGCACTTTGTTATTTTACTTTTAAAAACTATTCAAGGTATTGATGTCATTACATATAATTTGTTGTGATAGACTATTTAGGAAGTTTTAATCTACAGTCATATGGTCTAACAGCTAGTGTTATTTGTTGAAGAACAAGAAAATATGACAAGCACCTTCTTGACTTCTCCTATATGTAGTGCAAATATATATGAGTTATCGCCACTCATTAGATGCTGACAATGATAAACTCAACCTGATAGGAAATGTAGAAATGCTGATGGAAACTGCAACCTGCTGTGAGCAATCATGGGGACAGTCACCCAAATAGTGACATCCTAATCTTTTAAGTCTTAAGAACTAGGAGCAGGAGTAGGCCTTTTGGCCCCTCGAACTTGCTCCACCATTCAATAAGATCATGGCTGATCTTTCTGTGCACTCAGCTCCACTCATCCACCCATCACCATAGCACTTAATTCCTTTATTGTTCAAAAATCTATCTATCTTTGCCAAAGACACATTCAATGAGGTAGCCTCAACTACTTCACAGGGCAGGAAAGTCCACAGATTCACAAACCTTTGGGTGAAGAAGTTCCTCCTCAACTCAGTCCTAAATCTATATTCCCTTATTTTGCGTCTATGTCCCCTGGTTCTATCTTATCTATTTCCTTCATATTTTTCAATGCTTCAATAAGACCCCCCCCCACACTCATTCTTCTACATTTCAATGAGTATGGACCTAGTCTACTCAGTCTCTCCTGGTATGCCAACCCTCTGGAATCAAGCTAGTGAACCTCGTCTGCACTCCCTCTAGTGGCAGAATATCCTTTCTCAAGATAAGGAGACCGAAACTGCACACAGTACTCCAGGTGTAACCTCACCAGCACCCTGCACAGCTGCAGCATAACCTCCCTGTTTTTAAACTCCATCCCTCTCATAATGAAGGATGATATTCTATTTGCCTTCTTTATTACCTGCAGTACCTGCAAACCAGCTTTTTTGTGATTCCTGTACAAGGATACCCAGATCCCTCTGCACAGCAGCGTGCTGCAATTTTTCACCATTTAATTAATCAGCAATTTTGCTGTTATTCCTTCCAACTTGATAATCAGTTTGATCACACATTTACCAACATTGTACTCCATCTGCCAGACCCTTGCCCATTCACTTAACCCAGCTATATCCCTCTGCAGACTTTCAGTGTTCTCTGCACCTTTTGCTCTACCATCCATCTCAATGTCTTCTGCAATGTTTAACATACTATACTTGGTCTCCAGTTCCAAATCATCAAAGTAAATTGTATCCAGATGCAGTCCCAACACTGATCCCTCAGGCATACCACTAGCTATGGATCTCTTGCCAGTAAAACACTCATTTATCCCCACACCTTGTTTTCTGTTAGTAAACCAATCCTCTATCCATGCTAATACATTATCAGTAATGCCATACATCTTAATCTTAACTGTACTCTCTTGTTGGTTTAAAGGTCTCTGCACTTTTAAAAAATATGATGGTGGTGCTATGGGCTGGCTTATCAATCTTCTGTCCATATAGGTTGCATTCCAAAAATATCTTCAAACCAACTCTAAGCACAATTGCACGTGGAAAAATAATTGAGTCTTACCACCTGCTTCCCTCATGGTGGGTTCTCGATCAAATCCTACTTATTGGAAGCAATTAACAAAGGGAGTTCAGATGCTTTTCCAATGTTGTACTGGCAAGTAATTATTGCACGTTGGTCAAGGCAGCAGAAGAGAAAGGGGAAACGATCAGTAAAAACTAGCCAATAAGGCAAAGAAATATCATGCTGAAAAGCTAATAATCAATTTAATAATAAAAGCAAGAGGTGCTGGAAACAGTCAACAGGTTAGCATCAGAGGAAAAAGAAGCAGTGCAAACCTTTCAAGATGCTGAAGTTTCCAACAGTTTCTGGTTTAGCTCAGATTTCGAACATCAGCTGTATTTTGGTTTTGTTTCAGAAGTGTTCAGAGCAGGAGGAGAGAGTGCCCACTTTCAATCACTCAGAATGAAATGCAATCTAATCTTCTTCACTATATCTCCCCTTCTCACAGATGATACAGTCTCTGTTGAGTTGGAAGTTGCGGATGGGAGAAGGATTTGCATCTTTCTTTCAAACGTTCATCCTATCCCCTCAGCACAGCCTTCAACTTGGGTATTTTCTCAATTTTAAACACCTATCACAAGTTGGCAGAGCAGTGATGGAAAAGTAAGAGGTAGAAGATCAGAAAGATGATAAAGTGGAACAAATAATGTAATCCAATCTTATGGTTACAGGTATTAAAGGATAGCCTAGATTTGGAATCTGCATTTGATAAGAGAGAGCAGGTACAAGTGGCCTGGAGGCAGGGCAAGTGGCAAAGGTAGGACAGGTGCCCTTGTCAGATGGTGAATGCCTGTTAAGAGATGGTAATGATTGAAACATTGAGGTCAAACTAACAATGATGTGGTCAAATCAGCATGGCATGTGAATTAAAGTCACTTTTTGTTCTTTTGACATTTTTACATACGCACTAACAATCTCAACAAAATGTCAGCTGGCCAACTCGTAGGAACACTTCGTGAGTGCCTTTGCACCACAGACACAATTTTGGACATGAAGGTGTTCCCCTAAAGCCAAATGAAATGCTAAGAAGCTGACATTCATAGCCCACACCTATACTTTTGTGTACACCTGAGTATTTGACCGACTGAAGTTTTCCCCTCTGGGTGATAGCAGTATTGGAGAGCTGCCAAATCATAAGTGAGCCAGCCTTGGTGTGCGTCATTTCCTTTAAGAGACTAGCTTTATGTGTGGCAAATTAAGAGATGTACCTTAGTATTCACAACTATTTATGTTACTAATGCATCGTTCAATTAAGCAAGTCATTACATTTGTTTCCGTGACGCATGGGCAGCAAGAGCAAACAAGGCAAGCATTTGCTGAGCCCCGGTGGTGTCCTCATGGTCTGAAACATTTTGCAGCATAGTATTGAGGCGTTCACAGTAAGGTGGGGTTTTGAGAGCAAATGTACACTTTTGATTATCACGCAGGCCAATATCAGCATTCAGATATTTGCTGTGGCTCAGATCCTTTGAATAATGAAAACTGTAAATGTATCTGGCTATTGCATGTTTACATTACTGGTGAACTGCTTGACTCAGGTTGCAACAGTGACTTAGCAGGAATAGTTTCTATTTCTGGACAGCAGTCAATGAGCTAGAATAATATATTGGTTTATTCTCGCTCTATTAGTGAGTCACTTAAAATAAAGTGGTAGCTGGGGGCTGTGTTTTGTAGCTACATTTGGGGTTATCAATCATGTAAAAGAGGAATACATCTTTGTTAAATGGATGAAATCAAATATGAGAACTGAATAAACTGCCAGGACTCAGGTAAATCAACATTGCCATGAATTTCCAGCATTTTGCATTAATAGTGGTCGAGTTCAATGTGATAAATCTGTGCAATGCCAACAAGAGGAGGGGAAGGTATGGGTAAAGTCTCTGTGCTGTCCAGGTCAGTGATGTTATAGATCAAGTTCGAACAAGCATGCTCATGACATTGCTTCATCAAGCACACCTTTTTGATTATCAAAAAAATATTTTTGAATCTGACTGCTGTGTTTGGGGATGATTCGACCACTCAAGAGGACTAGATGCACTTCTGGATGCTGCACCACAGAATTATTGGCCTTGAGAAGGAGTGTGGATAGGCCACAGCAACCCAGGATGGATTTTAAGAAGAGCTTACATGAACTGAGCACATAGTTCCTGTATGATTAAAGTTGAGATGATTTGGTGTAAACCGGAGCCGCTAACCAATCAAAAAGATGTCAGGAAATGCTTCTTATCACAAAGGACCTTTAAAGTGCAAGATTCTCTTCCACAGAAAGCAAAGGATTCAATTAATACTCAATAGTTAACACTGCTGCCTCGCAGCTGCAGGGACCCGAGTTCGATTCCAGTCTCGGGCGACTGTCCATGTGGAGTTTGCTCATTCTCCCCTAATTTGCGTGGGTTTTCTCTGGGTCTCCGGTTTCCTCTTATAATCTGAAGATGTGCAGGCTAGGTAACTTAACCACGCTAAACTACCCATAGCGTTCAGGGATGTGTAGGTTCGGTTCACTAGTTAGGGGTAAATGTAGAATCTGGATGTAAGTTTGCACGCTGACCTGGAAGGTTTGTTTTCAGATGTTTCATCACCATGTTAGGTAACATGATCACTGATGATGTTACTTAGTATGGTGACAAAACATCTGAGAGAAAACTTACATCCAGAACCTCAAAATGAGCTTTAAATCTTCTGAACACTCGGTAAATGTCGAATAATAGGGTTGGGGAATGGGGCTGGGTGGGTTTCTCTTCGGAGGGTCAGTGTGGACATGTTGGGCCAAATGGCCTGTTTCCACACTGTAGGGACTTCTAAATTAACTTGAAAACAATAATGGGTAGATGTTTGCTAGACTACAGTGTTAAAGGATGGTTCGCCATGGGGAAAATTGGAATTAAAATACATATCAACTATGATAGCATTGAATAATAGAACTGACTGAAGCAGCTGTAATTTATCCTTCAATTTTTATTTTCCAATATTAAGATATAAAAATGTGGGGCTGAATTTTACCAGAACTGAGCTAGGTTTCAATTTTGACAAGTTTCAGATTGGATTTCTCTGCAAGGCTATCTTCCTAACCTTGCACTACCCCTCAATGGTGTACCAGTCAGCACATTCTCCCAAGCATTTCTGCATTGCCTGAGGTGACCAGGAATGTCCCACCTTCTCAATTTCTCCCCTTGCCTGAGGAATGGTGACCCTCAGGTCAAATCACCATCAGTTGTCTCTCTCTGAAGAGAGAGCAGCCCTATGTTCTGTTGTAGCTATTGTGACTATGTTGACTTTACATTTACCTTTTTCACTCACTATGAGCAGATGTGCTCCTCATTGTTGAGATCTCCTGGGTGCCAGTGCCATATTTAACATGATATGGGGTGCCAGTGTTGGACTGTGGTGGACAAAGTTAAAAATTACTCAACACCAGGTTATAGTTCAACATGTTCTTTTGAAAGTACAAGCTGTGTCCTATGTTCCTGCCCCACTAGTTATCTGATGAAGGCGCAGCGCTCCAAAAGCTTGTACTTCCAAATAAACCTGTTGGACTATAACCTGGTGTTGTGTGATTTTTAATTTTGTCCATATTTAACAGTTAGTTGTGCATCCAGTCAAGTACCGACAGTCCAGAGGAGCTCTGCAAACCTCATGGCCTTTGGCCCAGACATGTCAAATAAAGGAACATTGGCACCTAGATCTGTGTACAGGGACTTGAAAATCCTCCAGGATGGGGTAGTGCAGGGGAGGGTTTAACCAAGACCAGCAGCAGAGATTATGAGACTAGAACTATCAGCCATTACTAAAGTTGCCTCCTCGGTTAGTGCAATTTAAATGGTAATGCCCAGCAGTTCCACAACAAGGTTAGTGACATTCTCCATTCCACAAAATGCCAGCATCTTCTTTCTCTCACTGATGCCTCATACTCTAATGTTGCTGTAACGCACTCCCATCAAGCGTCATGGCCTACTACTCTCACAACTGCATGCAACATCTTCCCTCATTCACTTTCACCCTCTCCAATCCCTCTGAGATTACTGACAGTGGATGATGGCTACCTACTTAATATCTCAGAGCACCTTGGCCACTTACCCCTATATGCACTGACACTAGCCACTTTCATCTCACTCAATCTCTCTCTTTGTCTCATTCCAGAAGGAAATGGCCCACAGTAGGGCAGGAAAAGCCAGGACTGATGGTGTGGTGCCCGACATTCAGCTCCTTACTTTGAGGAGAGGATCCTGACACTGGCTGGGGAAGACTATGTCTGCTCATGAGTTGGTGGCCAAACATCCACGTCCCAATAACCAAGTAAGAAGCATTGGTGTGTGGTGAGGCTGGATATGTATTGGATGCCAAGGTCATGGATGGGTGGTGTGTGTCAATGCTGTCCTTGAAGTTAACAGTTAGTTACTGATGTGCAAATTGGAATGAACATGCTGGAGTCATGAAGTATTATTCTGATTTTCTCACCAGGAGTTGTCACCATCTAGTTTCTATTTATCAGAAGGGACAATGGGGTGAGATTAACTAAGACTGAGATGTTAATGTATGATAATGGATGCCAATAGAAGTCTCAGCAATCACTGATCAAAACCTCAATGCACCATTCAACAGGTGGTTGAAAAATGGGACTTTTTGCTCTTGTCTTTTTGTGAATCCCCTCACTGTCCACCTGAGATGATTTTTCCCAATTTTTTTCTCAATGCCCACATCACTCAGTGCCTGGGAAGACTTTGCCTGTGTTCTCTAGATCAGGCAAGATTCCATTAGTCTGCACACCTTGACCAGAAAGGCCGGTGAAAGCATAAAGATATGACCTCATTTTATGGTTTTATTGATTACTGATTAGTGAATGAATATGACTCTGTTGTGAATGGGATGGATATTTCGTTGGGTGTTGAGGTGGTGCACGTATGTCTATATGAAAGATTGATTGGTAAGATGAAGTTTTATTTGGAAAGGGATGTAATTACTTTCTTTTAATCATCTCAATTGCTTTCCCATCAGACAATATGGTGTGTGGTAGTGGGGATGGATCCCCACTGAACTTGGACCCATTCTGACAAAAATTGGAGGAGGAGGGATGACATAGGATCCAACTGGACTTGCCACTCAATACCCAACCGACTGCCTCCATCCTTCTATATACCTTCTATATCTTATATTTTGTAAATTCAAAAATGACTGTTTGTGATATTATTAAATGATTACTTGCGCAATATGTTCACATGACATTCTATTGCATTGTTAAAAGTGATACAATCTAATGTGAACTGAGTTAAAAAAATCACACAATACCAGGTTATAGTCCAACAGGTTTATTTGGAAGCACTAGCTTTCGGAGCGCCGCTCCTTCATCAGGTGATTGTGGAGGTTAAGAACTGAATGTGAACTGAACAGGTTAGTCACTTCAACAAAGTTATCTGGCAGGAGAGTCTCATGAATACTTAATCGCATAAAGCTATCATTAAGTGGACAGACTTTGAGATCTTGCGATGTGGTTGTAGCATCCAGACCTCTGGACTGGGAGGCCTAGGTTTGAGTTCCATGTGCCGCAGAGGTCATAACATATCTGAAAAGGTTGAATAAAAATAACCTTAAACTAGCAGCTCAAGGCATGTCAAATGAACGCATAACTCACCTTGCATCTAATTGCTGCCTGTGTTCTTCCTACTGTCACGCATATTAAATTCTTAAATTCTTTCTACGTAGACAGTAGTAGATCATGACACAATAACATTGTTAAACTACACATAAAATAATGGTAAAGACCTTTAAAGTTGGTTGTTACTGTTAATTTCAAAACATTGGTTTTCTGTTTTTACTTTTAACATTAAGAAAAACAGAAAAGTGTGGGGGGAGGCAAGTAAAATTAGAGCCAACAAAGTCAGTTCTTATTTTAAAACATCAGAAATAAAGTTAGTGACCTGCAAAATATCACTATGATTCATGCCAATCCGTATATTTTTATGGCAGGTCTAAAAATAATGAAACACAGTTCCTGCCATTTCAACCTCTCTGGCTCCAAAATAAGACAATTTAAATGATGGAGTTTCAATTGTGCAGGTGGCGAAGTGATGTTGAAGGTTTTCAAAGTTTTATTTTCCTTTGCTTCCACTCCAGTTCTTTATTTGTGTTGCTTTCTATAAACAGATTTGACTCTAGGCAGTAATTAATCATAGTCCACAGGAAGTGGTTGAGGCCAAAATATTGTGTCATTTCAAGAAGGACGTAGATACAGCTGGTGTAGCTACATAGATCAAGGGATGTGGAGGAGGGAGGTGTTAGGGTATTAAACTCAATGATTGTATTGAATGGCAGACCAGGTTCAAGGGGTTAAATGGCCTACTCCAATCTTCTGCTTCTCTGTATCCTTCTTGATTTGAGAGAGCCAACTGGTTATGTAACTGCAGAAGAACCACCCTATGTCAGGCATTGAACTGGCAAGAAGGCAGATCTCAAGAATATCTGCCCGTGCAGGAATTGAGGCTACATTGTTCTACATTATTTTGAAGCATGTACTAATCATCAACTAATCAAACTAACCAACCCCATTTACTTAAATCTAGTAATTCCTATTTTCTCTTCTGTTTTCCCCAAATGTTTTTTTCCAGCATTTTAATTTTGTTGATAAAAGACTGAAATTTTCGATCCCACTGTCAAGGTCTCAGATGTTTATTGCCTTCAGCCAGCTTGTAGAGTCTAACCTTCCAACAATTTAAGAATGAAACTGTTGTCAAGCTGAGGACTGGGGGCAAAATTCTCAAGTGACAGAGAGTTTGTATCCTGGCCCCAACAAGATCCAGGATATTGATAACAGAAAGGAGAAAGTGAGGACTGCACATGCTGGAGATCAGAGCTGAAAACGTGTTGCTGGAAAAGCACAGCAGGTCAGGCAGCATCCAAGGAGCAGGAGAGTCGATGTTTCGGGCATGAGCCCTTCTTCAGGTCTCTTCTTTCCTGAAGAAGGGCTCATGCCCGAAATGTCGACTCTCCTGCTCCTTGGATGCTGCCTGACTTGCTGCGCTTTTCCAGCAACACATTTCCAGCTATTGATAACAGAAGATTTGCTGGAAAATTTCTGTCTGGTAAACTAGATAATTGTATACCAAAATAGTTTTTGTGAAGCACATATACTTTTAAAGTCTGGTTGTAAAATGAATCTGTTGACGTTAAAATGTGAACAGTAACTTGCATCCATTGTCTGCAGTGTAACCATAACACTGCAGCCAGTGTCGTGAGCTGTGCTGACATTACTGACTCAAAGTTGATTTGCTGGTGAGATATCTTGTTGCTGTTTGCGGGAGCTTTCTGTGCTTGCTCCCGATATTATATTGGTAAATATCCTTCGTGGACAATAGAATGTATTGAAATTGCTTTGAGTTGATGCATTTTGCTTTGACTTGTATACCTCAGTGCTCCCGTATATTAATTTCCAACTTTGTTTTTCTTCTGGGTGAGAACTCTGTCTAATTCTTTTCTTTAAAGTTGTGACACAAATATGTCTGGTGCCTGCTTTTTAAATATAAAATGGGGAATTTCAGAAAGATAGCTTTCTTCCAACGTGGAAAAAGCCCTCTCTTGATCAATCCAGCAGTCAGATAAAAAATCTAGTTGTTGAGCTGAAATGTTGAGCTTGATTTTAAAGATGCCTATGTCATGTAAGGAGCAGTAGTACATCAGTGACTGACAAAATGGTCACTTTATATGCAAATACAATAATAATTGTGTACGTCTGTTTCTATGGTGACTTCCGTTTGTGGACTGTGATTGGTAGAGAGTTGTTTAGGGATCAGGGATGGGTGGGGAGTAGGACCTAGAAGGCAGTGCATAATTCCTGTAAATTCAGAGGCTGGACCTTTCTCTCTGAGGATTAGAAACTTGACAGGAATCCCACAACATTGAACGGACTTTCTGCTTCAATAACCTAACGTTGGCTGTGAATGAAAAAATACTATGTGGTCATGACAATCAGGAATCAGAGGTCTTGAAACATCTGATTGATGTAAAAAAAGAGCTAAGTGTCTAAAGGTAATTGTTGCAGGCTGAAAGACTCAGAAGGCAGGTTTTGGAATAAAGTACTGGAAGTTTTGGACCGCCCGGAAGTGAATTGCAAGTTCTTTGCGAACTTTGATAACGGATTATCCGAAAGCAAACTGCAATGAAAATCCTCAGAGGAGACAGGGGTGAAGGAATAAGTTCAAAGCAGTGGCTAATTCGTTTACAAACTTCAATTTTCCTGTTCGCCATACACCAACAAATGATGCAGGTGAGTGCATCTGAGTATGTTCAGTGACCATCCAAAAAAGACAATTCGTAAAAACAAAACCACGTTAAAAATATATATTAACACAGTGAATGGTCTTACCCTGTTATTTGGTCATTACTTGACACGTTAAAGGTAGAACAATTTCTAACATCCACAGGTTGAATTTTCTCCAGGGTTTTGTTTTCAGCATTGTTGCTAATGTATTTGCATGAAGTATTCGTGTGCATTTTTAACTAAGTCCTTAATCTGTTTAAGCAGACAAACGTCTGTTTTAAAGTACTGTGGGGAATTTTAAATTGAGCAATGGAGAGAGAAGGAAAGAAGCTGCCTGAAGTTACTCTTTTCAAATATATTTTCTCTGATAGTTCTCTTTATGAGCACAACTAAACATCAAAAGTCTGTTTTGGGGCGCATGTGGTTCATAAAACTCTAGTAAATGTGCGTGAGTGACTCTCTTTCGTGGCCACGCAAGAACTCATGAAATGAGGGGATGGGGGTGGGGAGTAGAAACAGTAGGTGTGTAAGGAATCGAACCCTATATCCTCATGATATACAGACTAAAGCTCGGCCAACATAGCTATCCCATTTAACGTTTCTTCGAATCGACCCCCCCCCCCCCTTCTAAAAAACTTAACAAAAGGCACAGGGTATATATGCAAATAAGTGGTCAGTATAAATTCAGTTTTGAGTTGGAATTTGAATTCTAAATTATCCGCCCAGAATTGCTGGTCTCATAACATAACCATTACACTACTGTTCTGGGAGAAGAACTGGGATCAGTGGCTCAAGAACCAAAACTACTCATTGCTAAAAGCAACTGCTGATTTGAAACATGAATGTCTTGCTGTCAATGGGGATGTTTCCATATTGTGAGAGGTGGCTTCAGGTCTTATCTTAATGCTGGACACACTAAATTTAACTGGAAGTTAAGTCGGTTGAATATGAATTTCATAGAAGTGAAGTGTATCCAGCACTGGTGAAACTTAATTTCAGACATTGTAAACATTGGTGACTGGTGGTATGCAAGATGCATAAAACATTGCATCAAATGGCACCTGATTGCAGACAAATTCCATTTTTCACTTTGTCTTATGCAAACATAAAGAAAATACAACTGATTGAAAAAAATTTAGAATAACAAATAATTATCCACAAAATATATATAAATAACAGCAGACCTCACGTGAATAAGATATTACAGCCAGTGTTGAAAATTGAAATATTTTGAGGAAGTTGACTGATATTCTTCACATGTTTGTTTCAAATGCAACCAAAATTATTCTCAAATCAGAAGTCCAGTCTTGTATAGAAAATTATATGATCATTATCAAATGAACTTCTGTAATTTCCATTTTTTTACAACTCAGTTGAAAGCCATTGAACAGTTTGAAGTAACGACAGCTATTGATCTTAAATGAAGGGATTTTTGAAATTTTCAGGGTAGGTATTGATTTTGTTCAAGAATTAAAAGATAGTGAGATGGCAGCCCTTTTAAATTTCCCTCAAATTTTATATCAAGTGAAGTTAATCGAAAGGAGGTACTAATCAAGCTGTCAATTTTTTGTTATCTGTTTTCCACTATCACACCAAGTATTCATTTACCATCATGTCTTTTAAAACTATTTCTAAATGATGTGATACATGTCCCTCTACTCCCTCATAATTATATAATGCAAGAACATGATATTAAATGTTAGATCAACACAAGAAGAAAATTCCTCATCATAGTTTTGGGTGATTTTTTTTGTCTTCCATTGACCCTTTCTGTCTCTTGTCTTAGTTTTATATGAGTCGCGAGGGGATGCAATGTGGTTTAGGCAGATTGAGTGAGTAGATTAGAGAATATGGGACGGAGTATAATATGGATTTATGATATTTGTTACTTTGGCAGCAGGAGCAAAGATGCCGAGTTTTTTCTTAATTGGTGAGAGTTTGGGAAATATTGATGTTCAAAGTCATCTTTGTTCATAAGAAAGCTAGCATGCAGGTGCAGCAAGCAATTTGGGAAGCAAATTATATGTTAGCGTTTATTACAGGGGGATTTAAGTGCAGGAGCAAAGATGCCATGTTTCAATGAGAGCGAACATTGTGAAACCACACTGGAGTATTGTATGCAGTTCCGGTCCCCTTACTTAAAGAAGATTGAATCGCCATAGAGGGTGCACGGTCGGCTTCACCAAAAGGATGGTCCCACCATTGCAAAAATCCAATCAGGAGAATTCACCTGTACTCTATGAAGTTTGGAAGAATGAGGTGATCACATAGAAACTGACAGAATTCTCAAAGGAATAGGCAAAGTAGACACAGAAAGAGTATTTTTCTGGCCTGGCTTTAAAACCAAGAGACACAATCTCAGAATAAAAAGCAAGCCATATAGTACTTAGATGAGGAGGAAATTCTTCATTCAGAGGGTGCTGAATAGTTGGAATTTACTATTCCAGGGCAATGGAATATTGTAGTTTGTTCTGAATCATGTAACCAACTTCATTTTAAAAAAAAACATAACTTCAAAATTAGTCATGATTTGGAGATGCCAGTGTTGGGCTGGGGTGTACAAAGTTCAAAAATCACACAACCACCTAATGAAGTAGCAGTGCTCTGAAAGTTAGTGCTTCCAGTTAAACCTGTTGGACTCTAACCTGGTGTTGTGTGATTTTTAACTTCAAACTTAGTGGTGGTCTAGCAGGGAGATTCAGGTTATCTTTCAAATGCAGTTCAGACAGCTTCTTGATGGTGAGTTAACTTAAATGGGAATTTAATAGGTGAATGTTTAGCTCTCTTCTAATGGTAACAAGAAGAGGCCCAACATTGCCCAGTCAGAAAGTATTAGATAGATTGTTGCACTTAGCTCTGACAATGGATCATGCTTACAAATCACATCATTCGGCAGATATGCCACAAGCTCTCCATCACAATTTCTATTGGAAATATATTATTTCTCCAGATCTATGTCACATTCTCTCTTCTTTACCAGAATAGATGAATTTTGATTCCTGAGTGTCTTTTTTTTAGCTGATACCTTTTAACTTCCTTACAGTATGGACGTTTCAGGGGAGATTTACTCAAAGCGTACAAAATGATACACCTTTTGAGATAGTAGATTGAGAGAAATTACTTTCCAAAAGCAGAGCATCAATAATCCACTGACAGCGACTTAAAGACCAATCTTGTCGAAAAAGGAACAATGTTAGCAACACCTGTCAACCAATACTCAAGCACAAAAAATGTCAAATTTCAAATAATTAATTGGCAAAACAATGGTGGGGGGAGCTGGAATTAGAAGGCTTTTTAAAAAAAATATGGTGAGTTGTTTTGATCTGGGTGGCTCTGTTTGAAGATACAGAGGAAGCAGTAACATTCCAAAGGATACATAATTTACACAAAGAGTATAGTCTGCAGGACTATGGGCAAAAACCAGGGGATGGTGAACAATTTGATAGGTCTCTATCAAAGACCAGGTATGAAAAGCTGAGCAGTGTCCTACTGTGCTGTGTGAGATAGGCCAAAGCGTTTGCAATTTATAGCCAAGCTTATGAAGAATACTCAGAGATCATGAGTGATCCATGCAAGCCAAGAAAAAACTCAGAAATAGTTTAAGATTGGGTAGTAATTTAGAACTGACCACACTGTTCAAAACCTTGAAGATTCACTGGTTCATTGTACCTTGTTAAAAATCACACAACACCAGGTTATGGTTGAGCAGGTTCATTTGGAAGGACTAGCTTTTGAGACACTGCCCCTTTATCAGGTGGTGATCCACTTGATGAAGGGGCAGCACTTTGAAAGCTAGTGCTTCCAAATAAACCTGTTGGACTATAACCTGGTGTTATGTGATTTTTAACTTTGCCCACTCCAGTCCAACACTGGCATTTCCGTATCATTGTACATTGTCACCCCTGCACATGTGTTTATGCAAACAGAAGTGATAACTGCAATATGTTATAGCTGAGTTCATCAGATATTAGACTTACCTCTGTATCTTCAGCTGTCTCCCTGTCGCTGTCTCTCTTCCCCTTCTGTCTCCTACTGCCTCAATGGCCCACCAGCTATGTTAGTTCAGTAGGTTGTCAAATAATGCCTAGTTCTGTTGTCCATCCCATTCAGTGTGGAAATAAGATACACCTCATTTTCCTGGCCCCAAATATTATGTCTCTCAACCAAGATTTCTATCAGCTACCCCCACCTCCTATATTACTACATTGGTAGTTGTACTTTACAAGTAATTTATGGGTAGTAAGCCATGTCAGGACATTCTGAGGTGGTGAAAGAAGCTGTATAAATGCAAGTTCAGTTCTTAACAAATACAACCTGACATAGTTGAAACCTGTAGGTGATGCAAAGAAGGTCCAGAATCACACACTAGAGCTACAAGGGTAAATTAGTAAAACCTAGACCATTTATCAGTGGTAGGACTTGTCCAAGGGTAGATCCCAGCTGTTTATGATACTAAACAACTGAGGGAAAAAAAAATCACCTTGCTGTAAGGTGATGGACATTACCAAAGTTCTTCATCTTGCACTCATCAGGACAAATGCAAAAAATATCAAATTTTAAACAATCACAAAAAAACCTGCAAAGAGGAAAAATCAATTCTAATTTCCTTTGATGTTACTCTGCAGAAAGCAATGGAGACTGTAGAATCCACAAGCTCCTCGCTCATTCAGGGAAAAAAACAAAAGCTTGAACATGTTTGGTTTGTTTCCAGAGAATGGGTCCCTGCGAATGAATGTCTGTTCCTTTCCAGCAAGTGGAAACAGGCATGTTCCAAACTTGACTGATTAGCTTAAATAGCTGTTAAGGTAGCTATTGGTACACCCAAGATCGTTCAGCAAATGTTTTGCAGAATCATGTCTAATAGTAGACAAATAAAACATGTGGTTTCATCCAAACAACCTGTCACTGGGATGGATGGTAAATCTGAATGTAATATCAAAGTTGAACACACAGATAGCCCAAAGACAAACAGGAAGAGAAATTAAGGATAAACAAGAAACGATTTGCACGATGTGCATGGAATGGTCGTATGGGTTACGTTGGGCTATCTGTCACTCTCTCTCTTTTCATTAGCCCTTTCCCCACCAAAGACACAATTTCCTTTCCAGCGAGTTCATTTGACTGTGTCAGCTCCTCTCCATCACAATCATCACCAACTACTGCTGGAGGTCTCGTTGAATGATAAATTATTTTAAAGCCATAGGATACATGCATGGACTCAAACCAAGAAGGGATGAATTTACATCCGATAGAAAGAGTTTTATATAACATCATCTAAAGTGGAATCCCAGAGGGGTGGTAGCAAAGTCTTAGAGTTATTTACAACCCTGTTATGATGTGAGGACAGAGAAATTTTAGTCATTTTTGGTTTCAATTATAGATATGTTATGGCAAGTGAATTGATCTCCTTTATCTGCTTTTTAAAATTTCCTTGCGGGCATTGCTAGCTGGCTACATTTATTGCCCATCCCTAGGTGTCCTTCAGAAGTTGATATTCTGTTCTCTTTCTGTGAATTCTCTTCGCTCTTTTGATTCTTGCACCAATATCCTGGCATCCATTCCTCAGATGCTGCCTGACCTGCTGTGCTTTTCCAGCACCACTCTCATTTAAACTCTGGTTTCCAGCATCTACAGTCCTCGCGTTTGCCTTATCCTTTAAAAAAAGACTATGAAACATGAAATGTGGTGTTATAGTTTAGGAATTTGCACACATTTCATTTTAGATACATTTTGAAGTCAAACAATCTTCCACTGCAGAACAGAAGAGTGGTACATAAGATTACATCTTTTACTTCTTAATATAACAGTATTGGTGGTTAATGTGTTAAAATCAAATAACAAGGGTTTCAATGAGACCCAGCTTTATACAGTCAAATGGTTTTTCTGTTCCACTTGGACTTTATCACAATTAATGTCAGAAAGAAATAATTTTGTGAGTATTCACTGACTGAAATGTTCCTATGACATAAGATTGAAAGAGACTGGGACAGATCTTCCTGTCAGAATAACTGTGAGGCTAATGGCATTCACTATTATGTAGACCCAAATTGTACAGCAAAGTCTAGTAAGGATCATGGTTAAATGTGGCAATCCAAATCTCGAGTCAAAATTGTCCTGCTCCACCGGCATCTGACTGGCTGGCTTATGCTAGAGAGTGTTTAGTGTCTTCAAATTGAATTTTCCGGCTTAATAGGAACTCGCCACAGATATCGTTGATAATAATAAGCCTTTGAACAACATAACAAATATTAATTATGGCTAATCAATCTTTCTGGAAACAAAAACAAACTCTATAGGTGCGAAGTCTCGTACCACATTGTGAATTGCTTAAGGAGATTTTAACAGATGTCAGACCCTTTCTTTAATGTACTTTTTCAAATTCTTTTCTTGATGTCGATTTAGCCCTATCCTTCTTTCTACTGGCATTTTAATGTTCTAATTTAAAATTGAATTCTTCTCTCAGTTCTTCCACTACTTGTTTTGCAATTGCTCAATGCCATTGGTTAAGGAGGCATCCATTGCTGGTTTCCTCTGATTTAGTTTCTTTCCCTGACCTGTTTTCAGTTCTCTCATTCTGCAACTTAGTAGACAGAAACATTTTTGAACTCCAGGATGCAGAGACAAGTTGAATACCAAACATCACTTGATGCCCTGCTGCAATATACTTTGGGCTTTTGATGACTGATGAAGAGAGAAGCTTGGAGTAGATTAGGTTAGATTTAGATACTTTGAAACCAGTTTCTAAGTCACTGAATTGCACAAGTTAATCTGATTATTTTGCAGCAAGTGTATTCCTATGACTTTCCAGTGATACACATCATTTTACTCATGATTTAAAATATCATGGCTCCTGAAAATGCTTATCAAGAAACAAAAAGAACATGGGAAATCAGAACAAGTATAAACCATTTGGCGCCTTGAGCCTGTTCTGGCATTTACTACAGCCCTGCCTGATTTGATTGTGGATTTAACTTCATTATCCTGTCTGCACTTCATTAATCTTTGATGATCTAGATGATGCCATCAAAGCTGTCACAAATTGTGGCTTGTACTCTAAGTTGCAACAGCAGGTCGGTAAAACTTAATTGAGCTTATGTTACTGAGCTACAACATTTGCTGGGGAATTATATTGAGGAGGCGGTGAAGTACATTCCAGGATTCTGTAGCAGTAGCTAACTGGTAAACCTTTCAGCAGTGCAAAGGCTTGCTATTCAGCAATGCAATTCATTAATGTTGCCCTTACTTGGAACAGCACCAGTGTGAACCTTGTTTCCTACTGTTGGGTTAAGAGGTACCAGAGAACTGCAGCTGAAAGGGAAAGAGCATTCATTTCTAAAGCACTGTCCATGAACACATTTTAACTGCTTCAAACTGCAGATGGCTTTGGGGCTGCATACTTTCTGTGAAAAGGATTGAATATTAGAGAAGAGCCATCAGATAGATAAGCAACTGGGAATTGAGCTCCAGTTACAGTTTAAGGGAACTAGTAAGATGGAGTGGCTTATTATTGTGGACTACTTCAGCCACACTTAAAAATGACTTGCAGAAGCCACCTGCTGAATGTTTATGACACAGTTTGTTACCAGCAAAGTGCCAGTCAGCTATGTAAAATAGATCAGGTTACAATATGTGAAGTTATGGTTTGTTGTCTCTTAACTTCTGTTTTCTGTGAATTTAGTCAGTTAAATGTGTATGGAGCAGCAGGAACTGTGGCATTTATTTACAATAACCATATGGGTCATGCATAGTTCTTCGATCAGAACTGTGTCTGCATAATACCAAAGTCAAAAATCACACAACACCACGGTATAGTCCAACAGGTTTAATTGGGAGCGCCGCTCCTTCATCAGGTGGTTGTGGGACAGGATCATAAGACGCAGAATTTATAGCAATAGTTTACGGTGTCATGCAGTTGAAACGACAACTTAGATTAAGCCTTTCATCTTTTAGAATAGATTTGCACATTTTGGTTCATTAATATGTAAATCCCAGAACTTCTTTTAACTCATTCTCAAGATAACTCCAGGCTTTCTAACAAGAGGTGCCATGTCAGACAATATATTAAAGGTGTGAGATAAAAATCTGTTTGTATCCCCCACCTTGAGTCAGACTGATTCTATTTCTAAAGTGGGATTTATAGACTATTACATGGATTAACTGTAGGTTATGTATTTTTTGAACAAAATAGAATGTATAGAAAGAACCTTGACATTGCCAAGATGCTTTGTTACAAATCAATCAATGCTCTGAAAGCCATTAGAGTACTGAAGCAGCTGTCCACTGAGGGGAAGCTTGCTTGATTGACAGATATGGCTGTCTTCTGTCAATAGTGCAACCACACAAGATTGAGAGGCTTGAAGTGCTTTTACTTTCTATAACTGATGTTTTGGCTCACTGACACTTTCATAGGCCTTCAGAAAAACGGATTTTCTTTCAGGAAGTGGAAAGTTATGAATAAGTGACATATTGATGGGATATGTGTAACGTTAGGTTAAAGTGCCTGACCTTGCTCTTTAAGGCCTGATCAAGATGAATACAAGTTATAAAGCAAATCTATCAACCTAATCTACTTTAGATGTATTGGAACATATGTAATTATTGACTTAAACTACTTCGTGCATATTTAACAAGTGACTGTCACATTCTTTCACTCATTGGGGACCCGTCCTTGGTGCTGGCACAAGGAGCTCAACCTAATTTCCACAACAAACCTAGTCTAATGGTGGAGTCCAATGAACTATGAAAAGTTCCCAGTGTTAATAATATATTGGATTTGTTGTTCCATGCTGAATTGCCTCATGTGAGTATTTTTCCCAAGCATTTCTCTGTGTTTGACAGTCACAAACAAGTCCAGGTATTCCTGCAAAGCAGCCTGAACCCATCATCTTGCACAACAGCCTGTTCTCACGTACGTTTCTATTCTCTCTATCAATTATCCTTATTGCCATTTCCAATTAATCCTTAATAATCTGGTTTGGAGATATCATTTTTGGATTTGTAAGCTACAGTATGTGATGGAATAGAAGTGACATGGGACCATGGATAGGGTACGGTGTGTGTGTGAGGGAGGTGGGGGTGAGGGTTGATAATTAGAGGCTTCACCATTTTCCTTATATCTGGGATAACATCCTACAGCATGGGGTGAACCTTTTTAAGCAGCTTACCTTGGCAGATGGCTGCCTCAGACCACTTTCCTGGGCCAGTTGACTTGACTACCTAACTGAAACCCTCGCTGCAACCCCACCACCACCACCATAATGAAAATCTCATCATTGTGGGCATTTTCCCCTGAGATGGGTAGCCCAAGGCATGAATTTTCCTGTCTCCCACCACTTGCCTCAAGGATGAAAATCCAACTCTGTATCTCAAGATCCTCTCTTCACTTTATGATACAGCTTAGCTCCCCATCCATTTTAAATTGATAGTAAAATTTCATGTCTGAGAGAATCAGATTGTACTTCAGTGGCAAGCAACCTCTTTTAGAAAAGCTCATCATCCATCTGATCTCTTCGAAACACTGTGAAGGAACTGTTTCTGTCAAATGATATGGGAATGGCAATATGAAAACAGGCCATTTGGCCCCTGCAAGCCTGTATGGCTTGAAGAGCTATGCTGACAATAACAACGCCATCAGTAGAGACAGTAAAGCTAGAAAGGGCAGAAGGGGAAAGTTTAAAAACTACTATTAGTTTAGTGGTTTTGTTTTTTTACAATTGAAGCAGATGGAATGCATGCACCAAAACTCTAACATAAATCCAGAAGGTTGCAAAAAAATAACCAGAACCAATGAACCACATTAGAGGGAACATCAGCCCTTTAATCTTTTGCATAATATATGTAAGGACTTCCATCAACTGAAGAAACAAAAATCATAAGAAAGAAATATCAAAATATTGGTAATATTTGTGCTGTCCTATGTTTTAATCATGGGATTTGACATTTTGACCTCGTGATGCTGCTTAAACAAATTGCAATTAATTATTTTAGCAAAAAAGGTGAAATGGCTCACTATTCTGAAGGGAATGTTTTATTTTTACATGTAATAGTTTGTTTAAATCTTATTATTTTACAAGCCAGAAATGTTGATGAATATTTTAGCAAACCGAGTAATCTTAAAGTTTATCCTCAACCATTGTTGAAGAAAGCGACTCGTTTGGTTTGGGATTATGTTCAGCATGGATTGCTTGGACCAAAGGGTCAGTTTCCGTGCTGTATGACTCTATGTTGCTATTTTTGAAAGAAGTTAAAAGTATAATTTAACAGATATAATTTATTATATTGTGAGAAAATTCTGCTCTGAAAATAAAAGGCTAAAATTAACAGACCTCAATTTTGTGGAAGATTGTTCAACCAGATCTGTGAGATTAGAGTTTTCGCAACTTTTATTATACCCCATTGTTTCGCTTAATGCAGCTGATACCTTTTTTCTCAAGAAAGTTAGATAAGGGCCAAAGATATAACACATGGCACTGCAAGAGTTGAAGACTTGGGAAAGAGATAAATCAAGGAATAATGTTTAGGTATTCACTTCACTTGGAACTGACTGCATTGCTTTCCACACAAATCAACCTTACAGCAATAATCTTCTGCTTTAGTAATTCACAAAGAATTTTGCTTGTTTAACTTCCTTACAGGGACTTGTTTATATGTTCCATCCTGTTTATTCTGCAGGTCAGTGGCTCGATGCTGGAGGACACGATCAGTAACTGGTCCTTGTATAAAGATCAGTGTTTGCAAAACCTAACCAAGGCCAGTAATAAAACTGGTGAGCAACCTAACTCGATAGTAAGATTTATTTAGAGGAAAGTTATTCTGTTTAAACATTTTAACCCCTTGCCACTTTGGGACAAGCTTCTGTTGAGCTGGATTTTTAAGTTATTTAAAAGACACCAGAACGCAAATTTGTCTAAGTTCATGACACATGGTACAATTTGTTTGATGCTATATCGTCTGTTGTTTCCATGGTCTTACTTATAATACCAATTGGCTATTTGGTTAAAAATTTCAGCAGAGGAGCTGATAATGCTTCCCCTCAGCACTGACCCTCCCAATATTGCCTCCCAAAATATGAAGTGGTTATTTCGCCTGTGTATTACCTTACCTGGCCTGTGAAAGAGCCCAAAAAGAATTCAACGGCAGTCCCGCTGTAGTTATTTTGGGTGCATGCCACATGTCTTTCTTTGGTATAGATTAGTTCAAATGTTTTGACAGTGCAAATATCTGAAACATCAGAATGCAAAAGAAATCTTTTCATCTTAATTATTGATTTTTACCCTTTGTTGTGCAGTCTCTCTGCACACAAGCACCATACCTCGCCCAAGATAGATAAATGTTACACTTTAAACCAAATTTCCTATGACCAGACCCTCATGCTAAACCAAAAAATTCAAACTTTTCCATTAGTTTATTTGCTCAGCAAAGAACCGTCTCATTACCACGTCCCTATATGTCAGTAGTCAGATCAATTCATTTTGAATAATTAGTAATATTGAGATTTAGAATTCATGTCTTTCTATTTGAAGGTTCTTTTTTTTTCAGTTGTTTGAATGTGAAGGCCATCATTTCAAGCACTTGTGTCATTACAATACCTAACTTATAAAATTGGATGAGTTTACACAACTAATCAAGAGTATTGGCAAATTCAAGTGGAGACTTGCATCTTGAAGAGCTTGTGTTCATATCCCAGCTTGAATTGCTTTCATGGAGTAAGTCTCACAAGTCCCCTGTAGGACCATTAGGAGATGGATAATATCACTGAATGACTAGTTTTCTGGTCAAAGTTTCTGAACTCTTTCCTTTGATCTGAGCGTACCTCAACAAAATGTAACTAGGCAGCAATCTTGTGGTGCCCTTCTTGGACAATCCAATCAAATTTGACATTCCGCATTGTTAATGGGGAAGCATTGCTTGTCCTGATAGGTTTGTTGCTCCATGTTTCTCCTAGAATGCAACAAATCATAGTAATCCTGAGAATTCACTGCCCTCGACTGAGAGACGGCAACAACATAGAACAACCATGGAACAGGAAAGGGGAAGACATTAACATTACCATTCGTGCTCCTGATTGCCATGTAATCCCCAGTTACATCTCAAATACAGTAAAATGCAGAGCCTGCATTAGCCATGATCCCTTTGCATCTGTGTTTGTCCCTTGTCCCAGTCCAAAAGCCATCTGTCCATATTAACCTCCCGAACATTATTAGAAGATGCCAAAGAGAGTTGATGGAACTGTTGTGACTTTAACAATATTAAGTGATGAGAGGAGCGCATTAAGAAAGAAGTCTATATCAGCAGTTAAGTTAGGAAAGAAGCAAGAGATTTGAAATAGGATCTTCTTTCCATTCAGGGTTTGAGACAGACTAAAAGAACTTTTTCACAGGTTGCCTGGGTTAACTTCCCCACCTCACTCAGCCAAAGAGTTGTCTCATCCATCAGGAGCACTTATTGCAAGCACATCACCCCCAATGAATTTAGATACTAAGAGAGTCAGGTGTAATGTGCATCGAAGAAGAATTCTTTGTTGGGTGAGGTGTTCCAGTATAAAACCAGAAACACACCACACATGTCTTAGTGTTGAGCTTTTGCAGTAGTTTAATATTTGCAATTCTGTTGAAGTGAGTTGTTTCTAATATTAGGAGGATAAAGGCTGTATGTTTCAAGTGTGCTCCAATTGCTAATGACTATGCCAAATAAGCACCAAGAACTGACAATTTTATAGCATTTAGTTTATTTTTCACAACGCAAGAACAATTCATACTCAGGAATTTTGTCCACCAGAATTATGTTTCTATGAGATTACTTAGTAAAAGATTTAACTAGTTTCCTGGCACATTCCAAGCAAAGATAATAAGTTTCAAACATATCGGTTCAAGTACAAGAGCACAGACTTTACCCGTTAAATCTATAGCGATTACAAACAAATAATCTGATTAACAAGACATCTCATTGGTTTTCATTTCTCAAATGTTGACTGGATATTTTTTTATTTTTTGGAATGCTGGAATGGTTGGCAAGGCAGGTACATATGACCCATTCCCAGTAAAACCAATCTGCAGATGGGATAGTCTACTACCTGAATAGTGGAGGATGGGAGGGTGACTTGTTGATAACTGTCTGTCATGCTGCACTGTGCCTGAATACTACGTGCTCCAATCGAATACAGAAATAAATGGAAAAGGAGAAAAAGTAGTCCATTCAACACCTTTTGCCTGCTTTCAGCATTCAATAAAATCACAGCTTATCTGTTAATGTTTTGAATTCCACATGTCCAGCTACCTCCATAGTCTTTGATTCCCTTGCCTAACAAGAATCTACTTACCTGCACCTTAAAAATATTTAATGTCCCCAAGCCCCCTGCATTCTAGGGCAGAGTTCCAATATTGCAAATTCTTCTGAGAGAAAAGGTTTTTCTCATCTCTATCCTAAAAAGGATGACCCATGATTTTAAAATGCTGACCCCTAGTTGTGGACTTCCACACCCACCTTGTAAAAGCCATTCAGGATCTTCTATACTTGAATCAAGCTGCCCCTCACTCTTTTAAACTCCACTGGAAATAAGTCCAGCCTGGCCAACCTAGTCTCACAAGACAATCTAATCAGTCCATGTATGTATCAGTCAAGTAAACTTCTTCAGAACTGTCCAAGACATTTATATCCCTCCTTAAATAAGGAAGCCAAAACTCTGAACAGTTGTGGTCTCACTAATGGCCTGTATAACTAAGGCAGAACACTCTAACCTTTATTATCAATTTCACTTTTGACAAACAATAGAATTCCAATAGCTACCTAATTATTTGCTGTACCTGCATGAGAATACCTGGACCACCCACACCTCATATTTCTGCAGTTGTTTATAATTTAAGTAATGCCCTTCTTGTTCCTATCAAATTGCATTACTTCACAATTCTCCACATTATCCTCTATATGCTAGATTTTTGTCCACTCACTCGCTCTACTTATAGAGCTCTGAAACTTCTTTGTACTTACTTGCCTATCTATGCGCCTTCTCCATGTGTATCAACCAGGTTTTTGCTCACCCTTTTATTAAAGCCATAAGCATACAAATAATGATTTGGTGTTATGGAAGTTGTGTCACTGGAATAAAGGCACATTTTGTCAGATCTTTCTTTCCGTCTTGCGCTCATCAGGAAAACAAGCTGAACATTGAGAAGCAGCCACTGTTTCATGTCTGTTGCCACTCAAAGGTTTATATTTAACCAAACAACTGAAGTGAAAGAAAGAAACTGCATGAAATTAGGATGTTAGGTTTTTCTTGTTAACTTCAGTGTTCCATTTAAAATTGATCACTCAGTTATTGTTGGAAGTCACTGTTAAATGGCCATGATGTAAGTGCCATGGGTATCATCTTGTACATATTTTATTTGACAAATCTTCATTGCATTCATGAAATATTTGACCTGCTATAACTTGTTAACAGAACCCATGCAGATAATTTCCCTGCCACTTTATTAACCAGCTGCCTCACCTCTTCTTGCACATTATGATAAAGTCCATTCTTTTCAAAGGTGAGAAGACTGAATTGAGTTTCAAATTGACTTAACTGTTAAATGAATTAGTAATGAAGCACAGCTACAAAAATTAGACAAGTGAGAGGCTAGGAAATATCTCCTTGGTTCTACAGTGTGATGTAACAATGTGTGTAGAATTAGGGGATCTTATATACACTTTGTAAAATGAGCAAAAGATGTGATGACTTCTTCATGATAGCATCTCAATTATGATCAAGTCCAACATTTCTGCAGCATCAGAATTTATTGTACAGTCACTGCCTGGCAGATAAACACCAAAATCATATTTGTTTATTCACTACTGTCAAATATATCAGTTACATAATCATCTTAACTCTGTGGAATAGGGCTCAAAATATTTCTATTCCTTTATTTCCAGTGGCTTCTTCTTCAATCTCACTAAACCACTCTTATGTTTTAAAGTCACTTAGGAGTGACATTTTCTCTCTTTATGCTGATACATGAGGGATTCGGACCCTCAGTAGCAGAATTAAAACAATTCAGCAATTGCCCCAATAATTATTACAGTTCTGCGCTATTTATATTAGCATAAGACAACAGGTAAAAGTTAGCAAAAAGTGCTTCAAAAAGTGACAAGTACCCCAGAAAATTCATTGCAGCAAACACATGTTCCACAGACTGGCGAGGTCACAGTAGTATCAATGCATATTTGTAATTGGGTAATTCATATTGTATGAGACACTTTGTGAAGTGATATTATAGACATGAAAATCTTATGAAATAAAGTCATTCAATGTTAAATTTACAACTGGCTAACTGATCATTGTAATAGCATCCATTTTCTCCATATGGTAGCTCCTGAACTCCTGCAGCTTTAACTTAGCGATTTTCAAAGAATTCATTATCTCAATCTTCCTGTTACCAGTTAGTTGAGCATTGCTGTGTCGAAACATTCAAAACCACTCTCTTTTTTTTGCTTTGCAAAAGGATGGTCACCTTATTAGGATTGTATTATCGACCCCCTAACAGTTAGCGGGAAATGGAGTAACAAATTTGTAAGGAAATCTCAGCTATCTGTAAGAATAACAGAGTGGTTATGGTAGGGGATTTTAACTTTCCAAAACATAGACTGAGACTGCCATAATGTTAAAGGTTTAGAGGAGAGGAATTTGTTAAGTGTGTACCAGAAAAATTTCTGATTCCATATGTGGATGTACCATGAGAGAAGTTACAAAACTTGACCTACTCTTGGGAAATAAGGTAGGGCAGGTGGCTGAGGTGTCAGTGGGGGAACACTTTGGGGCCAACAACCACAGTTCTATTAGTTTTAAAATAGTGATGGAAAAGAATAGATCAGATCTAAAAGTTGAAGTTCTAAATAGGAGAAAGGCCAACATTGATTGGATTAGGCAAGAACTTTCAAAAGCTGATTGGGGGCAGATGTTCACAGGTAAAGGGATGGCTGGAAAATGGGAAGCCTTCAGAAATGAGATAACGAGAGTCCAGAGACAGAATATTCCTGTTAGGGTGAAAGGAAAGGCCAGTAAGTATAGGAAATGATGGATGGCTAAAGAAATTGAGGGTTTGGTTAAGAAAAGGAAGGAAGCATATGTCAGGTACAGATAGAATAGGTCAAGTGAATCCTTAAGAGTATAAAGGCAGTAGGAGTATACTTAAAAGGGAAATCAAGAGGACAAAGAGGGGACATGAGATAGCTTTGGCAAATAGAATTAAGGAGAATCCAAAGGGCTTTTACATATACATTAAGGACAAAAGGGTAATTAGGAAGAGAATAGGGCTCCTCAAAGATCAGCAATGCAGTCTATTTGTGGTGCAACAGGAAATGGGGCAGATACTAAACGAGTATTTTGCAACAGTATTTACTGCGGAAAAGGACATGGAGGATATAGAATGTAGGGAAATAAATGGTGACATCTTGAAAAATGTCCATATTACAGAGGAGGAAGTGCTGGATGTCTTGAAATGCATGAAACTGGATAAATCCACAGGACCTGATCAGGTGTATCCTACAACTCTATGGGAAATTAGGGAAGGGATTGCTGGGCCTCTTGCTGAGATATTTGTAACATTGATAGTCATAGGTGAGGTGCTGGAAAACTGGAGGTTGGCTAATGTTGTTCCACTGTTTAAGAAGGGTGGTAAGGACAAGCCAGGGAACTACAGACCAGGAAGCCTGACGTCAGTAGTGGGCAAGTTGTTGGAGGGAATCCTGAGGAACAGGATATACATGTATTTGGAAAGGCAAGGACTGATAAGGGATAGTCAACATGGCTTTGTGCGTGGGAAATCATGTCTCACAAACTCGATTGAATTTTTTGAAGAAGTAACAAACAGAATTGATGAGGGCAGAGCAGTAGATGTGATTTATATGGACTTCAGTAAGGCATTCAACAAGGTTCCCCATAGGGAACTGGTTAGCATGGTTAGATCTCATGATTACAGAAAAAACTAGCCATTTGGATACAGAACTGGGTCAAAGGTAGAAGACAGAGGGTGGTGGTTGTTTTTAAGACTGGAGGTGTGTGACTGATGGAGTGCCACAAGGACCGATGCTGGGTCCACTACTTTTCATCATTTATATAAATGATTTGGCTGGCAGAATAAGAGTTAATAATAATAATTAATAATAGTAAGTTAGCAGGTGACACCAAAATTGGAGGTGTCCTGGACAGCAAGGAAAGTTACCCAGGATTACAATGGGATCTTGATCAGATGGGCCAGTGGGCTGAGAAGTGGCAGATGGAGTTTAATATAGAGGAATGCTTTCCCAAAATGCAGCACCTCATAAATCTTAGCAGGACTTATACACTTATTGGTAAGGTCGTGGGGAGTGTTGCTGAACAAAGAGACCTTGGAGTACAGGTTCATGTTACCTTGAAAATAGAGTCGCAGGTAGATAGGAAAATGAAGAAGGCATTTGGTATGCTTTCCTTTATTGGTCAGAATATTGAGTACAGGAGTTGGGATGTCTTGTTGCGGCTGTATAGGACGTTGGGTCGGTCACTTTTGGAATATTGCGTGCAATTCTAGTCTCCTTCCTATTGGAAGGATGTTGTGAAACTTGAAGGGTTCAGAAAGTACTTACAAGGATGTTGCCAGGGTTGGAAGATTTGAGCTACAGGAGACGTTGAATAGGCTGCGACTGTTTTCCCTGGGGCGTCATAGGCTGAGGAATGACGTTATAGAGGTTTATAAAATTATGAGGAGCATGGATAGGATAAATAGACAAGGTATTTTCCCTGGGGTGGGAGAAGTCCAGAACTAGAGGGCAAAGGTTTGGGGCGAGAGGGGAAAGACCTAAGGGGCAACCTTTTCACACAGAGGGTGGTACATGTATGGTATGAGCTGCCAGAGGAAGTGGTGGAGGCTGGTACAATTGCAACATTTAAAAGGCATCTTGGTGAGTATATGAATAGGAAGGGTTTGGAGGGATATGTGTCAAGTGCTGGCAGGTGGGATTAGATTGGGTTGGGATATCTGGTCGGCATGGACAAGTTGGACCGAAGGGTCTGTTTCCATGCTCTACATCTCTATGACTGTATGATTCTAAGACTCTATGACTCTGACTCTGTAACCTCTCATTTCTCTTAATTTCTTTTCACATTTTCCCATCCCTTTCCACCATTTACTCACCCTTTTAATACTTTGAAGTCTACCTCCCCACTTTATAGCTCTCATCAGCACTTTATGGACCCCTCCTCATTTGTCAATTCTGAGACCAACATTGAAGACTCTCCCTCAATTTTGAGCCCTTTCATCCACTTTGCAAACCCTTACATCTCCTTTTGAAGCCTTGCCTCCAACTCCACCCATCCATCCCCCACAACCCAGGCCCCCACTGACAATATTCCCACTCTCCCGAATTTGCAGCCTGATCCAGCAGCTGGGTCCATTTGCGTCATGACTGTGGTTGTACTCTGTAGGACAACCCAAATGTGGATGTAACTATAGAATTTAGACAGACAGTAAGGCTACCACTCCACTTCACGGCTGGATTGGAATATCATGTTCCACACTGTAAGGAATTTAATATCTAATATCATCAATGTAAATCCCTTATTCTAAAAGGGACTCAGAAGCAGCCCAATGACTTCCATTTCCCCATTGTTTCAGATGAGGGTTTTGGGAGTGGAGGTTGAAGTACAACCAGAAATTAGAAAGTAACATCTTCAAATAATGATAAAAAGGAGGTTCTAGACTGATCGAACCCATTTTTACTTGGAATGCAGGCATGAAAAGGCCATTAAAATGATTGTAAGGCAGTCGGAGCGTCTGCAAACCATTTTGACTGTCTATTGCTCTGTGGTTGTATTGAAAGTTTTTTCCATTTTTGGGTTGAATTTATCAGTTCTGTTTCAAACGGATTAAGACTTGAGTACAGAAATCAGTTTCTATATAAGTGAGAGTTTAGCAGCCTGAGGTGATGACAGTGAATGTGATGTTCTCTTGTCTGATATCTCTGATAGTTCCATTTATAAATTGTTCATTTTCTTCATTAGACCGTACAGAAGTAGTGGTTAATTACTTTACTGTACTAAAACAGAATGCCGATATGATTAGCAGATAGTTATTGTTTGAATCATAAGGGATTTTAAATGTGGACCAAATTTTATAATTGCATGTCATGAATTGACGCCTACATTATGATATGAGGCAGTTCTGTATGTAATATTAAGATTTTCTCATGAACTAACAGTGTGATTATATCAGTACAACAACTGCAGTGCCTTAATGAGGCTGCAGAGATAATCCCATGCTGGGCAAAATACTGAAATATCGAATCAATTAATTGCTTTGATGAGTACCATTAATTATCTCTCTCTGCACATAAATGCATTAAATCACATCTCACTTTAATCTGTATTTACAATAGTTTTCATTCCTATGGTGTCTGACTTTAAAGATAGTCATGTCGAGAAGTACAAAGATCATTTGCTCACAGAATCAACATGGTTTTGTGAATGGTTCAAGAATCTTTTTAAATTTAGGGTGTAGGTTTGCTCGCTGAGCTGTAGGTTTGATATCCAGACATTTCATTACCTGGCTAGGTAACATCATCAGTGGCGACCTCCAAGTGAAGCGAAGCTGTTGTCTCCTGCTTTCTATTTATATGTTTGTCCTGGATGGGGTTCCTGGGGTTTGTGATTATGTCATTTCCTATTCGTTTTATGAGGGGTTGATAGATGGTATCTAGATCCATGTGTTTGTTTATGGCGTTGTGGTTGGAGTGCCAGGCCTCTAGGAATTCTTTGGCATTTCTTTGCTTAGAGAATTCCTAGAGGTGTGGCACTCCAACCACAATGCCATAAACAAACACATAGATCTAGATATCATCTATCAACCCCTCAGAAAACAAACAGGAAATGACATCACCACAAACCCCAGGAACCCCATCCAGGACAAACACATAAATAGAAATCAGGAGACAACAGCTTCGCTTCACTTGGAGGTCGCCACTGATGATGTTACCTAGCCGGGTAATGAAGCGTCTGGATATCAAACCTACAGCTCAGCGAGCAAACCTACACCCTAAACCTCAACCTGAGCTACAAACCTTCACAAAACTTGCATCTTTTTAAATGGTTTCAAAAAACAGTTATCTTGTTTTTTGGATTTCTAGTTTACCAGAGCCAGAATAATCTTAAAACAAAAGTGAAATAATTTTTCTTTAATGTTTAGTTATCTTTATGAGATTATAATCTCTTTCAGATACAAAATAAATATATCTTGTATTAGAGAATAGGAACAGGATTAAACTGTCCTTGCCCCTACTCTGGAAATATATAATCTATTTAGCATGATATCTGCACCTAATTGCATAAACACATGGTTAAAATGTTTAGTTATATGATGCTAAGATAGTGTGATACCTGTATTCTAGTCTGTATAGACTTTGAGTATTGCTGGAAAAGGAAGACATATTTTAGAATTTAACTTTTAAATTAGGCAAATTTTCTTTGATTGCTCAGGGTATTGCTGCTAACTGTCAATCAACATTAACTGGTGCATTTTCTACAGCAATGCCTTGACCAATCAGGGGCTACTTACCAACTAATCAACACTCTCCTTTCATCTGTTGGTTTGCCCTTGAATTGGTATTCTTGCAAACTGTCCAGGTGAGCATGAGATAAAAAGTTATGGCAATATGTGCCTTTTTGTTTCAGTAATAGTCAAACCATTTTAAAATAATCTTGGTGCTCCTTAAATTGAGTACATGGTTAATCAGTAGATAGCAAGCAGAACATACAAGAAGAAAATCGGCTTCCACCTTTCATTGCTGAAACATCAATATTCATCTCCATTCTATCTTGACATTAACTGTCACCCTCTATATTTATGGATCAAACAATCACTTCAGTTCCTTGTGAATGTATTGCTTTATTCAGTTACAATGGGCGTGAAATCCTATGACACTGCAGCCTCCTCCTGGTATCATACTCTTCAGAAGATATTGAAAACCATGGTTTTCCATTGGACTGGTTCATTATGTGCTTGGCAAAATGGTTCTCCATTGCCCTCTGCAGAATGGCTGAACAGGAGTCTCCCCCACTCTGACATCGGGCTACATTATCCTACCTCTAGTGGGATTATAACCATCCTTTTTTTTAACATTTATGAATGGATCTTCCCATGGCAATGAAATGCTCAAGTGGGGCTTAAACCCAGAGCTGTTGCCTAAGAGGCAACATCACCACCACTGTGCTAGAACACTTCCTGCATTTAAATGTAGCCAAGTAAAAATGAGAACTGAATTTCTTATGAATACAGAAACTAACTTAAAGCTAAAAGTGAGAGAAAGTAATGAGACTATAGTCCACAGCTGTTGAAACAGGTGTTGAAAATTGAAACAAATGAATAAAATCCCCAATCATTATTCAAACCCCGAGTTATTATTTTGAGATGCCTTTGTTGAAATTGTTCAGAAACAAATTTGAATAAATATTTGGAGAGAAAAAAATGAAAAACAGATTAAACATTTCTCCCTGGTAAAAACTTAAATTAAACTTAATTTGGAGAACAAAAGGATATACCATAAGTGTGTCATGTTTTTATGAACACATAAATAAAGTAAAATTAAATCTCAAGGTCCAATGATGACCCTAACATTATTTTTTTTAAATCACGTTAGTCAAATTGTTAGATAGTGAATTCCATAAATTAATTAATCCAGTTCTGAAATAATTGTTCCTTACATTATAATTACATTGAACAGTCTTTCATTTTGTAGTCCTGTTTGACGAAATGTTTAAATTTGACCCAAGCAATATATCCACATCCATCTCACCAATCCGTTGCTAAGGACACTAAGAATGAGCGTTCAATGTGATCGCTCTTCCAAGCTACAGAACGGATGTCTGTCACCTCAACAGGGGAATTATAAATATTAATTTAATATTAACTCACTACAGCTTACTGAGTACAAGAAATATGTTTACTATTGTCTTCCGCAGTGTACCTTAACCTCAATCTCAGACTTCTAGTTTTACATTTCCTGCAGTGGGCACAGTCGTGAGCTTTTTGTGCAGTCATTGGTGGGGATTCACTTCTGTTGGAGTTGAAGTGAGACTATGTCACACTCATCTGGCTTGAAATCCATAAGAAATGACCAGCAATAAAAAATTCGTCACAAAATTGAGTCTGAGACCTTGAAGCTGATTAGCCTTAAAACTCAATTGCTTCTGTTACTATTTTAATTCTAACTTCTTGAATCGACAATGGGGTCAAGTTTTATAGGGGCAGACAGAAAAATAGAGCCAAGACCATGGTTCACCTCAATCAGGACCTCATCAAATGGCAGAACTGGTGTGAGGGGCTGAATGGCTTACTTTTCTACTTTACATTCCTCTATGTACATATGGTTTAGATGGAGCTTTTCTGCAGCAACTTGAATAATTTAGTTATATTTCCTTCCAAATAGGAATATTTTGTAATGGAAGCTTTGACCAATTTGTCTGCTGGCCAGAATCACTCCCAGGAAATGTATCTGAACCTTGCCCCTGGTATCTCCCTTGGATTACACCAGGTAAGCTTCAAATAAATTCTCTTTAATTTCTACAAATTTCATACCCTTGAACCAGCATCTGAGAAGAGGAAATATTTCTGACTTTTATTCCCTTTTGTTTCCCACTGAACTCTCTGCCAATTGTAGGCAATGTATCTTGAGACAACAAACTGTTGTTCTTTATCAGTCAGGCAAGATTCACAAAGCAGCTTGCTGACAACAGTGTATTTAATTTTCTCCTCTCTCTGAGTAAGAGAGCCACGACCTGCCTTTAAACTTACCCCCAGAAATGCTCCATAAATCACGTCTTCAACAGAAGATATAATTCACATTCCCCATCTTATCCCTGCTTCCAGTGGAGTATAAATTGCTGTTCTCTTTGAGATTTGGTCGTTCTTTGTTCATAGAATCCCTACAATGGGGAAAAAGGCCATTTGGCCGAACAAGTACATACTGACCCTCTGAAGAGTAACCCACCCAGACCCATCCTCTACCCTAATATTTTACATTTATCCCTGACTAATGCACCCAACCTACACATCCCTGAACACCATGGGCATTTAGCATTTTTAGACTGTAGGAGGAAACCAGAGCACCTGGAGAAAACCCATGCAGATACAGGGAGAATGTGCAAACTCCACACAAACAGTCACCCAAAGCTGGAATCGAATCCAAGCCCCTGGCAATGTGACGCAACAGTGTTAACCATTGAGCCACAATGCAGGTCTTACAATTCTGTCCAGATAAATGCAAGATGAAAATATACAAAACCTAGAGGGAACAGGATTAAGCCACTGAGTGCTTTGAGCTTGTTTGCCATTCAATAAAGTCACAGCTTCTCTGGCTCTAACCTCAACTCCACATTTCTGAATACCTTTGATAACATTTCATTTTCTTGGTACAATAACATTCAGCAGGAATCGGATTATGCTGAAACTTCTGCAGAAATGCTCCAAAATTCGATATCAGTGAACTGACTGCTTTTATGAGATTGACTGATTGTAGAATTGATTACAATGAAAGGCAGCTATAAAACTTGCCTGTGCGCACTGGTGTAAACTGTACTCATACTGAGCATGTCTTAGCAAGAGGTAAGGCAACCACAGATTTCTCCATCAGTCATGCTGTGTCCCACTTCTCAGTGCCTGCCCACTATTCCTTGCAACTCAGATTTACATTCGCTATCTGAAGTACCAGCAGACCAGGAAGTGTCCTGGCTCCACCTAGGCAACAGTATCCCAGCATCTCAAATTTTCTTTCCAGAGGTCAATTGTTCGCAAAGGTCAAACTCATCCTTCTTAAACGGAGTTAAGGCTCTGTTTCTGACACTCTTCAGTGATCCTGAACTTTGAGTCCAGCTTTTCAAAGTCAGTAAAGAAGATTAAACATCCAGCCTTTGCCCCTCAAGCAGGAGATGGCTTAGTGGTATTTTCACTAGACTATTAATCCAGAGTCCCAGTTAGTATTTGGGTGACCTGGGTTCAGATCCCACCATGGCAAGTGATAAAGTTTTACTTCAATTGTAATCTGGAAATAGAGTCTAATGATGACCATGAAACTATTGTCAATTGTCAGGAAAACACATCTGATTCACTAATGTCCTTTAGGGAAGGAAATCTGCCATCGTTTCCTGGTCTGGCCTATGTGTGACTGCAGACCCACATGTGATTGACTCTTAACTGCCCTCTGGGAAGTCAGGAATGGGCAACAAATGCTGGCCCAGCCAGTGATGCCCACATCCTGTGGATGAATAAAAGGTCTCCTCACCCTCCCTAAAGTTCCAATGTGCCTTAACCCAAAATCATGCCATCTCTGAGCATCTCCCCCCACCACCTTACCCATTTCCACCAATGGACCCTTGTATCCTCATTGCCACACTCTGGTTCTTTACCCATACCAGTGCAGCGTCATACTCTCCATATCAACCTGTGATCTTCCCCCTTAACCTCCATTACCAACTTACACCACTTCACTCAACCATCAACAATTTTTTAGACCCTTCATTCCCTACCAATGCCCATGGCCCCTCATGCACTCCTCGCCAATCTACCCAGTTCTATGGCCCTTTATAGTGCCATCCAAACTTAGGGCTAACACGTGCACCCTACCCAACATTTCCCCACATTTAAAACTTTATAAGCACTCCGAGCTTTCAAACAAACTGAACTGACCGACATCCCAATATAGTAATATTAAGTCATGAAATTACCAATCCATTAATGATCATGGCTTTTGGTCACAGACAGAGAGAACTGGCAAGCTGATTTTTCTTTTAAACAATAAGGAGTTTTCTCAACAATTAAAAGGCCATAATATTTAATAAAGGTCCCATAAAATCTTGACCGTTTCAGTGAGTGTAGCCTCTTTTTATGCACATTCAAGTCTATGTTGAACTAACTCAAAAGCATTTGACTTTTCCTTGAGGGTAACTTATATTTCCCAAAGATAACTTTAACATTTTCCAAATGTATCCCTCATTCAAAATAGTATCCTGAAAGGGAAAAGCCAAGCACCCTCTGGGTTAGTTTAACATTAACATGCATAAAAATTGGATTAACTCATTGAAACAGTCAAGCTTCCAAGACTAATGTCAAGTTGTCAAGTTATTTAAATCTTCTGGTCTTCCAAGTTTTGAGTAACCTTCTCAAGTTTAAAAAAAAATCACTGCATGCTATTTGACTCTACCTATCAACCTAAGTAATCATGAGTAAAGTCATGACCTAATACAGTGTAGTGCCTGTCAATTCAGAATTTCCAACTGGTTCTAATGCCTTTAACGTGGGGAAATGAATACAAATGCTTGTTTTATAAGGAATAAAGTAGTTGAGGAAAAAAAAATTTGTGAAGGGATTTTTATGAATGATCATTTATTTGAAACAGTTCATAAATCAATATAGACTTAGAACTTTGTCTTATTTCATCTCTGCATTGGCCCCGAGGTCTACCATGGTGGATACAAGGTGAGTTGGAATGGCAGGTATAAGGGCATAATGTGGTTGGAGGGGTGCACAAGTTAACATAAATTGGCATGATGCCATAAAGAGCCATTGGTTTAGATAGACAAGCATAGCTCATCAGAGCTCTGGCAGCTTCATATGAAAATTCTAAACCCATGAACCATTTTCAGGACATTCCCCTAGTGAAAACTGGATCTGACTGACTTGATTTTAGCATGTGCAGTTTCCTCCATGAACCATAGATCTGCAAAGTACACACCACCTCCTTTGCCCCCATTGAAAACGATATGTGTCAGTTTCAGGTGTTAAGACTTCTGGCATTGAAATACAATGCTATTTTCACTAAAGCCAGAGACCCTCTCCATCTTTGCCATTTCCAGACCACAGCAAGGGGAAGTTTTGCTTGCAGCAAATGTTCTTTGTTTGTAATAGGTACCAAACATCTGAGCGAATGCAGATGTACATTGAGTGCAAGGCATTTGATCAGTGGGATGTTAGGTGAGTGGGAAAGAAGCCATTTCTTTGTTTGTGGTCAGAGAAGGCCTGACCTACCCCCTGCTCCTCTGTTCTATGGATATGTAAAATTGATAGACAGGAAAGGAGTAGTTGGTACATCAAGTCTGCTTCCCTCTCCAAGATGACCGCAGCAGTAGACTGGATACATCCCAACATCTAGCCCCCACCAACCCTTCTCTCATAGCCAAATAATATCCTGGAAAATCAAGGATAAATTCCCTGAAAATATGCTGTAGAAATTTTTGCTTCCCTCCCAGGAGTTGGGTCTTCTTTAAAATCTTCATACTGTAATGCTGTCTGTTTATCTATCAAAGAATCCCTATGGTGTGAAAGCAGGCCATTTAGCCCATCCAATCTACGCTTAATCCCCACAGAGCATCCCACCCTGAACCACACCTCCCCACCCCCCACCTCTGTCCCTGTAACCCTGCATTTCCCATGGTTAATCCACGTAGCCTATACATCCCTGGACACTATGGGCAATTTAGCGTGGCCAATCCACCTAACTTGCACATCGTTTGGATTGTGGGAGGAATCCAGAGCACCCGAAGGAAACACATGCAGAGAATGTACAAATTCCACAGAGAGAATCACGTGAGGTTGGAATTGGTCCCAGGTCCTTGGTGTTTTAACATGGCAATGCTAACCACTGACTAACTGTGCTGCCAGACCTCCTGTCTAAAGTCTGCAAATTCCTAAAGTTCAACTTTGTTGTCTCCAATCTACTTCATTGCAGGGTCTTTCCATGCAGGAAGCATAGGAATGGTCTACAGGTATTGCCTGGATAATGGTAGTTGGATGACCATCTCAAATTCTACTGAAGTCTGGCGGGATTATTCTGAATGTTCTAAAGGCAGCCAGGATTTCCAGAAGAAGGTAAACCATCAGGATGCTTGTAAATTTTGTTCATTTTGTAAATTGCAAATATTGCCACAGCCATAAATTGTGGGCAACACAGTGGCACAGTGGTTAGCACTGCTGCCTCACAGCTCCAGTGACCCGGGTTCAATTCCTGCCTCAGGCGACTGACTGTGGAGTTTGCACATTCTCCCTGTGTCTGCGTGGGTTTCCTCCAGGTGCTCCGGTTTCCTCCCACAGTCCAAAGATGTGCAGGTCAGGTGAATTGGCCATGCTAAAATTGCCCGTAGTGCTAGGTAGGGGTATGGGTGGGTTGCACTTCGGCAGGTCGATGTGGACTTATTGGACCGAAGGGCCTGTTTCCACACTGTAAGCAATCAATACTTGGTTTTACCTTGAAACAAAGATTTTTCAATGTACAGACTCCAGACAGTGTTATTGGTTAGTTCAGGATAACCATATTCCAGAAAGGTACAGAGAATCTATAATTCCATTTGGCCTTCATTCTGCCAAAACATTTGAAAATGTTAACCTTGCATTAGGATCTGTATTCAAACAACCAGTGGAGTCTTAGGCACATTAGCTTTAATTTTAAAAATAATGTTCAGGTTTGTTCCTAGTCTCTCTCATGAAGTTATTGACTCATCGTATAAAAGTTCTAATGATGTACTGTTTTGTATATGCTTCTGTCATTGCACTGTTCC
This sequence comes from Hemiscyllium ocellatum, assembly GCF_020745735.1. Lineage (NCBI taxonomy): Eukaryota > Metazoa > Chordata > Chondrichthyes > Orectolobiformes > Hemiscylliidae > Hemiscyllium > Hemiscyllium ocellatum. The sequence continues at coordinate 46,859,873 of NC_083425.1, read as the reverse complement.
TTCACAATTTTGTTCATTGGGTCTTAGCAAATAAAAAGGGCATTAGAAGTTTGGAATTCACTTCCAAAAATAGCCACTATTATTGAATCCATTGTTCATTTTAAAACTGAGATTTGTCAACCTTTGCTATCCAAATATATTAAAGCAATGCTTGCCAAACTATTTTCCAAGGTGATCCTATTTTAATACATGAACACTTACATGATCTCATATGCCAATAAAAACAATACAGCTACAAAGCAGCATACTAAATAAATAATCTTTAAGATTTGATCTCCTGGTTAAAAAAGACTTGTGTGATAAATTGTACATATTGAACATGACCTACAACTGGCAACTTGGAAAGATAATGAAGCAGACTTAGGAATAGACAAATGAACCTATATTAATAGCCGAGCAGAAAAGCAGAGAGAGAAAAAAAAACATGAACTGATAACAGCAAGGGCACTGAAAAATTCTCTGCTACTTTCTCTAAACTTCCAAAAGTACTTATAATGTCAACCATTTACTGAAAAGTCAGATCCATAAATTTTGCTGCTGCTGCACAGTCTGAGTCAACCAGTAAACAACAAAACAAAAGTGAGGACTCCAGATGCTGGAAACTAGAGTCTAGATTAGAGTGGTGCTGGAAAAGCACAGCAGGTCAGGCAGCATCCGAGGATCAAGAAAATCGACGTTTCGGGCAAAAGACCTTCATCAATAAACAACTGGTCTGAGATTTGAAATTTAATGCCTCAAAGATTCAAAGGACATTTCATATCCTATTCCTCCTATCCAGACCAGACATTTTCTCTTTTTACAACTTATTACCTGTGTTCATGCATGTGTTTGATGTCCCATTGTGATTATTTTCAGGGAGTTGGTATAATAAAACTCCCTTTTCTTTCACACAAGAAATCCTTGTAATTGGCTCATTAATTTTGATCCAGTTAATTATATTTTAATTGTAGCTGCGTGCTAAATAAAAAGCATTGACTTTTGGCAAGGAGGTTAGGAGAAGGGGAGCCAACTCCCTTTCCAGGATTGGTTGTAACACTAACATGGCAGAGATTGGGGATGTCTTTTAATGTTTGAAGTTTCTTGAGTTTACTGAACAGATGTACATTGTTGTGCTAATCAACAACATCTTGATTAGTAAGTACATTTTACATGTGTCACATTATATAATGTAAAGGAGTATCTGACATCAAGATAAGGTATTAAATTGCATACATATGATGAATGTAATTTTCTGATAGGTGTTTATGAAACAGGACTTATTTGTGTCCTCAGTATTCTTCAAAATATCATAAAATGATAGGTTTTTGATGCATGCTGCAGGAAGGCAGATTCCTTACCACCAGAGATTTATCTTAAAATTACTCAGGATATCTTCATAAGAACAATGTCTTGATTACCCTCATCTTCTCTCTCACTCTTTTTGACTGATTTGTGCAAGGCATTTTTGTGTCACACAAATGCTTGCCAAGGCCATACCCAACCTTGGCAGGCTAACCACCTGTCCTTGATTTTTCAGTGGCATTACCATTCCTCAGTTCCCAACTATCAACAATTTGGAGATGTCATCTTTGACCAGAAACTGAACTGGACTCAAATTTAAATACCATGTGTACTCAAGCAGGCTAGAGTTTGGGTGTTGTGTAGATTCCTCACAGTCACAATCTCAACCACTGAGAAGGACAAGGGCAGCAGTTTCATTGAAAAAGATCCACTTGCAAGTTCTCTTCCATCTATCACACCATCCTAACTATGATATATTTTTTGTGGCTTTTTCACTGTCACATTTTGAAAATGCTGGAACTTCCCATGTAACAGCATTGTAGGAATATCTTCAATGCAAAGACTGCAGTAACTCAAGCATGGAGCTGAGCAACATGTTCTTAATGGTGAAGTGATAAGTGCTGATTTTTTTTTCCCGGGTGACTGAAAATTAATGTAAAAGTTTGAGTGTTGGCTCTTCACCTCAATTTCTCAATAAACAATTTGAAGGAAAGGTGTACTCTTCCGAAAGTAGGAAGTTGCATTTGTTGTAGCCAATTATTCAGAAAAGGGAAGCACAGCTCATATTGTTCTTAATAATGTCACACTGTTGTTTTACTTTGTTGTATCTTTGCAGGAAGATCAACATGGTTTACTGAAAGCTCTGCAATTGATCTACACTGTGGGTTACTCACTCTCGTTGGCTTCACTCTCGTTGGCTGTGCTGATATTGCTCTGGCTTAGGTTTGTTGTCTGCTCATGTTAAACACTCCTAATTTATAGCTGGAATTAGTCATTCTTAATGTTATTCTAGCTTTATTGTCCTACCTATTGACCCAATTTTGTAAAACAAGGCAAGGGCATTCTGAAATCTTTGAACAGCATAAATGATCAGTATTATGTGAGAACCCTTGCATCAACTTTAAGGTTATTTAAATGGCCATTGGATAGACCTATGGCTAAAAATGGAATAGTGTAGGTTAGATTAGATTCCCTAAGTGTGGAAACAGGCCCTTCGGCCAAACAAGTCCACACAGACCCTCTGAAGAGCAACGCACCCAGACCCATTTCCCTCTGGCTAGTGCAGCTAACACTATGGCCAATTTAGCATGGCCAATTCACCTGACCTGCACATCTTTGGACTGTGGGAGGAAACCAGAGTACCCGGAGGAAACCCACACAGACACAGGGAGAATGTGAAACTCCACAGTCAGTCGTCCAAGGCTGGAATTGAACCTTGGTCCCTGGTGCTGGATAGGCTTCAGATTGGTTTCACAGGTCGGTAAAATATCGAGGGCCGAAGGGGCTGTACTGCACTGTAATGTTCTATGTTCTAACTGGTGATGTAAATCTCCCACCAAAAAAAATGAAAAAACTGTGGGTGCTGAAAATCAGAAACAAACATAGAAATTGCTGGGAAAGCTCAGCAGATCTGGCAGCAGCTGTGGAGAGAAAGCAGAGTTAACATTTCTCATTCTGTGACCCTTCATTAGAATAGTCTCTTCTGTCTAACATAACAATAATACCATTTCTTTCTTAATGGTTTACTGTACAAAGGAAGTAATTAATTGTTTGCATGCTGAAAAGGTCCACATGAAAAGATAACAGAGATGACCATGAGGGAAAATGAGGAAATGGCATAAAACCAAAACTTCTTTCTGAGAATGGGATAAAACTCCATTTGTGTAACAACGTAGTTACATAGCTGCTGGTCTGGATAATATTGCTAATGTGTTTGTAATTCACATATACTGATAATGTGCTATGTAGCACACATGGAGTACATGAAAAGGGGGGTGTTATGTATAATTTATCAAAATGAATTGGGAACCTAAAATCTCTTTTCCAAAAATAACATCTCTGTTCTTAATTGAGCGCATAAAATACTCATCGTGATGACCAAATCAGAAATAGATTTGATATGCAAAAACTATGTACCTCTTTGGTGAAATAACATAAAATCAATCCCATTTTGCTGCTCCCTCCTCTGTTACTCTGGATTAAATATTGATCTATTTGAATATTTCATATTAAGTAGTAATCTAATGGCAAAGCATTCTGTTCATCTGCTCTACCTTTCTGAAATCAACGACAATCCATTTCACGTTTACCAAAGCTTCTACTCTTCCTTTTGAAAGAATTGGCTATTTTCTTCTCTTTCGGCTGCCTGTGAGGCCATCTTAAAAAAAAAGTCTTCTTCTGAAAGTCCACACATGTAGAATCTACTGAATCTCTTTCATATATCCAGTTTCTTCCACAAATTGCACTAAATTTATCAAACCAATCTCTGTTGGCTGCCACTTATTATCTCCCAAAGCTGTCTGTTTCGCTCTTTACTTAATGGTTTTTTGCACTTTGCCGCAACTAAATTATGCTTCTGACACTTTTCCAACAAAAATGTTAGATTAGTTAACCTTTGAGTCTCATTCAGAAGGATTGAAAATTGTGACCTTTGGTTCTGTTAGCTCCCCTCTGCCCTCCATTAACAGGATTGTGTTAATGCTACCAGCATCCAATGACATCTTGGTTAATGATTTCAGACAATTCCCTTTACACAGTGACCTCCAAAAATGATTACAAGTCCATCTTCCTCATCCAACTTCACTTGTATAAACCGATATTAAATATTTATATTCCACTGGTTCTGTATTCACAAGTAGATTGCCCATTCATCATCATTTAATCATCCCTTTTCGTTGTTAAATGCTATTGAAAACCTACACTTTTATTTTTGGTTCTCTGTTGGCCATTTCCTTCTTCGCTTTTCATTCTGTTAAGCTCATTTTTACCCATGGCACTATTTTCTATATTCCTCACAAGTTTATTATTTCAAACATCACGTTTTTATTTCACTTAATTTTAATGTCCTATTTCATCTTTGAAGCTCTCATCTTTGAGGCCTTCCCTTTTTATCTAGTAGGTATCTATTTTACAATCTACAAGCCCATGTCAAGTATTTCCCACTGTTAATTCGTTATCTACGTTTGATACTTTCTGTCATTAGTTTGAGGTAGATTGCATCTTACCTCTTCAATCTTTGACTTTACCCAGTCAATGCCCTGACCTTTGAGTCTTCATTGCACATTACGTCTCTTCACTGGTCCTTCTAATCCTTAAAAGCGATTTCTTATAGCTTTAGCAATATTCCAGAACCAAATTATGTTTCTGCCACTTTTTGAGGTGAGGCATAGAGGGTATTATTGCTGGACAATTAATCCAGAGATGCAGGTAATGTTCTGGGGAGCTGGGTTTGAATGGTAGAATTTGAGTTCAATAAAAATCTGGTTTTAAAAGTGTAATAATGGCCGATTGTTATCATTGCTGAACTGTTAATCCAGAGACCCAGAAAATGTTCAAGGGATCCGGGTTTGAGTCCTGCAGCAGCAGATGGAATTTGAATTCCATAAATGTCTGGAAACAAGAGTCTAATGGTGACCATTCAATTATCCAGCAGAACCTATGTGGTTTACAAAGATGCTTTCAGGAAGGAAACTGCCATCATACTTGGTCTTGACTCCAGACTCTGCAATGTGGTTGACTCTCAAGTGCCATCAGGGCAATTAGGGATGAGTACTGAATGCTGACCCCTGCAATGACGCCCACATCCTCTGAATGATTTTAAAAGAACTCTGGACTATATAAAATAATCGATATTTTCCTTGTTGAGCATAAAATATTTTATCCAGGAAAATCCACATGTGGGTTCGCACTGGATTCAAGTCAAACTCCCCACTCCCCTTCCCAAAAAAACCTGTTTACACCAGGCTTTCATCAAGGCTTGTATTTTGAGGAAGTGAAATAGTTCCAAATATGTTCTAATAACAGAAAGTTTGAACTGTACAGAGCTTTAGCTGTGACAATTATGTACAACAGCGACCACAGCCAAAATCTTACTCTATATGTCTATGTTAATGAACCTATTAGTGTTACAGCACAACAGTAAAATTCGGAATAAGACATTGGAAGAATTTCCATGAGAATGCTTGTTTCTCCCATTTGTATTGAAGCTTCAATTTTATCCAGATTATATGGAGTTGCAAGAAAGTTCTGGTAGCTGTATTTGGTTTATCCACCCTGGGTTTTTTTTGTAGGAAGCTGCATTGTACTCGAAACTACATCCATGTGAATTTATTTGCTTCCTTTATTTTGCGAGCAATTGCTGTCCTCGTTAAAGACATGTTCCTGAATAATACTTACTCCAAACGCCCGAATGATGAAACAGGATGGAAGTCATTTTTTGACACCAAGGTAAGTTTGATATCCTTTATCTTCTGTGACAGAGCTTTAAACTATCTTAGAGCAAATATATCACTGTCATGAGTGTATGTCTCTCCTTTGTTGTAAGCAACACATCTCTTCGTCTCTTCCTGTCTATTTCTCCTTTCTTTTCACTGATGCCATTACCAAACTAATCCAAGTGAATTTGAAATGAATGATTCTACAACCAATGAGTTCTGGATGTAGGTTTGCTCACTGAGCTGGAAGGTTCACATTCAGACATTTTGTCACCATACTAAGTAACATCTTTAGTGAGCCTCCGGACGAAGCACTGCTGATGTTTCCTGCTTTCTACTTATACGGTTGGGTTTCTTTGGGTTGGTGATGTCATTTCCTGTGGTGACATCATTTCTGTTCTTTTTTTCAGGGGTGGTAAATGGGGTCCAAGTCAATTTGTTAGTTGATAGACTTCCGGTTGGAATGCCATGCTTCTAGGAATTCTCATGCATGTCTCTGTTTGGCTTGTCCTAGGATGGATGTGTTGTCCCTGTCGAAGTGGTGTCCTTCCTCATCTCTATGTAAAGATACTAGTGAGAGAGGGTTATGTTGTTTAGCGGCTAGTTGATGTTCATGTATCCTGGTGACCAATTTTCTGCCTGTTTATCCAATGTAGTGTTTGTTACAGTTCTTGCAGGTATTTTGTAAATGACATTAGTTTTGCTTATTGCCTGTATCGGGTCTTTCAAGTTCAATAGGTGCTGTTTTAATGTGTTGGTGGGTTTGTGGGCTACCATGATGCCAATGGGTCTGAATATTCTGGCAGTCATTTCTGAGATGTCTTGGATGTAGGGGAGAGTGGCTAGGGTTTCTGGATATGTTTTGTCTGCTTGTTTGGGTTTGTTGCTGAGAAATCAGCAAACTATGTCCATTAGGTTCATCACCATAGGAAATTACATCACCAACCCAAAGAAATTCAAACATATAAACAGAAAGCAAAAAAAAAATCAGTGCTTCGTCCAGAGGCTCCCTGAAGATGTTACTTAGTATGCTGACGAAATCTCTGAAAATGAACCTTCCAGCTCTGCGAGCAAACCTACTTCCAGAATCTCAACATGAGCTACAAATCTTCTCAAAACTCACGAACAATCAATGAGTGATATTTGGATCCCGTGATTGATCTTGACACAGGAAATGGTTATTTAGAGAATACTATTTTCCCCAAGACAAGGTTATGTGATGGCTGAATCATTTGGATATACTTACTATTGCACCCCATTATATATGCTTAACAAGTTTAGTGCTATAGGTTTTCCATATGGCCTTGCTATGTATTGTAAACAAGATACAATCATGGTACCGTTATGATATAGAATCATAAAATCTCTACAGTGTGGATACAGGCCATTTGGCCTAACAAGTTCAAAGAGAAACCCACCCACACCCATTCTCCTACCTATTACTCAACACTTATTCCTGACTAATGCATCTAACCCACACATTGCTGAACACTTCAGACAATCTAACATAGCCATCCATCACCTGACCTGCACATTTTTGGACTGAGAGGAAACTGAAGCACCCAGAGGAAACACAGGCAGACACGGGGAGAACGTGCAAACTTCACACACAGTCACCCAAGGCAGGAATCGAACGCTGGTCCTTGGAGCTGTGAGGCAGCAATGCTAACCACTGAACCACCATGCCGTGAACCATGAGAATCCAAATGTTTCACTCCTTTGCATCTAATAATGGGAAGGTATGTTCCATTCTTCAAGAACTCTTTTGTGTTATTAATTCAGTGAATGAGGGCTTCTCTGACTGGTCCAGCACACAATGCTATTAAAGAGGGAGTTCCAGGATTCTAACACAGTGACAATGACTAAAACACTTAGTAGAAGACTCATGCCACTCCATCCATTCCACCCAAGAATTCCTGAAGACCATCAAAGACACTAAGATAGATGAGGATGAAATAATGGTCTCCTTTGATGTAACAGCCCTATTCACATTCATCAACATTAACCTGGCCAAGGAAACACTGACTACACTATTTGAAGAACAAAAGACACATACACCAAACACCACCAACTTCATCAGCAAGAACAATATCGTCAGGCTAGTGGACCTATGCCTTACTGTTGAAAATGTGTTGCTGGTTAAAGCATAGCAGGTCAGGCAGCATCCAAGGAATAGGAAATTCAACGTTTCGGGCATAAGCCCTTCATCAGGAATGCCTTACCACCCAATTCACCTTCAACAACAAAACCTCCAGACAAACCAATAGAACACCCATAGGATCTCCGATATCAGAGTTCTTAGCAAAGGCAGTAATGCAGAGACTCAAACAGCTCTGCTAACTATCCAACCCAAACTTTGGGTCCGCTACATGGATGACACCTTTGTCATCACTAAATCAAACAAATTAGAGGAAACCTTCAAGACCATCAACAACACCCTTCCTGGCATAAAATTCACTAAAGAGGAGGAAAACAACAATAAACTGCTATTCTGAGATGTCACAGTAGAATGAACAACCAATGGGGAACTTCAAACCAGCGTCTACAGGAAAACAAAACATACGGATGAAATACTGAATACAGAAGCAATCATCCCAACACCCACAAACGGAGCTGCATTAGAACATTATTTGAACGAGCCACCACATATCACAGCATAGAGGACCTACACAGAGCAGAGGAAATTTACTTATGCAGTGTTTTCAAAAACAACAGGTATCCAATGAATACAGTCCACCAATTTCTCAACAACAAACCCAAATAAGCAGACAAAACACATCCAGAAACCTTAGCCACTCTCCCCTACATCAAAGACATCTTGGAAATGACTGCCAGATGATTCAGACCCATTGGCATCATGGTAGCCCACAAACCCACCAACACACTAAAACGGCAGCTTGAAAGACCCAATACAGACATCAAGCAAAACTGATGTCATTTCAAAAATACCTTGCAAGAATTGAACAAACACTATATTGGACAAACAGGCAGAAAACTAGCCACCAAGTACATGAACGTCAATTAGCCACAAAAAGACATGACTCACTCTCACTAGTATCTTTACATAGAGATGAGGAAGGACACCACTTCGACTGGGACAACACATCCATCCTAGGACAAGCCAAACAGAGACACGCATGAGAATTCCTAGACGTATGGCATTCCAACCGGAACTCTATCAACAAACACATTAACTTGGATCCTATTTACCATCCCCTGAGAAAAAGAGCAGGAAATGACCTCACTTCCAGAAATGACATCTTCAACCCAAGGACACCTAAATAAAAAGCAGGCCATTCCACTAGTGCTTCACTGGAGGCTCACTGACGTAACCTAGTATGGTGACGAAACATCTGAAAATGAACTTTCCAGCTCAGCAAGCGAACTTACATCAAGTATATTTCCAACTCAGGATGGTGAGTGGCTTTGAGAGAAAACGACAGGTGGTACTGTCCCCATGCACTATTCATCAAGGTGGTAATGGCTGTAGGTTTGGAAGGTGTTGTCTAAGAACCCTTCGTGAATTTCTGCGATGCGCGTAGTAGATAGTACACACTATCGTTACTGTACATCAGTGGTAGAGGGACTGAATGTTTATGGAAGTGATATCAACCAAGTGGGTTGCTTTGGTCAGGATAATGTTGAACTTCTTGAATGTTGAAGGGACTGCACCCATCCAGGCAAGGGGGACTATTCGATCATACGCCTGACTTGTGCCTAAAAGATCATTATCAAAGTTTGAGGGAATCAGGAATTGATTTACTCAGTACATTTGTTAAAACAAAGCAAGACAACATGATGGGTCAGTGGTTAGCACTGCTGCCTCACAGCACCAGGGACCTGGGTTCAATTCCAACCTCTGGTGACTGTCTGTGTGGAGTTTACGCATTCTCCCTGTGGCTGCATGGGTTTTCTCCGAGTGCTCTGGTTTCTTCCCACAGTCCACAAATGTGCAGGTGATGTGGATTGGCTATGTTAAATTGCTCGAGGAGAAAGTGAGGACTGCAGATGCTGGAGATCAGAGCTGAAAATGTGTTGCTGGAAAAGCGCAGCAGGTCAGGCAGCATCCAAGGAGCAGGAGAATCCTGAGGAAGGGCTCATGCCCAAAACATTGATTCTCCTGCTCCTTGGATGCTACCTGACCTGCTGCGCATTTTCAGCTATGTTAAATTGCTCATAGTGTCCAGGGATGTGTAGGTTAGGTGGACTAGCCATGGGAAATGTAGGGTTACAGGGATAGGATGGGTTTGGGTGAGATGCTCTTCAGATGGTCTGAGTGGACTCGATGGGCTGAGTGGCCTGCTTCCACACTGTAGAGATTCTATGAAAGCATTAAAGAGCAGAGTAATGTTGTTCATAAGAGCTCTGCAAGTTGCTATCCATTTAGATCAAGCAATCTATATAACCTATAACATTTTATGTCTGACATCTGAAATCACTGAACCATTACCCCCTCTATTCATAGGGTTTGAGCACAGATTTCTTAATATGGAAAATTAAATATACTGGCAGCACTATTAGAATTCTATTGTACTGTAGGAAGACAACAGCATGACAGCACAATCACTGAGTTTCCGGAAAATTTGTGGATCCAGAAATTACTACTACTAGTTGGGTCCTCATAAATAAAGTGAGCCAGTACAAAAACAGCAGCAAATTGAATCTGGTGTTTTACCATCCCATTGTAAAAGACGTTGAAGAGTCGACATTCTGCTTGCAGGTTTCAAATGGATGTAAGATGGCACAGGTTTGCATGCACTATTTTGTCGGAGCTAACTTCTTCTGGCTTCTGGTGGAAGGAATTTATCTTCACAAAATGATCGTCCTTGCTGTCCTTTCAGAGAAAAGGTTGTTTAAGCAATATGCCCTGGTAGGATGGGGTAAGTGACTCAAACGTTCAAAACATATTCACTGTTTTAAAAACTAATCATCTTGTTTTTATTTTGATGGATGTGTGTATTGATAACTTCAACTGAGCATCCAGGAAAAGGCAATCTACCCCATTCCCATGTGCTTGGTATAAATGTTGAGAACTGCTGAAAAGGACATCGGCAGTGCAAAGTTTTAACCTTCGTTTAGTGGTAGATCTCTGGTTAAGTCCAAGTCCACTCCAGAGAATGGAGCATTTAGGTCCAGGTTCTCACTGCAGCACCCAAGAAGTGCTGACTTTGGAAGTTGATATTTTGGATGAGGCACCATTTACCTTCTTGCAAATGTGGGACCCCAGTGTCAACTCAGAGGCACTGTTTTCAGGAAAAGCAGGAGAGCTGTCCACTGAATGCTATCCATTAGGTATCTGTCATCAGTAGCACTGGTCATTATTTTGTTGCTAATTCTGGGATCTCACTGTGAATTCGCTGCCATGTTTGCAAACAACAGTGACTTTTTTTTTAAAGTGCTTGTCGTGCTACATTGTGCAATGTCACAATATCAAGTAACATTCCTTGACTTTTCCCTAATGTTTGATTATCCCTGCAGAAACATGTTTGACTACCCTGACAGCAACTGGAGTTCATTCCTTTTCAAGTGATAATCTTGTCAAAGAACAAACAGCAATATAGCACAGGAAGAGGCCTTTCAGCCCTCCAAGCATGCACTGACGCATTTTACCCTTCTATACTTACAGGATCTGTACCCCTCTGTTGCCTTCCTATTCATGCATTCATCCAGATGTTTCTTGAATGTTGTTATCGTGTCTGCTTTTACCACTTTCTCTGACAGCGCGTTCCGGGCACTCTCCACCCTTTGTGAGAAAAAGTTGCCGCGCACACCTCTTTTTAAACTCCACACCACCTCCCCCGCCCCAGTAACAGAACCCTCCACCATCAGAGAAAGCCTCATACTTCCCAATCTATCCATGCCATTCACAATCTTTTAAATTTCTTTCAGGTAGCCCTTCAACATCCTGTGTTCTAATCTATCCAACTTTTCTTCATAGTTAAAATCCTCCAATGTCCTGATTAAAATTTTCTGTACCCTTTCCAAAGTATCCACACCCTTCTGGTAGTGTGGTGACCAGAACTGGGCACAGTTGTCACAATGGATATTCTGGTCCTGGTTTATGATCTGATCTTGAACATTGCCAAACTTCTTCACCAATTTACTATTACTGCTCCTATTTAATTTGTCTGTACAAGGTTAGAGAATGAGCTTGAGTGCATTTCTCAATTTCTCTCTTCATGTCTGTTCAATCACCAAGCCTGGTGTTTCTCCCCTTTTAACTATTACCTGCCACCCTTCCTAATAATCCCATCCCAGCCTCAATTCTACTGGAGCCCACCAAGGTTCTAAACAAAGGAAGTCAAAGCTTCAGGGCAGAGGGTATTTAAGAGTAAGCTACTCAGCCTAATTTGCAAGGTTGTTTATACAGCTTTTTTTGATTAAATTTTGAAGGTTTTGGAAAGGGTTTCATCTAATCCATTAATGTGCATTAATCTTCATCAGAGTAGCAATATCTGTTAGTACCAGCAGCTGAAATAAATGCAGACTTATCTTAACTTAGGCCAAGGTGGTATCTGCTCCTGTCTAGTTTTGTGACATCAACAACCTAGGAAATGTTACATTTGGTTCCTATGTTCAAACCATTGAAAAAGACTGTGGAAAGCTAAGACCCAAGTGGTGATCTTTGCGGCATTCCACTAGCCATAGCCTGACAACTTGAGAATGACCCATTTATTGCTACTTTCTGTTCCCTATCTATTAATTAATTCTTAATCCATAGATTGATGATTCCCAATCTCACTTAATCAAATACTTTACGAAAGTCCAAATTCGTTGTATCCACTGGTTCTCCTTTGTTAGCTACATCCTCAAAAAAAAACTCCAATGTGTTTGTTCAGACTTCGTCCTCCTTTGTTAAATTCTCATATGATTTCTATCCTTAGTTTTTTTGGAAATTTTGTAAGCTTTCACCTAGGGCTTTTGTCTTGTAATTGGAGGGCTGGTTCAATTCTGACCTGCTCCAGAGTTGTAAAATGGACAGGATGATTAGAAAATATCAAAAAGCTTTTTATTTTGTTCTAATGCAATCTTTAACTTCCTGTATAAGCCATGGTTGACTCACCTTTTCTCTTAGATTTTTTTGTGCCACAAATTCTCTTGTTTAGGTTTAAGATCCTAGCTGGCCCTCCAACATATTTGTTTTTAGAATCCCTACAGTGTGGAAACAGTCCGTTCGACTCATACAAGTCCACACCAACCCTTCAAAGTACATCCCCCACCCTTTCCCTGTAACACTACATTTCCCTAATGCACTTAACCTACCCATCCCTGAACACTAGGGACAAGTTACCATGGCCGATTCACTTAACTTGCACATCATTGGACTGTGGGAGGAAACCAGAGCACCCAAAGGAAACCCACTCAGACACTGGCAGAATGTACAAACTCCACACAGACAGTTTGGATGGAATCAAACCTGGTCCCTGGTGCTGTGAGGCAGTAGTGCTAACCACTGAGTCTATATTATGTGAGAAACAATCTTATATATATTCTAGCAATTCATCCTCTACAACATTGTAGACTGGATAGACATAATTAGCTCAATCAGTCTTAATCTAATCTAAATTCGCCAACAGTCCTTAGACAACACCTTCCAAGTCCATGATTACTTCTATCTAACAAGTCAAGAGAAGCAGAAACATGGGAACACCTCCACCTCCAAGCCTCTCATTATTGGAACATGGAAATACAGAGGAAAAGTGATCATCTGAACGAGATGCGTGGGCACTATTTTGTTCGGATAATTGATTATTCGGTTAATTGATTCAATGCCTCTCCTCTGGGGCTTGGAGTGTTCTGAAGTCTCCTTTTTCCTTGCTTTGCCTGTCTTGCTCCCTCTCTCTGTCTCAGAGTTTGTTTCTGAGCAGACACACACTTGTGTATAAGGGACCTGCAGCGTTGCTGAAGCCTTCCCCACCCACCCCCCCAACTCCGAATCAGTTCATTGGGATTAACACACAGCCAGCATTTGCTAAGTCCACTCCCCATTTAGGAAACTAGGCAGCAGCACACTGTGTGCGAGCCCCTGCACCCCCCCATCCACCCACACTGCCCCGCCCAACTCCCCAAACCCCACCCCTATCAGATTTCCCCCACTCCACCCTCCCCGTCCAACCCTCCCAACCCTGCCCCCATCCACCCCATTCTCACCCCCCAACCCAGTTCCCCATCTGACGCCCCCGCAATCCCACCCACCCCGTCCAATTCATCCCCCCATTCGACTCCCCCCAACCCTGTCCCTCGTCCGACTGTTCCCCGTCTGATCACTCCCCTGTCCGAATCCCCCACCCTCCATCCAAATCACTCCCAGTCCGACCGTCCCCAACCACATCCAGCCCTGTCCCACATCTGACCCCACCCAACCCTGTCCCCAGTCCAACCCACCCCCATCCGTGCCACCAACCCTGCACAGTCCACCCCATCCCTGTCTGACCCCAACCCCATTCAACTCACTCCCCGTCTGATCCCTCCTCCCCCAACCCTGTCCAACTGCGGCACCCATTCTGCACCTGAAACTCGTCCAACCACGCCCCCATCCACCCCTGCCCCCACCCCAGAGAGAGAAAGAGAGAGAGAGAGGGAGAGAGAGAGAGAGGTCATTTGGAGACAGTGCCTGGACTCCTATCAATGTCCAGGACTGTTCTCAGCAGCCTTTCAGTAAGCCAAGTTCATTTTTAAATCATTGTAAACAAAAGATGCGACCAGTGTTGGAAACACCTCTTTGATGTAATGTTTCTATCTGGACCTTGACATCTCCTTCGGCTAATCCGAAATTCGGATAATTGATGTTCAGATAATCAAAGTTCCTCTGTATATTGCTTTTCCTTCACTGTTGCTGGGTCCAAATCTTGGAATTCTCTCAGGGCATTGTGGGTCAACCCACAGCATGTGGACTGCAGCAGTTCGAGAAGGCTTGTCAAGGGCAGCTAGGGACAGGCAATAGCTACTGGCCTAGCCAGTGATGACTATGCCTCACAATTGAACATTAAAAAACAAGTAGATAATATTACTGTATTACCCTTGCAACATGCATCTCTAATTTCCTGATTTATATTATATCCTGAATTAACACTATTCTTTGGTAGTCTGGAAATAACTCCAACCATCATTGTATACTTTGCTCTCTCTCTCTCTCCGCTCCAACCAAACTAATTCTACTTTTTGATCTTCAGAACTAAGATCTTTTTTTCAGTAATGTACTCACTAATGTCCCCAGTGTGGTCTCTGCAATGCTGGGGAGATGAAACTCAGACTGCGTGAGTGCTTTGCAGAACCTCTAAGTTATGTTCAAAAAAATGACCCTGAGCTTCCAGTCACTTGCCACTTCAACACACCACTGTGTTTCCACACCAACATTTCTGTCTCGGCCATGCTGCAGTGTTCCAGTGAATCTTAGCACAAACTCAAAGCATAACATCTGATTTTCCCCTTAGGACACAACATTGAGTTCAAGAATTTTACAGCCTGATTCGAACCTTCCATGTATTTTTTACCCACACCACACTCAGTCCTGTTATGACATGCGTTGCTTTTATCACAGTCACCCATTTTCACCTCCTCCTAGGCCTATTATCACAATATATGGATTGCTTTCAATGCAGCTCACTCATTTGCTCCTACTCTGTGCTCTTATTATCACTTATGCAACTTTTCTTTGACCTGGCCTACTATCCATAATCTCTTCATTTATCTACCCCTTTCATGTCTCCCTGTCTCTCTCGGTCTCTCTGTCTCTCTCTCTCTCTTTGTCTCTCTCTCTCTGCCTCTCTCTGTGTCTCTCTCTGCCTCTCTCTCTGTCTCTGTCTCTTTGTCTCTCTCTCTGCCGCTCTCTCTGTCTAGCTGTCTCTCTCTCTCGCTCTCTCTCTCTCGCTCTCTGTCTATGTGCCCCCCTCTCTCTCTCTCTCTCTCTCTCTCTGTGTCTCTGAGATTACTACCCTTTGAAGTTCTGCTCTTTAATCCTTTTTCTTAACTCTCTAAGAACACCTTATCCCCGCCCCTACCAATGTCACAGGTACCAATGTGGACCACAACCTTCAGCTGGTCAACCTCCCCATAAAAATGTCTTGCAGCCTCTCCTCGACCCTGGCACAAGGGAGGCAACATACCATCCTAGAATCATTTCTGAAGTTGCAGAATCATCTATTTAACCAGTAATTGATTCTTCTCCCAATATTGTTCTTCCACTCCTTTTTCCTCCTTTTTTATGCAGCTGAGTGACCTTGGTGCCATGGACTTGGCTCTGGGTGCACTTCCCTGAGGAATCATCACCTTCACCAATATTTAAAATGGAAAACTGGTTAGTGAGAGCGAGGGAGAGAGAGAGATTCAGGGAAGTCTTGCACTGCCTGCCTGATCCTACTACAGTACAACCTCAGTTATCCAAACATCGATTATCCAAACGAGATCTCAAGATCCCGATGCTTGGGCAAACTGTGTTATCTGAACATTTGATTATTCAAACATTTGGTTCTCTGAACAAAATACTACCCCCACCCTCTGCCGTTGAGATAATTGAGGTTGCTTTGTAAATAGTCTGGTGGTCACTCCTTTCATCTCTGCTTGCAATTCTTTAACCTCTGGTGGGACTGCCTTCCTAAATGTGCTATCCATGAGGTTCTCAGCCTTGCTGGTATACCACAATGACTCTATGAGTTCTAAAACCACAAGCTCAAGTTTACAGCTTTTCTGCACATGAAACATCGATGACATGTTCCAGGATACCCACTGCATTGCAAGCAAGTTGTCCTGCTGTGGCTTAATATTATTTTGTAGACTATTTACTATACATTGGAAATTAGAAAGTAGAAAATATAATTGTTTATCAGTTTCTCAACAATCAGTTCCGTCCTGTGTCCTAGTGTCACCTTTTGATTCCGACATCACATGTCAAACTTTTCATGCAGTAAGAAATGGTGACCATTGTGCACCTTCCTTAGGTCTGATGAGGAATGGACCAAGAAGTTAGTAGTTATATAACCTTTCCTAGCAATCAAACAGTATGATTTTATAATTAGATTAATAGTGCAACAATGCTATTTCAAACATAAAGGGACAAACATAATTATAATTGAGAATACCACCCCATTGGTAATAAATTAGTTATGCCACCTCAAAACCGCACTATAAATATTGAAAGTACAGGTTTTAATTTTCGATCTGGTAAACTCTGTCCATTTTTCTCATTGTAAAGGTCTGAATATCGCAAGTTAGTTACGATAATCCTCCCCTTGACTGAGGCAGTCATCTTGCTAACTCTGTAGTCTTCACTTGGACAATTAGGATAATTGTTACTTTAATAGGAGAATATCTGACTTAAATATTTTACTGTAACTCTAATTGAATTTAGAAAGTCAATTCTTGTGAAAATAAAATTACATTTCCTATTTTTAATACAAACTTTTAACACTATGACTTACCATCTCACCCAATCAATTGTATGTTCGGTTCTTCCTTAAATGTCTGTCATAGTTTTTGACTTGCTCATTCACCAATCTGACTCCCACTGTGTCGTGGGAAGGTACATAATTGAGGACCATATTAATAACTTTAGACATTATAATTTGCTGAAACCTGTGTTTTTTTAAAAAATGTTATCTGGAGGATGATAATATTTTCATCTGGTTTATTTACTTTGGAGACAATTCGATCCATTTCTCAGACTCAGTGTCTTTAGACCTATCTTTCTTAGTATGTAATTGAGAAGGGTTATTTGAAAAGTATTCCTGAATTGGAATTGGCCCCAAAAAGATATGAGGATTATAAATACCACAATGTAAGTTTCATATAGTTGTGATTAACTCCCCTCATGGCATTGACTTCTTTAGGTTTGTAACTTTTCAGCTCTTATTTCTCTAGTCTTCAAGCTCTGACTTCTTGTATATTGCACATTCCTTTCAGCATGTTTGTTCATACCATTTAGATCTTACATTTTGAAGGATTTTTTTTTGCATTTCTTTCTCTTTAAGAAGCTCCTTTAAACATTGACTAAGATTTAATGATTTGTCCTAACATTTCCCTGTTTAGCTCAATGTCAGTTTTTGTCTGATTACGTTTCTGTGTCGCGGATGATTTCTGGCATTAAGTTGCAATATAAATGCAGGTTGCTTTTAAATTTCCCATCCTGCCCTGTGTTCTGTTTATAAGACCGTAAGATGTACAAGCAGAAGTAGGCCATTCAGCCCATCGAGTCCAATTTGCACGACTGATCGAATAATCCTCGCCTCCACTTGCCCACTTTTTCCCCATAACCCTTACTGATTAAATCTCTCAGTCAACCTTGAAGATACTTAACAACCCAGCCTCTGCAGCCCTTCATTTCTGGAGAATTCGGCATGAATTTCTTGGAAAGGAAAGATTCCTCTTCTAACTATTGCCTTATAAGTAATGACCGAGAAAATTCAATCATGATATTTGGAATGACAAGGACAGTTGAGTGTTTTGATGAAAGAATAAATTTCGGAAGTTGGGATGAATTTGACTGCTAATATATTGAAGTATCTTCAAACAATATATTTTATTAATGAAAGGTTACCACAGTGCGTAACCAGAAGCCATGATTAAGAGGTGCCGGTGTTGTACTGGGATGGACAAAATCAGAAGTCACACGACACCAGGTTATAGTCCAACAGGTTTTTTAAGATCACAAGCTTTTGGAGCGCTGCTCCTTCATCAGCCCGACAAAGGAACAGCGCTCCAAAAGCTTGTGATTTCAAATAAACCTGTTGGACCATAACCTGGTGTTGTAACTCCTGACTTTGACAGAACCAGAAGAGTTAGAGGAACTTGGTTGAAAAGTCTATTAACTCATTATAAGTGGTGGAAATGCAAATGGAACAGGGTAGGACCTCCAGTTGCTTCTTTGACCTCCCCATGGGTCTGTAAGAAATCCCAGTTGGAAGATTGGTGAGGTTCCTATTTCTCTTACAGTGTAGCAGTGATACCAGTTTCACCTGTAACCTGCAGGTGGCAACTTGATGCTGCTGTGTCACTCTGAGGGGAATTCTCCAACTTTATTTCCCTGGAGTGGGCTTTCCAGTTTAACTTGGAAGTATTACTTTGAGCTCTCCGGTTTCCAGAAGGAAACCTTTAATGCATCCACTGGATAAAATTGTCACAGTTGCCTTACTACACCTGAGTATCCACACAGGGCTCTGAGTAGCATACTTCCACAGCTCAGTAGCATTTCTTGACATGAATCAACAATGAACTTCTTTCTCTTTCAGTGTGCCCACTATTCTTTGTTATACCTTGGACAATTTCAAAGGTTATCTATGAGAATGAATGGTAAGATTTACTAAAAAGGAAATTAATTCCTTTACAACACTATTAATAGTTGAATCAGTGTATTGTTTTACATTCTTGAAACATATTCAATCATCTTTGAAGTTTGCGTCACATATAGACAGGATTGAGGGTGGGGGGGAACTGGTTAAAAAGGCATTTAGCATGCTTGTCTTCATTACTCAGGGCTTTGAGTACAGCAGTTGGGACGTCATGTTGAAGTTGTACAAGACATTGGTGAGACTTCTTCTGGAACACTGTGTCCAGTTCTGGTCACCCTGCTATAGGTAGGATATTATTAAGGTGGAGAGGATTCAGAAAAGATTAATCAGGATGTTGCTGGGTATGGAAGATTTGAATTATAAGAAGAGCTCGATGGGCTAGGACTATTTTTAGTGGAGCATAGGAGGTTCAGAGGTGATAGAAATTTATGAAATCCTGAGGGTTATAGAGGGGGTTAATGGTGGCTGCCTTTTCCCTAGAATGGGGAATTTCAAAATTAGGGACCCATTTTTGAAAGTGAGAGGAGAGAGATTTAAAGAAGACATGAGGGGTAAAGTTTTACAGAGGGGAGGTCCATGTGTGGAATAAACTTCCTGAGGAAATGGTAGATGTGGGCACGGTGGGACCAGTTTAGTCTGCAATTATGTTCAGCATGGACTGGTTGGACTGAAGGGTCAGTTTCTATGCTGTATGACTCTATCTAACAATCTCACCGACTTTTCAATGAAATACAGGAAATGTTTCTAAACTGATCACTGACCTCTCTCCCATTAGTCTTTCACTCTCACTTCATTGCTAATGTTGGTATCTCTCTTAATCTTGTAAACAGTCTGGTTATCAGGGTCCTTTTGTGCATTTCTTTTCCTGCTGGTATTTCAAATTAACAATTTGAAGGTCACCGTTACATCCAACTAATAATAACTTGGTTCCAATATCTTCCTCTTCCCACTATGCTCACTCCAATGAAATCAAGGTTCCTTGCACAACGTCCTTGGTGTTTTCCTGGCACTATTCACCATCTGAGACTCCTGTTCCTACCACAAACCTCAGCCTTTTTAATTATAGTTTGTCCTTGCTGATTCGCTAATTTACCCAGCCTTACCTATTACACTTTCCAACCTTTAACGTGGTCCTTAATCTTCCTTAATGTGAGAAATGTATTAGCATCATTTACATGTTAAGGCACAGACAGAGTCCATTAGTATATCATTTCTGTGCCTGTCCTAAAACAAAAGAACACTTTTTAAGAATGCATTGTTACATTTACATGTTGGCCTGGTAAGCAGTAGTAAATGTGAGGAAGCTAGCTTTGTGATTTTGAGTGAAGTTACAATCCAGAGAACTTCAGCCCCAAGCCATTTCTAGGTGTGCCATGATTGCAATGGCAACGGGAAGAAACATTTTGTGTTGAGTCCCTGCCTTTCCTGATGCCAGGGAATGTAAAACAGCCTTGTTGCATGCTAAACATGAGGTCTTTCCAGCCATTTTTAATTGGTGGCCTTCTCAACTTTCAGTGTAAGGTGGTGTTTCAGTGATTAAAAGTATAAAATATTGAAAATATTCAACAGGTCTGGCAACACCATGGAAAGAGAAATAGATTTAATGCTTCAGGTTGATGTCCTCCTCCCCTCCTATTCCTTTCTCCCAGGTTGCTGTCAGACTTACTGTATATTTCCCAAAGTTTTCCTGTTTTTATTTCTCATTTCTGTCTTCTGACACTTGTCGCTGTATGCAGTTTCTTTTATTCACTCATGGGATGTGGGCATCACTGGTTGGGCCAGCATTTATTGCCCATCCCTAGTTGTCCCCAAGGAGGAAGTGATGAGCTGCCTTGTTGAATCCATCCATTCCATTTAATGTTAGTGGACCCACAATGCCCTGAGGGAGAAATTCCAGGATTTTTATCCACTAAAAGTGAAGGCGATATATTTCCAAGTCAGGATGTAGTGACTGGGAGGGGATCTTGCGGGTGGTGGTATTCCCATATATCTGCTACCCTTGTCCTTCTAGACGGTTGTGGATGTGGGTCTATCTAAGGATCTTTGGTAAATTTCAGTGGTCCATCTTGTAGATAGTACACTCTGCTGCTACTGAGCATCGGTGGTGGAGGGAGTGGAATCTGTGAGTGTGGTGCTAATCAACCAGGCTGCTATTTTGTCCTGGATGGTGTCAAGTTTCTTGCATATTGCTAGCGCTGCACCCATCCAGACAAGTGGGAAGTATTCAGTCGCACTCCTGACTTATTCCTTGTAGACGTTGGACAGGCTCTGAGGAGTCAGGAGGTGAGATATTCAGAAATTCGTAGAGATGTACAGCATGGAAACAGACCCTTCAGTCCAATTCTTCCATGCCGATCAGATATCCTAAAATAATTTTAGTCCCATTTGCCAGTATGTGACTCGTATCTCTCTGAAACCTCCTATTCATATATCCCTCCAGATGCTGTTATATGTTGTAATTGATATTCATTTCATATATTCTTCTTTAACATAATACTGATGTACCAAATACATAATTATGTGTGAACTTAGCTATAGCATTTGGATACTAACACACCAGCAACCACACAAGAATGTATACAAAAAATGTAAGTACAAAAGAAATATAAGCTGGAATAGACCATTTGGTTCTTTAAGTTTACTCTGCCATTCTGAAATACCTTGGCTGATCAATTTGTAGCCTCCCTTCTTGCAGAGTCCAGTGAATGAATGAAAAGCACAGTATAAAAGAAGAGACACAAATTCATTAATAGCTCAGGAAAAGATCATTCATCCCATTGTGTACACAACAGTTCACATCTGGAGACCAAAAGACATAGGGAGAAAATTAGAATATGTTAACAACAACAAAACAGTGCATCATTTCCTAAACTTCTGAGAATTAATTTTTTTTTAAAAAAAGTTATGATTTACAGAAATGTTTTGTGTATCAGGTGCTGGGGAACAAACAGGCACATGGGAATCTGGTGGATCATCAGGGGGCCTGTGATATTTGCAATAATAGTGAGTATTGAAGGTAGCCTTCTATTGGTATATGTGTAAGTAAATTTTTTTAAACAATTTAATTCTCATCTATCTAATTGTTTTCACATTCTGTTCAATGAGCAACCTCACTTATACTTCAGAAATGCTGTATATGGACTTTACTGAACATAATGGGTCTGGAGTCCAATGATTTACACAAATAATTAAACCACACTCTCAGGCTTTATTGTGTATAAACATATCTAATACGCTGTTACTCAAGCCCTAGAACACAGAAACATAGGCCCAGATGTTTTCACAGCCAGATAGTGGTTCCTGTGCAGATAGGAGTTTCCCAGTCAGAACCTGCAGAATCTCATTGCAGCAGACTCTGAAGGAATAGTGAAAGAGATTGCAGATTCTTACTGGGAACATTTCCTTACACTTGCAACCCTCTGAAGTATCTGTTTAAATCAAATAATTTAGACAATTCTGGCTAACTAAAGTGAATAGTTTCTCAAGGGAGGGTGGCACTGTTTCAGTGGTTAGCACTGCTGCCTCACAGTGCCAGGGATCCAGGTTCTATTTGTGCCTCAGGCAACTGTCTGTGTTGAGTTTCCGCATTGCGCTCATGTCTGTGTGGGTTTCCATCAGGTGTTTGTTTCCTCCCACAGTCCAAAGAAGTGCAGATTAGGTGGATTAGCCATGCTAAATTGCTCATAGTGTCCAGAGGTGTGTAGGTTAGGTGGGTTAGCCATAGGAAATGTAGGGTTATGCAAATAAGGTGGGAGACTGGGTGGGATGCTCATCAGAGGGTGCAGACTTGATGAGTGGAATGGCCTCTTTCTGCATTGAGGAGATTCAATGATTCTGTGAAAGTCATACAATGAAACACATTGCCTAATTCCTGAAGAGCTATTCAACTGACCCCATACTTGACTCACATCTGTCTAAGTACACCTTTCCCAGACCATTTGCACCCCAAGCTCGTTGACTTGATATTGCCACCCCAGAAACGTCAAATTCTCCCTCTCTCTCTTCTCGCTCTCTCCTTTCTTCCTCTGCTCCAGACATAATATTCCTCTGACCCCAAACCCTCCCCACTCTGGAATCAATGCCTCCACTTCTTCTGCCCATTTCCTTTGTTTTAGACCCCATTCTGTCTTCTGTGTACCTGCCACTAATCCCCTCATTCCACACCAAGAGACCCAGCTCCATTTCCTGCTCCTGACCAACTGTCACCCATTCCCTGCACCAGATCTGATCTTCCAATACTGACCCCCATCTCTATCCTGCACCTGGAATGCAACAGCACCCTGTATCGTCCGCCAGACCCAGTCTCTCCCAGAACTTGACACCCACCCTCTGCTAGACCCCATTTCTCACACGCAACCTGACTTACATGAGATATTGCATTATATACCTGGCCCTTTTGCCACCTTGCATCCTGACATCATACCCCCCCCCCCCCCCCCCCATACCCCACCTCTATTCACTTGGCATCCTTGCCACCTACCACAGTACCACCTGGGAACCTAACCCTACATCAATGAGCTATCGGAGGAAGTGGTAGAGGCTGTTAAAATTACAACATTTAAAAGACATCTGGATGGGTATATGAATAGGAAGGGTTTTATAGGGATATGGGCCCATTGCTGGTAAATGGGACTGGATTAATTTAGGAAATCTGGTCGATATGGCCAAGTTGGACTAAAAGGTCTGTTTCCATGCCAAACATCTCAATGATTCTGTTACTTTTCTTGACTTTTTATCCACCCAGCTATTTGGCAGCCTACATGCTATCCTCCTGGCACCCTACCCCTCACCTTATATACTGACTGTTAGCAGCTGTCAAAATGGCTATCTGTGATTTATGGACCTCTGAATTTCAAAATACAGCAACTGACTGTTTTGAAAAGTTGGTGAGTTAAATGAGTATGTTGAACTGTGTCCAACTTGACTTGACAGTGAGCACTGTGATCTCTTCATCAGTACTCTGAGATTTATGATATAAGGCAGGCTGCATTCTAGGTATGTCTATACTTTTGGATTAGACTTGTAGATTAGATTACCTACAGTATGGAAACAGGTCCTTCAGCCCACCAACCCTCCGAAGAGAAACCCACCCAGACCCATTTCCCTCTGACCAAAGCACCTAACACTATGGGCAACTTAGAATGGCCGATTCACCTGGCCTGCACATCTTTGGACTGTGGGAGAAAACCAGGTCACCCGGAGGAGACCCACGCAGACACAGGGAGAATGTGCAAACTTCACACAGACAGTAATCCCAGGGCTGGTATCAAACCTGGGGTCGTGAGGCAGCAGTGCTAACCACTAAGCCACCGTGCTACCCACAAAGTAGACATAAACTATTCAAAGAGGAAAACATTTTCACAATATCATAACCAAAACTAATTGTATTCAATGTGTGTTTTCTTCTTTCCTGCAGATGAATTTCTATGTCTTCATAAAAATTTTGAAAATGTTGCTTTCAAAACTTAAAGCCCAACAAATGCGATTCAGTGACTACAAATACAGGTCTGTATCTTCATCCTAACACAAGTGGGCTACTGTCCTTATGGTACGTTGGTGGGTAGGAAATGGGTCTTGTGAAGCAGTGGTGATATCTTGATCTCTGTGGTAGATGACATGTTCAAATCAAAAGTGAGGTCTGCAGATGCTGGAGATCAGAGCTGAAAATGTGTTGCTGGTTAAAGCACAGCAGGTCAGGCAGCATCCAAGGAACAGGAAATTTGACGTTTCGGGCCAGAGCCCTTCATCAGGTTTCCTGATGAAGGGCTCTGGCCCAAAACGTCGAATTTCCTGTTCCTTGGATGCTGCCTGACTTATGTTCAAATCCCATTTGTTAGCAGCCTACACATCCTTCCAATATACTTCTGACAGGTGGCAAAGTGGGCAAGGCTTCTGTTTGTCTTGATTTGGACTGGCACAAACTACAGCCCATGACAACAGGCTATCAACATGTTCCAGGAAAATCTAGCTTTTCAAAACTGGTAAATAGCACATTCTTTGCCTGCATCATGTGCCACTAGGTATGAGCAAAGAAGAAGAAGGTACTTGCCTATGGACTATGAACCATAGTCCATAAACAAGAATGATTGTCTCTCTATTACAGTCAGTGGGGCATATAACCTAAGATTTTCCACAGGCGCAACTGAACTAACTGCCCCACATGTTTATAATTAAAACTAAGATGTACCTACCTTAGAGGTACCAAAAAAGAAACTTGGAGATTCTTGTCTGTCTAAGGTATTAACTTTTCACTGGATGTAATAACTCAGGAAGCCTGAGTGGAAAGGAACATAGTTTGTGGTTGAATACCAAAATAGAGCCACTGCTCTTGGCACACAAAGGTTAGTCACTGCCCAAGGCAGATAGTTCTGGAGACCCATCCTGAGTCTGCCATATAAAGGGCTCAAGTAATGAGTTCCAAAAAAGCAGGCAAAGGTTTAAAGGGAGACCTTAGAGAAGTGGAGGATTTGAGGGGCATGGACAGGGTGGATAGAAAGTAGCAGTTTCCCTTCTTTCATGTGTCAATAACAAGGGGACCCACTATAAAGTGAAAGGCAGAAGGATTTGATGAAACTGTTTTTCACCCGGGAGTGATGGGAATCTGAAATGCACTGTTTGGGAGGGTAGTCAAGGCAGAAAACCTCACAACTTTAAAAAATACATGGGTGAATGCTTGAGGTGTCATAACATTCAAGACTACAAGCCAATTGCTGGAAAATGGGACCAATGTAGATTTGATATGGCTTTGGTGGTACAGACTTTTTGGGCCAAAGGACTGTATGACTTTGTTAGTTGTTTGAAAGGGTGAAAAGCGCAAGCAGACAGTTGTAGCATAACTGATGGGACAGAGTCAGAATGCGAGAGGATCAAGTACTATCACCACCTTCACTGGCCACAGACTAAGCAATGAACATTGCCATAATGACCAGAACTCACTGCTTCCTCATATACGGAAGATGCTCTCAGTGGTTAGATCCTATTGTCTCAGAGTCGAAGATTTTGCTGCTAGAAACGCACAGCCGGTCAGGCAGCATCTGAGGAGCAGGAGAGTTGACGTTTTCAGCATAGGCTCGCATTCCTGATAAAGGGCTTAAGCTCGTAATGCAGATTCTGATTAGATTCCCTAAAGTGTAGAAACAGCCCCTTCGGCCCAACAAGTCCATACCGACCCTCTGAAGATTTACCCACCCATACCCATTTCCCTCTGAACGATGCACCTAACACTATGGGCAATTTAGAAGGCCAATTCACCTGACCTGCACATCTTTGGACTGTGGGAGGAAACCGGAGCACCCGGAGGAAACCCACACAGCCACTGGGAGAATGTGCAAACTCCACACAGACAGTCACACGAGGCTGGAATCAGACCTGGGACCCTGGTGCTCTGAGGCAGCAGTGCTAACCACTGAGCCACTGTGCAGCCCTACTTCTCCTCGGATGCTGCCCGACCGGCTGTGCTTTTCCAGCACCACTCGCATGTACTACTTTGTCCTGCAAGAGATAGGGAATTGTGTCAATGAAAGTTGTGCAGTTATGTTTTGGTGATGCCCGAGCCCCAGTGTGTTTAAACCATGAGGTATGCATGTGAGTCTTATCGCAGTGCTGTGTATGTGTGTAAGAGCATCGTGTAGCATATGGATATTATGTATGAGTCCTGATGATAGGTTATAAATGACTAATGGAGTCATGGTAAAATAAGTAGTGGTTGAAGCTATTGGCATAGTTGATTAGATGTGGCATTGACTGACTTTGAACCTTGTGTTGGGTAATTGACCCTCTGTCAGCCTTGCATCCAGCTTCTTGAAGTTTGAGTCCTGGCATTGACCACCAGGGCTATCTTGCCCTCCGCTGATTCCTGAGTATATCTCTGGTGGGTCTCCTGATCCCTATAGATATGGGGCACCCCTTTCCATCTCCTTCTCCAGTATGTCAAAGAAGTTTGGAGCATTATCCCCCCCCATTACCAATCTCCCCTAGGTCAGATTCAATGGCCACCTGCTCCAATCACAATGAACCTCCTTTTGAGAGGTCTAGATAAGTTTTACGTGCTCTGGACTAGCTTTAATCATGCTTGCCGCAGACAATAGTGTCCTCCTTCTCCAGCCTCCAGCCAATCACAGTGTGGCCAGCACCAGCTGGACTATTCAGATTCTTTAAAACAGCAGAGAGCATAAAGTTCATGCATTGCCTGCATTGCTGCTGAAACATGCCAGTTAATGATTCACGATTATTCAGCCTGGTTTTTACGGGCTCTTGAATTTCACCCTGCACTGTCTCTCTGCATCATTGATGAATGTTCTGCTCCATCTCTATAAATATGATTTAATCCTTCTTAGTAATGTTCGTCCTTCATGGAAATCGTGTAGAGACAGATTGTTTGGGGATCTTTACCGAAGTCACTGCCAGCTATCAAACGCCAAAGATGGGATTACATTAGAATTAAAGGCTCCACAAGGCAGTGTTTATGCATTTCCTCCATTTTAACCTTGTATGGTCTGACAGTCAGCTTCACTCAGTTACTCCCAAAGGATACTGAGTTCAAGCACCACTCCAGAACTCGGGAAGTGCAGATTCAGTCAGTGTTCCTGCTTCATTGCATTTTAGTGACACAAGTGGGAAAACTTAAGTGCAGAATTTACAGGAATTGTCCTTGCCAATCAAATTCATGCATGAGGTATATTGCCATTCATGTGAGAGGCTACAGAATTGTGAAACCATGCCCTCGAAAGGAGACATTCTCTCGAGAACTGAAGGGGAAGTAAAGAAATGTCCTTAAGGATTTGGTATTTATTATCAATGTATAAACTGCACGAGGAATTTATCACTAAAACAAGTGTCAGCTTTTGGAAAATATACTTCCAATTATTTTATGGTGATAACTGAGCCATTAATTTTAGAAGAAATGATTTTGATTTGGGCTGAGATTAAGGATGTCTCTGTCTCCTGCTGATTGATTGGCATTGCTATCCTAGGATAGGCAGATTACCAACTGTGCAACTTAAGTTGGACAGTAACTCAAGTGATGTATTTCTCAAACATTAGTGTGCCAACTGTCAGACAGAGAATTTTAAAATGTTCTATTCCAGTAGAATTGAGGCCGTCTAACTTAAAGAATTCCCCCAAAAACCAAAAGCATTTTTTGTCACTCCAATGTTTTAGGTTGGCCAGATCGACCCTGGTTCTGATACCTCTGCTTGGGATCCATGAGTTTGTATTCATCTTCCTGATAGACGAGCACATTCCGGGTTTCCTGAGACATATCCGGATATTTATTCAGCTAGCGATCAGCTCCTTCCAGGTACAAGCAAGATTTCTTCAATAATATTCTGGGTGTTTATGTGAGTAAGTTGGGTATTAATTCTTTGGCCAGAATGTTAAGAATGGTGATGAGCTATTTAACTTATTAAAGCTCATATTTCAAACACAGTTTCTAGGCTAATCTATATCAAGTCACTGTGACTTATTTACTTTATTGAGTCTTGGCACGTGAGACTGGCATGTATTCCCTAACCTAGTTGATATTGAGGTTCTGGCAGTGGGATTTCCAATTGAACTGTTGTGGTCTTTGTGGTGCTAGTGGCCTAAGTAGGATTTTGACATGAGTGACAAGGAAGAAATGGTGAAATATGATCAAGTGTGGATGGCCTCTGACTTAGAGGGAAACTTTCACATGTTGATGTTTCCAAACACTCATTACTCAGTCCTTCTAGGTAGCACAGATTCAAGAGCTTGAAGCTGAGGAGGCAAGCTGCTGCCATGTATCATATCAAGAGTAAGAACTGTACTCCTTGTACAATGGAAGAGGTTGACATCTAGGCTTTATTCTCAAATGAGGGGCTAAATGTTGAGGTACAGTAGTTCTGGGTGGCACGGTAGCTCAGTGGTTAGCATTGATGCCTCTCAGTACCATGGACCCAGGTTCAATTCCCAGTTCAAGCGTCTGTCTATGTGCACATTCTCCTTGTGTCTACGTGGATTTCCTTTGGGTGCTCTGGTTTCCTCCCATAGTCCAAAGGTGTGCAGGTCAGGTGAATTGGCTGTGCTAAATTGCCCATAGTGTTCAGGGAGATATAGGTTAGGTTCATTAGTCATGGTTGAATATAGGGTAGGGGGAATGTGTCTGGGTGGATTACTCTTTGGAGGGTCAGTATGGACGGGTTGGGCTGAAGGGCCTGTTTCCACACTAGGGATTCTATGATTATATGGTATAACATAGTGGTCTTAAGTGCAAAACCAAAAATAGAAAAACACAATATTTACCACAAAAGGATTTAATAATTCATTGTGTGCACCAGAAACATAAGTACAATTGTTATTAGAAATTTGTTAAAACACAACTGATTCACTCATGATCACGTCCTGTCACCCTCTTACAATTTGACCAATGTGCAACTTTAGTTTTATATTGAGGTTGCCTCATGATGCTTTCTAACGTAGTCTGACCAGTTATTTAGTTGTAAAAGCATTCACCACTCTTGTGATGTTGCAGCTGGGGAGCCAACCTTGCTCACAATGTCCCGCATCCTGAAAACAAAAATTTCAGTAAAGCTTTGAGCACCTACATGGAAAAATGTGTTTTAAAAAGAAACTGCAGATGCTATGCAACTCCAACACGCTGGTAGAATATTCTCTGTTGAATGACATTTAACAGCATGATCCATTTACCGAAGAAATAGATCAACACCACAATATTTATTTGGTTGACCATATTCTTTCTGTATTTCATTGTTGTGGTACAGTAGCAAGTGGTGATGGGACAACACGTGGCTTGATATTAAGTAGACAATGTACAGCAAGTGGTAATTCACTAAATATTAGATCAAAAACCGTCTTTGTCATTTCTTTTTAATTCTGGTACGAAGCACACCTCTGGTACTTGACCATATTATTGTGTATAAAAATAAACTGAACCAAAAGGGAGGGACCATCTTGATATTATTTCAGTCACAGATTGTCTGTGGGCTGAGGAAGTCCCACAGGGGGAATGGTGAAAAATCAAAATGAATCATACTGAAAAATAATCATTGCAATCAACTCTTACTAAATCAGGCCAACAGCAGCATTCAGTTACATTTCATATGGGTAAATTGAGTTCTTCACCTCAGCCACGTAATGATAGCATATGAGAACACCTTAAAAAAAACACATAATGATAGTGAAAACTATTGCTCTGACAGCAGTGATGGTCATCCCTTCATATAAACATTTTGAAACTGTCTATCTCACTTAGGAAATCACAGTTCAACAACATTTTATTTTAAAAGAAAGTCAATAGTATATCATTTTTCTAACCTAAAGTCATCTTGCTATTAACATCTGTCTCTCTGCAAAGATCTCTCATCAAAACCTCAAGTGATTTTTTTCAACCTGTTTAGCTGAAAATTAAGGATCAGTCAATACTGTCTTTCTTTGGTAGTTAAAGGTAAAACTAGGGGTTAAAGAAATACCTGGCCGTACTGCACTGGACCTTCCATTTATCTAGGACCTTTCATATCCACCAGATGCCAAAAAGAGTTCCACAACTGGTTGGGTATCAGTTGAAACAGTGACGTTGCAACCAGCAAAAGATCCCACCAGTAGTAATTGATAAATAATCAGATAATGTATATTAGTGGA
This sequence comes from Hemiscyllium ocellatum, assembly GCF_020745735.1. Taxonomy (NCBI): domain Eukaryota; kingdom Metazoa; phylum Chordata; class Chondrichthyes; order Orectolobiformes; family Hemiscylliidae; genus Hemiscyllium; species Hemiscyllium ocellatum. Next base: position 46,829,260 of record NC_083425.1, on the reverse strand, counting down.
GTTGGTTGAGGATAATTGTTGGACATTGGGCAAACTTTCCTTTTTTTTTTGAATGGTGCTTTGGCATCTTACATTTATTGGATCAGACAGATTGGGTTTCACAGCCCTTCCAATTTGCAGCACTTAGGATCCAAAACCAATACATCCAATTTTATATTAAATTGGCTGTATTTAGTGCATTTTCCAACTTCTGAAGTCCTTTAGGACTTGAGTGAAGAATCAGTTGTACCTTCATTTTTATTCAAGCAGTTCCACAACAGGCTGAAACTGCCTGTACTTGCATTCCCTTAACAAACAGCTTACATTTGATCACTGACTTAAAATTGTCATCATTGTGGACAAATTTGACTCCTAAATTTTGTGCCAACACTTCATCATTGAGCTTTTTGAATTGACTAAGGAAAACTGCTGAATGATCCAGGTCACATGTTGAATCTGCTCTTAATAACCCTTTCAAACTAAACAAAAGACTATGTCTGTCAATGATACATGATGCCACTGTAAAGACTTTATGTGCAGATTGTAGGAGTTTCAATGTTATAGTTACTGCAATGTCAATGTAAGGTAACACAAAAGGTTTGGAAACTTCCTGAATCATGGCTGATTTTTTACAAAAAAAAGAGTACGGTTGAGTGAGATTCCAGTGCAAGCCTGTTACAACAAAATAACCCTCGGTGGACCAATTTTTGAAAAGTTGAATTTGGTTTGTGGCATGCATAGACATGGTTACATTTATTGCCCAGTTCTAATTGCCCTAGAATGCAAGTTCTCTCAAGTTTTAAGGGACTTTATAAGTTGGCTAGTGCTCTGAATGGTGAACTGTACAGGAACAAATATATATTTTTAATATAACAAATTTGAGGAAAACTATTTTTCTTTATTTACAATACTATATCTGCACCTAATTGACTAATCTATGCCAAATCCACTGCAGCTTTAGTACACTGTTAAGTGGAAAGTATCTGGCAACAATTCAATGGACAACAATAGTCTTTTCTTCCCCTGCAGGGTTTTCTGGTGGCCTTGCTATACTGCTTTGCCAATGGCGAGGTAAGGAATTGATTGAATATAGTCTCGTTGTACACATGTCTCCATAATAACGGTGTGTTAATTGTGATAATAAATTTTGTGTCCACAGTGAACCAGGAATACTTCAGATTGGATACTTTGGAACAATTTTTCAACTGACCGTAAATAGATCAGTTGGTTTATTTTGAAGAAAATTGCAAATGGCACAAATACCTTCTTGCTTTATCTGATTTATCAGTGGTTTTATTTACTGATTTTAATATAAGAGCACCAAACATGTTTATACTGTCTGCAATTTGTATACATGTTTTTTCTGTCTAAGAACAAAATAAAGCTGGACCATTTTTGTGCGAGCATGGATGATGTATGTGCACACTTTCCCCACCTCTGTTTGGCTTTGTGTCTATCTGCATGTCCTATGCAAGTGCTCCCTCTGCTGGACTGAGCTTTTTATGTATAACATACACCATGTACTATGCAACCTTTTCGTTGGAAAGCATACACCACCTGGTATTCACTACACTCTCCAATTCCCACACAGTTTCTGTGAGATTGCAGTTGGCTTGTCCTCCGATACTCCGCCTTGCAAAGTTCTTCATGATTTTACTTGCTCACTGCATTGGTTTTCATACTGAAGTTGAAAATAAAGTACCGTGGGTGCTGGAAACCTGAAATAGAAACTGGAAGTTCTGGAGAAGCTCAGCAGATCTGTCAGCATCTGTGGAAGGAGAAACATATTAACGTTTTGAGTCCAGTGTAGTTTTTCCACAGAACTTCAGATGTTCTGAAGAAGAGTCAGAGAGATGTATAGCATGGAAACAGATCCTTGCCTCTTTCTCTATCATCACAGATGCCACTAAACGTCTTGAGTTTTTACAATGTTTTCAGTTTGTATTTCTGAACTGAAGAGTCCACTCAACCAAGATCAATTTTATGCAGCCTTAGACCCTTGACTTTTATTCTGGAATCTGTTCTTTGATCTCCTCTCTATTCCCCTGTTACCATCAGAATGCATTTTTCCTAAGAATCTTTTATCTATTGAATTTTCTTCAATGATGCTGGTTGGCTTATTCAAACATTTTCTTTTTGCAGTATCCTGGATCTCCATATTAGCTTATCTCTCCTTTAGTGAGTGCTGAATCTGTGAACATAGCTCATCCTGGCTTAGTGCCTTCCATGGATATGCAGAATCTTTACATTAACTTGTTGCTTAACCTGCGCACCTCTCTTCATATTCAGTGATAGTGACATTGGTAAAATCAGATTGTTCATTTCCTCAGCCATACTATTTCAAGGTTGCTTCTCGGCTTCTCAGCCTGATCTTTGTCCCTGTCAGTGAAAATTCTCTTTGAATTTCCTCAGCTTCCCAGTGTTTGACATGAAATTACGTCTTCTTAGTATCTGACATCAGAGTTCAATCTGCAATCACTGTTTATTCACCAATCTATGTTGCACTTTGAGTACATCAGTTAAGGGTCTATCAATTACCTCAATTGGGATAATTGCTCATTTGATATCAGATTGTGTGTTTCTAATTGTCTTGAGAGACAATGGTGTAGGTCTAGGAATTCTAAGAACCAGGTACTGTTCTGGGGACCCGGTTTGAATCCCAGCACAGCAGACAGCAGAGTTTGAATTGTTTGAATCATAGAACTTTACAGTAGAGAAGGAGGCCATTTGACCCATTGTGCCTGTACCAGCTTCTGAAAGAGTTACCCAGCTAGTCCCACTCTCCAGCCCTATCTCTGTTGCCTTATACCTTTATCCCTTTCAAATATATATAAATTGAATAAAAACTTGGAATAAGAAGTTAAATAATTGCCATGAGACCATTGTAGATTGTTGCAAAAGCCTATCCAATTCACAAACGCCCTTTTGGTTGACTCATAACTGCCCTCTGAACCGGCCTGTTAAGCCATTCCTGTGAATCAAAACTGCCAGAAGGCATCTCATCATTGGCCTTTCAAAGGAAACTGAAGATAGGTAATAAATTCTGATCCTGATGCCTACATTCCATGAATCAATTTAAAGAAATGTTTTCTGTCTAAATTCTAATCATTGTTGATAGCAAAACAAAGAAATTCTGCCAATTCAGCATAGTCATCTTGCTGACAATAGCAACAAATTTCTAATGCAAGAAAATTAAATACAATGATTTCTGTCCTCTGATTATGAAATTTTCTAATGGTTGTCCTTTCAAAATTGGCTGTTCAGTAACCAAATTTTTGTTAGCCATTATTGACTGTGATTCCATGACTTTAATTAAATTGACTTCAACTATTGGAGAAAGATTCAAGTCAAAACATGTTCATACACAAGAATATGAATTTTTGATTGTGAGGTGTTAATATCAAATTTTGTTAATATGGTGCCAAATCATTGTGGACTTGTTGGGCCAAAGGGCTTGTTTCAACACTAGGGATTCTATGATGATGATTCAAATATCTAAGAGATAAAGGTAACAAGGCAAACGTGCTGCCAACTTAGTTCATTGTGTTTAAATGTATATGAACCAGAGTCAGCCAGGTATTATCTGGGTTTTATAGTAGTGGTTGGTTGACATAAAACTGTAACTAAAACTGTTAGCAAGTGACCATGTACAAAGACACCTAGATCTTACTGTGCCACATAATTCTCTCTCCATTTAAATGATATTCTGATTTCTTATTCTTCTTATCAAAACAGACAACCTCATATGTTTCCAGATTATCTTCCACCTGCAAAATATTTGTCCAAGCAGATATCTATTTATATCCCTTTGCAGAATCTTTCTGTCATCCTCAAAACTTTCTTTCCTATCTTTGTATTGTCAGCAAGTTTGGTTGCAGTATGCCTGGTCTCTTCATCCAAGTCATGAACATGGATTAAATAGTTGGGGATCCACCTAGAGAATAGTTGATCCTTGTAGAACTATGCTAGTTATAGCTTGTCAACCTGGAAAAAAAATTATCCAGACTCTCTGGTCCCAGTTTTTTTAAAGTATTAGGAGAATTCTGGTACCACAAATCTAACCATTAAAAATTGGTCAGCCAAACTTCCCATTTTCATCGTGGTAGTTGGGTCTGAATTGGAAGTTGGGAGAATATGCTTGAATTGAAGGCAGGATGCATTAAAAGCCTGCCTGAGGATTTGGCACTGTGTTCAACATTTAAAAATAAAAACATAAAATATCCATAAACCCACTTCCATGCTGTTGTATGTTCTGTACCCACATTACCCTCCAGATCAATCTATGCATCCTCAATACCACCTAAGTAGAGGCATCAAGTCCATGTCATTGCCCAACTCATCTGCAAGATGTAATCCTTGCCATCCTCATTCCACATTAAGCATGATGCAGTATAATGAGGCAGCTTTCATGAGCTACTGGTGTAGGAATTGAACTCACTCTTGGTACCTCCTGTACCTTTCTCTAATTATCCGGGCAAATCATGCCCAATTCCACCTCACTGACATCTGTCCCAATGCCCCTACTGTTGTTAAATTATTAGAGTTATCAGACATCCAGCACAGAATGAGCAGAAATTTCCTCCATCTGAATATTGTTATGAAGTTGAAGTATGTGCTGTACCTTTAAGAGAGAATGAATGCTGTTTTGCACTGAGAGCTGATAAACACTTGTTATATGACTAGCTAGCAGTCTGAGTGTACTGGAAAATTGAAAATATATAACTTTTGGCTATGAAATAGATACCTGAGATGGTTGCTGTTTTGCCAATAATTTGAATTTAACCAACCAATTTAAATTATGCCCCAGGATGCTAAAATCAACTAGGAGAAAGTGAGGACTGCAGATGCTGGAGATCAGAGCTGAAAAATGTGTTGCTGGAAAAGTGCAGCAGGTCAGGCAGCATCCAAGGAGCAGGAGAATCGACGTTTCAGGCATTCCTGAAGAAGGGTTTATGCCTGAAACGTCAATTCTCCTGCTCCTTGGATGCTGCCTGACCTGCTGCGCTTTTCCAGCAACACATTTTTCAGCCAGGATACTAAAACCCAATCGGGTTTGGATTTATTGTTTTCTGCTAACATCGAACTAATGAGACGATTCAATGTTCAGGGTAAAAAGAAGCTGGCATTTTGAAAGTTAGCAAGAGTAATTGCCATTGAGAAAGACTGCTATTCAAAAACACTCTATCGAAGCTACCTTTTTCATTAAAAAATAAGAAAGAAGATGACCCACGGAGATCTTCAGCTGAAAGAAGAAATATACTGGAGTTGACAGCCGCTGTGTGGTTTTGCAATCAAGTTGATGTAATTTTGATGTGTTTTCTTTTATTTGAACAGTATGTTGTTTATAGAGTTGGAGGCAGATAATAAGCAGTTAAGAGAAAGGGGGGCTTAGAGTTGTAAATAGTTGTTGTAACAAAGCTTGAAGCCATTTTCTTCAACTTCTGTTCCATTCTTGAAGTCCATCCATCTCCCTGTTGACTATCCAAAGGTAAACAGGGTTATTTGTACTTTGGTATCATATTTGATCCAGGTTGCACTTCTCTCCATCACTAAAACCACTTGATTTAATTTGATTTGATTTATTATTGTCATGTGTAGTGTCAAATATTGTCTTACAATACCAACGCATCAGGGTAATAGAATAGAGTGCAGGATACAATGTTACAGCTGCTAAGTAAGTGCAGAGAGATCAACATTAGAGGTCGATTCAAAAGTCTGGTAAAGATGAGGAGAAAGCTGTTCTTGAATCTTTTTGTATGCATATACAAATGTCTTTACCTTCTGCCTGTTGGAAGCAGATGCTAGAGAGTATAACCAGGGTGGGAGGGGTCCTTGATTATGTTGATTGCTTTCCTGAGGCAGTAGGAAGTATAGATGAGGTTAGTGGATGAGATATTGGTTTCTGATGGACTGGGCTGTATTCACAATTCTCTGTAGTTTCTTTCTGTCATGGGAAGTATTGCCATAATTACACTATGATGCATCCAGAAAGGGTACTTTCTATGGTGCAACTATAATGTATGATCCTTTATGGACATGCTGAATTTCCTTAGCTTCCGAAGGAAATAGAGGCTTCCAAATCCATGGCATTGTCCAATTCATCTGCAGCTGTAATCCTTGCTCCCTACCTTTGTTACCTCAGGAATTGACAGTTCACTCCTGGCTGGCTTCTCCTATTCTTCCCTTTGTAAACTTGAGGTGATCACAAAACGACAGAACAACCTCGAATATCTGAACGGATGGGGAGTATCTCGTTCCGATAGCTGAGTTGGGATCGTTGGGATCACTGTTCAGATAACACTCTTACAGGAACTTGAGATCTTGTTAGGATAATCCGAAATTCCGATACTTGATGTTCGGATAACCAAGGTTGCCCTGTATACTACCTGAGTCTTGAGTCACACAGATTAACATCTCACCTCTGTACTCTTTAACTGGAAGCCACTGAGGTTAATCAATACATTCAATTTAAAATTCTCACCCTTATCTTCAAATCCATTTACGGCCTTGCCCCTCTTTATCTCCTTTAGCAATCGTCCTAGGTTTCTTGTCACTCTGACCTCTGGAGAGTTGCTGATTTAAATCATTCTATCAGTGGTGGCTGCACCTTCAGTTGCATGAGACACTAGACCTAGAATTCCTCTGTAACCCTCTTTCTCTCATTCCTTTTTTATGGTTCTCCTCATAATCTTCCTCTTCAACCAAGCTTTTGGTCACCAACCCTAACAAGACTCCTTTTCATGTCTTACAGTCCAAACCTACACAGCAGCTTAGACATTTTACTGCAGGAAAGCATGTTTGGTGCAACATCCTTAACAGAGAATCTGGAATTTATGTGGGCTACTTATTTCCTCAACTGAATGGGTAATATAGACCACAAAGTCTGAATCAGGAAGTGTCAGTGAGAATATCAAATTTCAAATCTAATGTTGATCTTGCCTTTATGCACTTCCTTTGCAGCCATAACTTTGTATTCCTCGCTCAGTTCAATCTTTCCATGGTCTTTCTGTCTTGTATGTTATGATCTGTCTGTACTGCACACAAAACAGATCTTTTCATTGTACTTAGATACATGTGACAATAATAAATCAAATCAAATCCAATAATCAATGTCAAATCATACACAGAAAGCAAAATAAAGAGAGGGGAAGAAAAATAGGATTATGGGAAAGACATAAGAAAAGCATTAAAAAGCTTTTAAAAATATCTCCACCAATAATTAACATCTGAAGGAACTTTATACTCATTAAGGTTCATTTTCAGCACCAGAGAGGCTTCTGTCTATTCTATTTAATGCATGCAGTTATCAGGCATTAACTGAGGACTTGCATGTCCTCTTATGAATAATGATAAGCCATCAGTATGTCCAGGCAGCAATGCTCTAGGGTATAATTTAGTTTGACTGCTTACCCTTCTTCCATGGTTATTCCATGCCTGGGTTTTGCTGCGTTCATTCCTGATGAAGGGCTTATGCCCAAGATATTGACTGTCCTGTTCCTCTGATGCTGCCTGACCTGCTGGGCTTATCCAGCTGCAGACATTTCGACTCTGACTCTCCAGCATCTGCAGTCCTCAATTTTCTCTTAGTTCCTGCATTCATTGTCCACCAGCACCCTGGAAGCCTTCCATTACCAATGGCCACTGAGAGAATTGCAGTGTGTCATCAACCTTAGAAATATCACGTCAATCTGATTAGCTCAATTCCTAATGTTTGAGGATATTTATATTTGGTTGCATTATATTAGTTGTGGGGGCACCATTCCTGTTTATTCTAGTCCTCCTGCTAATTGAATCAACAGAGGGATAATTGGGTTGTTGTTTTAGGAGGTGCATGCTTGTCTGTGTGCCTCTGTAAATAAATGCTCAAAAATGTGTAAAGGTTGGTTCCAGTTCAACACCTGGCTTCCTGGAACAAAAGAGTTAAAACATGCCGCAATGTTCTTAATTTACTTACACTGTAATAGGTCAGCCATTGCATTTCTGAGTATATTTGGTGCGTAACCATAGAACACTCTCTTCACATCATGATATTTTCATGCAGAAGTCTCTCAGCAAGGTCCCATAATAGTAGAGCTTCTGGAGACGCAAGTCAGCCCAGACAGCAACTCCCTAATTTGTGCATTTTCCTGCACATTTGCAGTCGTAGCTAGTTGCTGTCTGATATGTTCTTGAACAACAGAATGCTGTAGTCCTCACAACTATGCTTATTGCAAAATACAGCCCATGTTTATAAACCAGGGTGCCTACTTTCGTGAATGTGTGGAATTAAGGGGCTGGTAAATGCAGAGTAGCGTGCCATCAATGACACAAAATTTCATCAGTAACCTTTAAATGGGTGTATGATAGAATTATTTTTAAATTTCTTTGATGTCCTCTTTACGCATTGTTGGGGATGAAATTAATTACAAAGCGGGTGACTTGCTCGTAATGGTCTAACTTAGAGAAACAACGAATCATGCCACACAAACCTTGAGTTATTGATTGTGTATTGAGTTATTGAAGTTGACCCAATGGTCACAAGTCACACTGATGAGATACAGAGAGTTGTGTGATTATATAGGTTACAGTCACTTAACAATTAGCAAACCGTTAATTGCTGAATAATGAGTAAGTAGGCACTTTGCCCAGTCAGTAGCCCCAGTCACGTGATGTCTGGACAGTGCTAGTTAGTGGCTGGTAAGCAAGTGTTAATATGACAATGGATTCTTGTAAAAGAAGAACATTCCCGTGCTGGGAAAGAATTCACCATCAGGTGTTAGTACAGCTACAAGGTCAATCACCTCCCTGAGCCTGGGAATGTACAAACTTAACAAACTGACACTAACATGAGATTTAAAATGGATTCCAGGCTTATAATATGTGACAAGATGGCTGCTTTGGTTGTAAAAATTCTCCCACACACATCAAGCAAATTCTTATTTTTTTTTTCATTTTCCTGCAGGTCCAAGCAGAGTTGAAAATGCGATGGAAATGCTGGCTGCTGGTAAATCACTTTGAATGTACCAGCTGTGTCTTTGGCAAACACTTCACATTTCTGGGGAAATGCCCCAAACCCAGGTCCAACAGTTATATCTACAATAGCAGCTCCTACTATAGTGATACCAGGACGTCCAGTATGCAACTGAGTACAGCACCGATGACAGAACTGCAAGCACACAAAGCTATTCCAATGGAACAGTTCACCCAGGCTCGTGTGTCTGAGAGCAGCGAAGGAGAAGCAGACATTAGAGAGAGCCAGATGTAAGGACAGATCTGGACAAATCAAGTCCAACATTAAGTTTTGTAAACTGTGAAGTCTTTTAATGTAACAAGTGAGTTAGAGTCACAATCTGAACCTACTTTGTGACTGACCTCTTTTCATTGTAAATATTGAATTTTGCAAGTGACCAGGTTTATTTGGAAGGCATTTTAAAATCTTGCTCTTCCAATGTTCTGTCTTTGTAGAACTGGGCCTTGGACAGGAGAAATCTATCATTGAATTTTGGCCCACATAGTCAGCTGATGTCAGAAGAGTTGCTACAATTATATGTGTGTGTGTGTCTGTGTGAGTGAGTGAATGAATGAGTGTGTATTTGTGTGTGGGGGGGGGGTGGGGGAGGGGGGCGTAATTTGATTTAATTTTGATTTGATTTATTATTGTCACATCTACCTAGGTACAGTGAAAAGTGTTCTTTTGTGTGTGCAATACAGGCAGATCATACCATTCAAAGTGCATAAGGGTAATAGATCAGAGCAAGGAATACAATGTTACAGCTGATGAGAAGATGCACAAAGAATGAGGCCAGCATCCAATGTGAAATTTGAGAGGTCCATTCAGCAGACTAATAACAGCGGGGAAGGTGCTGTTCTTGAAACTGTTGGTATGTGTGTTTAAGCTTTTGTATCTTCTGCCTGATGGAAGAGGTTGGAAGAGATTGTAACCAGGGTGGAGGCGGTCTTTGATTATACTGGCTACATTTTCGAGGCAGTGGGAAGTGTAGACAGAGTCAATGGATGGAAGCTTGGCTTGTGTAATGTGGGTTGTGTTCACAACTCTGCAATATGGTCTCTCTGAGCGAGTGAATGGTGTCTGTGTGTAAGTCTGTATCTGTGCCAGTGTGTTAGTCTGTGTGTCTGTAGCTATGACTGTGCCCGTGGTTGTATGTGAGAGAGTTGGTGTGTAGGGTTGGTTGCAATGACTTCTGCCTGACACTCATTTTTCAGGTTCAGATTAGTCAGTGCTTTAAGGAACAATGTCACAGAGGGAAAAAAGAAGAAAATCCCAACTTAAGCATGGTCTGACCTTATCTGCTTACTTTGGGAACAACTATAAGTTTATTTTTGTAATACATACCCACATCTGAACATGTGCCTCCTTCTTTGTGTTAAGCCAAGTGACCTCCTTCCTGCTTCAATATGTAAACCGTTACTGTCTTATCTTTTAGGATCAAGCCCTATAAGGTTTCATAATGATACCCAGCTTGTACATACAGTACACTAAGGTAAACATTCCCCTCACCCCCAGTTTTGGGGCATTATCTAAAATATAAACTAAAGTCATTCAATTTATGTATTTAATGTTATTTTGTGAGTTTCTTTTTAAGAAAGAAATTTGTACTCATTTGAAATGTGCCCAGACAATAAACTTTATTAAACTATACCCTAAAAGTCATTTGCAGAATCGCTAGCTCTCAGCTTTTGTTTGATCTGAATCTTCTGGTCTGAATCAGAATCTTGGGGTTTTCAACTTGAATCAGGCAAATACAGGGGGCTTCTATCCAAACCTCCAAGGCAGAAGCCTTCATCATTAAACAGTTGAGAAAAGGTTTAGGAGCAGCAGAGCAAATCACCACGGAGACCCCCCCATTTATGGTCATAGCTGTAATATTGCAGGTTTTAAGGTCCCACTGCCACTTTATCTGCTACTGAGAGAAGGTAATTAGGAAGGGGAGTAGTGTGCCATATCGGTGAGGCTGAGGGTACAAAAAGTTTGGGGAGAAGAGTGGTAGGGAAGTGGGTGAGGAGGTAAAGTGGGTTAGGTGTTGCAGGAGGGTAAAGTGTTAAGATATCCAAGAAGCGGTGGTTGGATTGACTGTTGATTTGGGAGTGGGGCAAGTGAGCTGTTGCAAACGTGTTGCTGGTCAAAGCACAGCAGGCCAGGCAGCATCTCAGGAACAGAAAATTCGACGTTTCGAGCATAAGCCCTTCATCAGGAATAAGAGAGAGAGCCAAGCAGGCTAAGATAAAAGGTAGGGAGGAGGGACTAGGGGGAGGGGCGATGGAGGTGGGATAGGTGGAAGGAGGTCAACGTGGGGGTGATAGGCCGGAGTGGGGTGGGGGCGGAGAGGTCAGGAAGAGGATTGCAGGTTAGGAGGGCGGTGCTGAGTTGAGGGAATCGACTGAGACAAGGTTAGGAGGGCGGTGCTGAGTTGAGGGAACCGACTGAGACAAGGTGGGGGGAGGGGAAATGAGGAAACTGGAGAAATCTGAATTCATACCTTGTGGTTGGAGGGTTCCCAGGCGGAAGATGAGGCGCTCCTCCTCCAGCCGTCGTGTTGTTGTGTTCTGCCTGTGGAGGAGTCCAAGGACCTGCATGTCCTCGGTGGAGTGGGAGGGAGAGTTAAAGTGTTGAGCCACGGGGTGATTGGGTTGGTTGGTTCGGGCGGCCCGGAGGTGTTCTCTGAAGCGTTCCGCAAGTAAGCGGCCTGAATCACCAATATAGAGGAGGCCACATCGGGTGCAGCGGATGCAATAGATGATGTGTGTGGAGGTACAGGTGAACTTGTGGCGGATATGGAAGGATCCCTTGGGGCCTTGGAGGGAAGTGAGTGTGGAGGTGTGGGCGCAAGTTTTACATTTCCTGCGGTTGCAGGGGAAGGTGCCGGGGGTGGAGGTTGGGTTGGTGGGGGGTGTGGATCTGACGAGGGAGTCACGAAGGGAGTGGTCCTTGCGGAACGCTGATAGGGGAGGGGAGGGAAATATATCCTTGGTGGTGGGGTCCGTTTGGAGGTGGCGGAAATGGCGGCGGATGATACGTTGTATGCGGAGGTTGGTGGGGTGGTAGGTGAGAACCAGTGAGGTTCTGTCTTGGTGGCGGTTGGAGGAGCGGGGCTCAAGGGCGGAGGAGCCGGAAGTGGAGGAGATGCAGTGGAGGGCATCGTCGATCACGTCTGGGGGGAATCTGCGGTCCTTGAAGAAGGAGGCCATCTGGGCTGTGCGGTGTTGGAATTGGTCCTCCTGGGAGCAGATGCGGCGGAGACGAAGGAATTGGGAATATGGGATGGCGTTTTTACAGTGAGCTGTTGGTCAATCAGTTTTCCATGGGGGGGTGGGGGTGGTTCTTTGCAGGCAGGATCTGTCATGTGTTTGTGGCATGGAATTCAGAAGTCCATGGGGAAGGGGAGGGAGGGTCTGATGGAGGAGGGGGAGAGAAGCTGATTCAGTGAGAGTGATTGGGTTGTATGTTTTACATTTAGTCAGGAGTTACAGTCAGCTTTAACTCCTATACATTTCCCTAGGTGGAAGGTAACTAAGTTGAAACCTTCCAAACTCTCTGACTTACCAGGTAATCATTATATCCCCACTTGTAATTTTCAGGGAACTTTATTCTCCAGCTATCCATAAAAATGAAAATTTGGATTTCCTAAGATCGACCAAAGATTATTATTGCTGAGTGTCCACATGACAGATGTCTTCACCACTGTATGGCAGAAGTGAATATTATAAATCCTCCCACCCTGCTTTTGACCCCAGTTTAAAAAAAATGAAAAATCCATTGCTGGGTTCAGAAAAACATAAAGAGCTTTCATTTATGTGCAATCCTGTTGCATCCTTAGGGTATACTGAGCTGCTATAAGAACACCGGCACATGAGTATGCCACTCACACCTGAGAAGCACCACAAATCCATTTGTTCTCTGCACTATTCTTTATACCTGCAGCCAACGAAAATCTATTGAGCTCAATTTTGAAAAGTCGAATTGACATCCTATCCATTTGCTTTTGAAGGAGAGAGTTGCAGATATCTTACTACCATATTTATGCTTCCTGATTTCATACCCAAAAGGCATAGTTTTAATTTTAAGATTGTATTCTTCTGTTCTGGATTATACTGTCAGAGGAAAAGGTTTCTCTGAACCTACCCTGTTGAATCTCTTTTATTTTATTTGAAATGTCTCCAGGAGATGACCCTCCAACCAATTCGACTTGAGGCCTTACCTGAGCAACATGTCCATACAATTTAACCTTGACGTTCTGGTGAAGACATGTCACATCATTACAAAGCCCAGTATATTCTTCCTGCAGTAAGATTGCCAGAACTGAGCACAGAACTGTAAATAGGCCATGACCAAGGCTCCTGCCAACTGATGCAAAGCATTCTCCTCTTCCTGTTCTCTGAATTCAGGATTGATGCGCGTTCTTTTATCATTCCCATTTCTATGTAGAAAACCCCAGCACTGATCAGTCAGGCACTTGGGAAATCAAAGGAAGAATAACTTACTAATCAGTGTTTACTGATGTTGCTTACAAAAGAAATTTTAGGCAGAATTGGGAGAACTCTCTACTCTATTCATTAATACCTGTGATCTTATTTAATGTAAGGAGCCATAGTCCACAAAGCATCTTTCGGTTTGAGAGAGACAATTGGTCATGTGTAGCCTGAGGGTAACCATACCACATGCACAGTATAAGGTGAGGAGGTAAGGTAAAGTGATGCTGGGTTTATTTTCACTTACCCACCCGGGCTACCCCACCGTCTTTAGGACATCATACAAACAGCCATTCAAGTACTCAGAGTTTCAGTTTAAGACCTCTTTCCCCATTGAGAATAGCCTTTATATTTACATACAAGGGCCCAACTCTGTTTGTGCCCCTCATCACAAGTCTGCTTTGCACTGACTCAACTACGTAGCACCAACACTGGCTGTATTCAGGAAAACCAGGCTGAACAGTCAATCCTTAAACAAACCTTAAAGGCAATCAGCAAGGTAAAATATATAAATGTATTTATCGAATGTGGAATCAGGAGAAACCATTTGCATTTCCCAATCCCACATTTAGTTTTCTCTCAGCCCCCACCCACCATTACTGGCTATCTCTCCCTCACAATCACTCACTCACTCAGATACTAATCACTTCCACTGGTCTATGCCACCGTCACTGGCCATCATCCCAAATAGTGAAGGAAGTGACCCTGGAAATATTGGTGATCAACTTTCAAGATTCAAGTTTCTTCAATGAACTATTCCTATGAATTGGGGTGCAGCCAATGTGACCCGATGGCTTAAAAATGGGGTAGAAAGAAAACAGGAAGTAAACTAGTTGGCCTGACATTGATAGTGAGGAAAATGATAGAGTTCATTACAAAAGATTTGAAAGCACAGCACCTGGAAAACATTGACAGGCTTGAACAGAGACGGCATGGATTTGCAAAAGGGAAATCAAGCTTAGAATTTTTCAAGGATGTAACTCATGGTATTGATAATGGCAAGCCAGTGAATTGTAGTTTATTGAACTTTAAGAAGTCAAATAAGAAAATATCAAGTAACAGGTAGCATGTAAAATTGAAGTACGTAGGATTGGGGATGATGCACTTCTGTGAATGGGGAAACTGCATAACAAACAAAAAACAAAAAGTAGGAATGAATAGGTCATTTTCTGAGTGGCAGCCAATGATCAGTGGAATACCATAGAGGTCAATGCTTGGTCCCCAGCTCTACACAATATGTAATAATGATTTAGATGAAGAAACTAAATGTAATATCTCCAAGTTTGTAGATGACATAAAGCTGACTGGGAGGGCTATGTGTGAGGAGGATGCAGAGATGCTTCAGTATGATGTAGACGAGTTAATTGAGTGGGTTCATTCATGCCAGATGAAGTACATTGTCCATAATTGTAAAGCTAGCCACTTTGATGTGGAGGAGCTGGTGTTGGACTGGGCTGGACAAATTTAAAAACCACACAACGCCAGGTTATAGTTCAACAGGTTTAATTGGAAGCACTAGCTTCCGGAGTTGTGCTCCTTCATCAGGTGGTTGCCCTGATGAAGAGGCAACGACTCAAAAGCCTGTGCTTCCAAATAAACCTATTGGACTATAACCTGGTGTTGTGTGATTTTTAACATTAGCTACTTTGGCAACAAAAACAAAAAAGCAGAGCTGAATGGTGATGGATTGGGAAAGAAGGCAGTGCGACAAGATTTGGGTTTCCTTGTACACCAGTCACTGAAAGTAAATAAGCACGCAGCTGCAGCAGGCAGTGAAGAACACAGATGGTACGTTGGCCTTTGTTGCCAGAGGATTGGAGTACAGGAGCAGGGATGTCTTGCTGCAATTGTACAGAGCATTGGTGGGATCACAGCTGGAGCACTGTGTGTAGTTTAAGTCTCCTTACCTCAAAAAGGATGTTGTGGCTTTAGAGGGAGTGCAACAAAGGTTTATCAGACCAATTCCTTGGGTGGCAGGACTGACCAATGAAGAGATGCTGGATCAATTGGAACTCTATTCACTGGAAATTAGAACAATGAAGAGAGATCTCATGGAAGCCTATATAGTTCACTACAGCAGTAAGGATTTTTGAGAGTCCAGAGCAGTCTAAGACAGGCATAGGCCATGAGTGAGATGAGGAGAAATTTCCTCACCACGAGCCTGTGGAATTTATTGCCGTAAAAAGCAGTTGAGTCCAAAATACAATAGCTGTTTTGTCTTTAGGGCTAAAGGGATCAAAGGGTATGGGAGAAAATGAGAACAGGATACTGAGTTAGATGTTTGGTCATGATCATGTTAAATGACAAAACAGGGTGGAATGGTTTACTTCTATTGCTATTTTCTACCTCCATCAGTGACCCAATGCTTTGTCCCATCAGCCTGCCTCACTTACCCAAGGCCTGACATTTAGATCTTGTTGACCCAGTTTTCAGTGGCTGAGCAAGTTGCCTCTCACTCCCTGGCACTCAACTTCCTCTTGGGAATTAGGGCTAAGATTCCTCATCAGGAAGGACTTAGGGCTAACCTGGAGCAGAATTAGCTTCATACCCTGTTCTGCAAGAATGGGTGCATGTACATTTCAATGCCTTGTAACTGGCATTGATTTAAAGAGCGCAGTAACAGTTCTCTGCCGGGAAAAATGGAAATAATCAAGATGGAATTAATTGAGCTTGAATTAATCAAAAATGAAACATCAAAATCCTTTGGAAATGCTGGACAATTCTTGCATGAACTAGTTTTTTGGTTACCACAGGTGATAGGGTCTGTGAGCATTGGCCCAGTTTATCAGAGATTGAGTACTCTATCTGGAATCATTGAGTTATGACCAGGTTGTGTTACATCACTTTCATTCCTGATGAAGGTCTTTTGCCCGAAACGTCGATTTTCCTGCTCCTTGGATGCTGCCTGATCTGTTGTGCATTTCCAGTACCACTCTAATCTTGACCCAGACCAACAACAGTCCTGCTCTGCTGCAGGTATCCACTCCACTCCCCCAGACACTCAGCCACACCAAAGTAAGTTGTGCTGCTCCAGGACTCGCTTTTCATCTTGCGATCTCCAGGACACATTTCCCCTTGCACTGCTTGAGGATACACTTACCTTCATCCTGCACCTGGACTCATTTCGCCTCATGCTGTTCCGGGACTCGTTTCCCCTCACTCAGCTCCGGGACTCGATTCCCCTTGCACTGCACCAGGACTCAATTTCCTCATCCTGCTCCAGGACTCATTTCCCCTTGCGCTACTCTGGGACTCATTTCCCCTTGCGCTGCTCCAGGACTCATTTCCCCTTGCGCTACTCCAGGTCTCATTTCCCCTTGCGCTACTCTGGGACTCATTTCCCCTTACGCTACTCTGGGACTCATTTCCCCTTGCGCTACTCTGGGACTCATTTCCCCTTACGCTATTCTGGGACTCATTTCCTCTTGCGCTACTCCAGGACTCATTTCCTCTTGCGCTAGTCCAGGACTCATTTCCCCTTGCGCTACTCTGGGTCTCATTTCCCCTTGCGCTACTCTGGGTCTCATTTCCCCTTACGCTATTCTGGGACTCATTTCCTCTTGCGCTACTCCAGGACTCATTTCCCCTTGCGCTGCTCCGGGACTCATTTCCCCTTGAGCTACTCTGGGACTCATTTCCCCTTGCGCTACTCTGGGACTCATTTCCTCTTGCGCTAGTCCAGGACTCATTTCCCCTTGCGCTACTCCGGGACTCATTTCCCCTTGCGCTACTCTGGGTCTCATTTCCCCTTACGCTACTCTGGGACATCATTTCCCCTTGAGCTACTCCAGGACTCATTTCCCCTTGCGCTACTCCGGGCCTCATTTCCCCTTGCGCTACTCTGGGTCTCATTTCCCCTTACGCTACTCTGGGACATCATTTCCCCTTGAGCTACTCCAGGACTCATTTCCCCTTGCGCTACTCCGGGCCTCATTTCCCCTTGCGCTACTCTGGGTCTCATTTCCCCTTACGCTACTCTGGGACTCATTTCCTCTTGCGCTACTCCAGGACTCATTTCCTCTTGCGCTGCTCCGGGACTCATTTCCCCTTGAGCTACTCTGGGACTCATTTCCCCTTGCACCGCTCCAGGGCTCATTTCCCCTTGCGCTACTCCGGGACTCATTTCCTCTTGCGCTACCCTGGGACTCATTTCCCCTTACGCTGCTCTGGGTCTCATTTCCCCTTGCCCTGCTCCAGGACTCATTTCCCCTTGCCCTGCTCCAGGACTCATTTCCCCTTGCCCTGCTCCAGGACTCATTTCCCCTTGCCCTGCTCCAGGACTCATTTTCCCTTGCACTGCTCCAGGACCCATTTCCCCTTGCCCTGCTCCAGGACTCATTTTCCCTTGCACTGCTCCAGGACCCATTTCCCCTTGCCCTGCTCCAGGACTCATTTCCCCTTGCCCTGCTCCAGGACTCTTTTTCCCTTGCCCTGCTCCAGAACTCATTTTCCCTTGCACTGCTCCAGGACCCATTTCCCCTTGTGCTACTCTGAGACCCATTTCCCCTTGCGCTGCTCCAGGACTTGTTTCCCTCATCCTGTTCCAGGACTCACTTCCTCTCGTGCTGCTCTGGGATTTGTTTCAAGTTGCGCTGTTCCAGGACTTGCTTCCACTCACTGCTCCAGAACATGCTTGCCTTCGCACTGCTCTAGGACTCATTTCCTTTGTCCTGCTCCATTACTTGTTATGACCTGCAGTGCTCTGTGACACACTTTCCTTCACGCTGCTCTGGGGACTACTTCCCCGAACGCTGCTCCAGGACTGCTAAAAAAGAGAACAAAAAAAAAAGAAAAGAAAGGAACAAACAGATGGACCAGTGGAGCTCCAAATGGCGTGTTGTAATGATTTTACAGCTCGCTAGACAGAGTCATAGAGTCACAGCGATATACAGCATAGAAACAGATCCTTTGGTCCAACTCGTCCATGCTGATCAGATATCCTAACCTAATTTAGTCCCATTTACCAGCACTTGACTCGTATCCCTCTAAACCCTTCCTATTCATATATCCATGCAGATGCTTATTAAATACTGCAATTGTACCAGCCTCTTTAACTTGACCACTTCCTCTGGCAGCTCATTCAATACACACATGAAAAAGTTGCCCCTTAGGTCCCTTTTATATCTTTGTCCTCTCACGCTAAACCTATGCCCTCTAGTTCTGGACTCCCCCACCCCAGGGGAAAGACTTTGTCTATTTATCCCATCCATGTCACTCATGATTTTATAAACATCTATAAAATTACCCCTCAGCTTCAGACGCTCCGGGAAAAATAGCTCCTTGTATAGGTGTTGGAGCAGATGTCCTTGAATTCCAGGAGCAGTGATTACTGTTTTATAACCTGCCGTGTTGTTTTGGAACTTTGGGGAAAAACAGGTCAAAATAACAGCACTTTAAAAAGGAGGAAGAGACAAAGGTAGGGAGCACATGGTCAGTAAAACAAATGAGAAACAAACAAGAAAGAGACTCCAGCAATTTTGCCTGGGCCCATTACACACTTACAGAATGTGGGCAGATTCAGTGCAGCCACGTCTTATTGCACATCTGAATTTGCTCTTTAAAAGTGGTGTTGGTGGATAGCCTTCTTGAACCAGGACAATTCATGTAATGACGTTATTCCCATTTTGTGAGGAAGGAGCAGGAATTTGTGACAATAATAGAGCAGCCACATTCGTAAGAATGATGTGGAACATGGAAGGAATTTGAAGGTAGTGGTGTGTCTTTGTACCTGTTTGCATTTTCCTTTCAGCTTGAAAATGGCACTTACAGTAAGGCTGTTACACTGCATTTTGTAGATGGTATATAGAGTACAGTGGGAATGAATGCTTAAAGCATAAGGTTAAGGGTTGCAATAAGTACAAACATACAAATTAGGCAAGGGAGTGGGCCATTCATCCCATTGATTCTACTGTCAATCAATAATATCAACACCGAACTGTTTGTAACATCAAATCCTCATTCCCACCTACCTCTGACACAGTACACCCACTTACATAATAAGAATTTATTTACCCTGCCTTAGAGATAGTCAAGGGTTCTGCTTCCACCATTCTTTTTCTGGAAGAGTTTCACAACCCACTGGGAGCTAAAAGTTTCAACTAAGCTTTAACTTTCTTTTAGCATGTAACATGTATTCTTTTTACTGAAAAAGCAATGTAAAATCTTTGTGCAATTCATTGAACAAAATACCAGGCCAAGGGTGCATAACAAGTCCTAATTTATACTGTTTGAATAAATATTTTTCTAGTGTTAATTTTGGTTAATCTGGTTACTTTGCTAATCAATTACAAATTAATTAAATCTGGACCATTCAATTATTGATCCTCCAGCTATTAGATGTAATTCCTACTTATTCTTCTGCAATGTTTCATCATTTTGTGCACCTCTAACATATATTCTCAGGCTTCTTAATTTTTAGGAGAGCAAATTAGTCTCTGGGTCATCCCTTGTCCCCAGAGATGTTATAGTAAATTGCTCCAGAACATCTACAAACCCATCATACCCTTCTAGTGATCAGAATTGGCAACTCTAGTCTCTGGTTGAACAACACCTATTTGCTTCTGTGCCCTACGCCCTGTTTTCAGCGTAAATACACATTGTACACATTGCTTTGTAGGAACAACACTTTCAGCATTTGAGTTAACAGACAAAGTATTTGGACTTGCACGGAAGCTGAAATAGAAGAATTCATCAATATTTTCAACTATCAGCCCTCATTAAACTTACATCCACAGCACACAATAAAAGCATTGATCCTGGGAGAAGAAGGGGAGGAGAGTTCTGTGGGCTAAGAGACATTTGACTTCTGATTTTCTTCTTTGTTGTTTTTGTGTGGTTGAAAAAAAATAAAAGCATTGATCCTTAAAACGGCGGTGCTCGGACGCGTTGTAGTGCACCAGTTGGAGGATGCTCAAGTGTGCGGTGGAGTCCCGTCTGCGCTCATCCCTGCCCGGATGGAATTTCACATTGGCCCCAAGGTCCCATACTTCCCCCGGCAACCTGTGCCCCACAACCTGAGCCACGTCCGGAATTTTAGTGTTGTCCCTTTTAAGGACATAAAACGGCAGGCCCTGTACAGACTGCTGCTGCACACCGTCCACCTCTTCTCCCTCATCCACCGCCCGGACACGCCTTGGCGTGCACATTTGCCACCGGGCATTGGAGATCCCCAGTGGAGGGCTCTCTACGCGGGAGTCCTCCCCCTTTCTCTCGGGGATCTGGGGTGGAGGGTGCAGCACCGTAGATTGCGGTGGTTCACGGACTCCCAGCCCAGTCGCTTGTTCTGTGGTGCTGTGGAGTCTGTGGACCATGTGTATATTGGGTGTGGGTGCTTGCACTCCCTTTTTGATTCTCTTAAAAACCTTCCTCTCTGTTTTTGGTTGCACTTCAGTCCTGTGCGCCTGATCTTCAGGCACCCAGTACAGGGGGGGGAGGAGGGCAGGTCTGAAGACCTCCTCGTGGGTCTGCTCCTGGGCCTGGCCAACCTGGCCATAAACTAGTCCAGGCAGTGGGCTGTGGAGGGGGTCGTTATGGCCGACTGCCTGCCCCTCTTCCGTGTTTACGTTAGAGCTCGGGTGTCTCTGGAGAAGGAACACGCAGTGTCCACCAACACCCTGGAGTTGTTCAGGGAGAGGTGGGTGACACAGGGAGTGGATTGTATTATTTTTCCCTCCAATGCTATTTTGATTTAATCCCTGCCCTCCCCTTCACTGTGATCATGCAGCATTGCCCTCCAAGAGGGGCACTGTTTGTCACTGGCCACCTTAATGTTTCCTTTCTTCCTGGTGGTGGAAATTGAATAAAGATTTGAGCATCTTGTGTCTTTCATTCTGTCGCACACCTGCACACACACAACTTGGGTGCGGGGGGAAAAAAGAAAAATAAAGAGAAGATAGAACAAAAAGCATTGATTTTGTTGATACCACTGGCTGCATCTTCCAGTTTATTGGTTCAGTGTGAGTCATGTGTTTAGTGGAGTGATTCTCACCAAAGCTTATCAAATTCACTTTATTAATTGCACTGTTCCCATCCAATTTCTACCCCATCTTACCACTTGCCATTCCTGGAATGACTCACTGCTTAGCAGATATCCCAGCATTCATTAGATTCCCTTGCATGTCTTTTAAAAATTAAAGTCTAAGCTATGAATAGTGAGATTGGGTGCTGCAATTAAAAATGGCCACCGTGCTCCACCTGCATACGCACAAGGCCATTGCAATGACAGCCACAAGGTGAGAAAGATATTTTTGACAGACATTTTGCAAATCCAAAGTCAAATCTTACCTTTTAGGAGATGAATACATAGACTGTTTTGTTTCTAAAATCAATGAGACAGCCCTTACCATTTTACCATTCAGTCTATTTATCCCATCCCTTTCCCATCTCTCCTCGTGCCTAAGAAATAGACTTGAACAAATGCAAAAGGGAGCCCAGTTGTCTGCCAAAAACACAGACCTTGGGGCTTCCCCAAGCATTGTGAATGCTTAACTCCTCGGCCTGTACCTAGTGTAACTGACAGATTTTATGCGTATGTATATGTATGTAGCGGTCACTATGTACTCCGCTCCCCCCCACCCCCCCATTTCCTGCAGATTGATTTATGATCCTCTTCTTTACTCCAACCCACTTCCTGCCCTCTCCCACATCCCAACCCCACACCATCCTCCCTCCCCCATGACCTTGTTCCATTTGATGCAGGAATCCACTGCTACAACACTCTCCTTCCTCAATTCCCCATCAATCCCCGACTCTCCCAGCACACCCCCAGACTATCAACCCATGCCCAGCATATTGATTCTCCCACACTTCAACCAATTATCAAACTTTATTGACTGTTCTTTCCCCCCGCCACTCTGGAACTTCTGAGTTCTTCTGCCTTGTTATCTCCACCCTGCCTTTAGCAAGCCCTCTGAAATTAATCTCTTCCTCTGCATTTTAGCCTCACCTCTGAGCATCTTGCTTCACCATTTTTAACACCCTCATTCTCCCTCATCACATTGTAAAGCACTTTGAGATGTTTCTGAAAAAACAAGCAAGAAGCATGCCGAAGTTGGCCAAATGTTGCACTTTCTGCCTGGATATCAGACATTGAGTAAGATGTGCCAAAAGACACGAAACCTATTGTTAAAACAAAAGCAGCACGGACTGAATGAACAGGATATAGACCTCAACAGTTCACTGTGGATGATAACTGGACAGTATTTGCAACCAAGAGCTGATAGAAGTGTTGAACTACAGAACTGCTATAGAATGTAATGTGTGGTCCACTGAACTGGGAGACTCTTCTAATTTGCCACAACAACAAAAAATGCTTCAAATATTTAAAGAACCAAGCAGCAAGTTAGATGGTAGGGACAAATCTGACTTAACAAGTTGGTGATCGTTTAGAGCAGAGCCCTGATTAAATTTCAAGTTTACTCCTGATTCTCTTGCTCTTCCTCTCTCTTTTCAAATGCTTCCTGACTTGCTGAATGTATCTGGTACTTCATTATTGTTTGTATTTCAGGTTTCTAGTATTTTGACATTCTTTTTATCTGCCATGTTGCTATGACAATTATCCTATGGTCCAAAATAGGAAATTAAAATCCTATTTATAGAGTCATAGAGATGTACAGCACGGAAACAGACCCCTCGGTCTGACTCTTCCATGCTGACCAGATATCCCAACCCAATCTAGTCCCACCTGCCAGCATCCGGCCCATATCCCTCCAAAGCCTTCCTATTCATATATGCATTCAGCTGCCTTTTAAATATTGCAATTGTACCAGCTTCTGCCACTTCCTCTGGCAGCTCATTCCATGCACGTACCACCCTCTGTGTGACAATGTTGCCCCTTAAGTCTCTTTTATGTCTTTCCCCTCTCACCCTAAACCTATGCCCTCTAGTTCTGGACTCCCCCACTCCAGGGAAAAGACTTTGTCTATTTATCCTATCCATGCCCCTCATGATTTTGTAAACCTCTATAAGGTCACCCCTCAGCCTCCGACACTCCAAGGAAAACAGCTCCAGCCTGTTCAGCCTCTCCCCACACCTCAAATCCTCCAACCCCGCAACATCTTTGTAAATCTTTTCTGAACCCTTTCAAGTATCACAACATCTTTCTGATAGGTAGGAGACCAGAATTGCATGCAATGTTCCAACAGTGGCCTAACCAATGTCTTGTACAGCCGCAACTCCTGTACTCAATACTCTGACCAATAAAAGAAAGCATACCAAATATCTTCTTCACTATCCTATCTACCTGTGACTCCATTTTCAAGGAATTATGAACCTGCACCCCAAGGTCTTTTGTTCAGCAACACTCCCAAGGACGTTACCAGTAATTGTGTAAGTCTTGCTAAGATTTGCTTTCCCAAAATGTAGCAGCACATTTATCTAAATTAAACTCCATCTGCCACTTCTCAGCCCATTGGCCCATCTGATCAAGATCCCATTGTAATCTGAGGTAACCTTCTTAGTTATCCACAAGACCTCCAATTCTGGTGTCATTTGCAAACTTACTAACTATACCTCTTATGCTCACATCCAAATCATTTATATAAATGATGAAAAGTAGTGGACCCAGCACTGATCCTTGTGGCACTCCACTGGTCACAGGTCTCCAGTCTGAAAAACAACCCTCCACCATCACCCTCTGTCTTCTACCTTTGAGCCAGTTCTGTATCCAAATGGCTAGTTCTGCCTGTATTCCATGAGATCTAACCTTGCTAACCAGTCTCCCATGTGGAACTTTGTTGAACGCCTTACTGAAGTCCATATAGATCACGTCCGCCATTCTGCCCTCATCAACCCTCTTTGTTACTTCTTCAAAAAACTCAGTCAAGTTTGTGAGACATGATTTCCCACACACAAAGCCATGTTGACTATCTGAATCAGTCCTTGCCTTTCCAAATACATGTACATCCTGTCCCTCAGGATTCCCTCCAACAACTTGCCCACCACCGACGTCAGGCTCACTGGTCTATAGTTCCCTGGCTTGTCCTAACCACCCTTCTTAAACAGTTGCCACCACTTTAGCCAACCTCCAGTCTTCTAGCACCTCACTGTGACTATCGATGATACAAATATCTCAGTAAGAGGCCCAGTAATCACTTCCCTAGCTTCCCACAGAGTTCTTGGGTACACCTGATCAGGTCGTGGGGATTTATCCACTTTTATGCATTTCAAGACATCCAGCACTTTCTCCACTGTAATATGGACATTTTTCAAGATTTCACCATCTATTTCCCTACATTCTATATCTTCTATTTAGTCTTATTTAAAATTAAATTAAAATTAATTAATTTCTCTATTATGCAAAGGGTCTTATTTAAGCTGGAACGGGACCAGAAGAGATTTACTGGGATGTTGCCAGGAATGAAGGGTTTGAGTTATAAGGACAGGCTGGATAGGCTGGGACTTTTCTCACTGGCTTGTAGGAGGCTGAGGGGTGACTTTAAGAGATTTATAAAATCATGAGGAGTAAAGATAAGGTGGCTATGAAAAAGTGAGGACTGCTGATGCTGGAGAGTTGAAGTCAAAAAGTGCAGCGCTAGGAAAAGCATCGCAGATCGGCAGCATCCGAGAAGCAGCAGAGTGGACTTTTCAGGCCATTAGTCCTTCATCCTCGGATGCTGCCTAGCCTGCAGCGCTTTTTCCAGCACCACATTTTTCAACTCTAGATAAGGTGAATGACAGGTGTCTTTTCCCTTAGGTGGGGCATTTCAAGACTAGGGGGACATACTTTAAGGTGAGAGGAGAAAGATTTTAAATAACAATGTTTTTACACAGAGAGTGGTTCATGTGTGGAATGAACATTGAGAGGAAGTGATGAATGCAGGTATAGTTACGAATTTTAAAAATCATTTGGATAAGTACATGAAACGAAATGTTTGGAGGGATATGGGTCAAGTGCAGGCAGGTGGAACTAGTTTAGTTTTGGATTACGGCCAGCATAGAGTGGTTGGACTGGAGGGTCTGTTTGGTGAAAACAATGACTGCAGATGCTGGAAACCAGATTCTGGATCAGTGGTGCTGGAAGAGCACAGCAGTTCAGGCAGCATCCAACGAGCAGCGAAATCGACGTTTCGACCAAAAGCCCTTCATCAGGAATAAATGAAGGGCTTTTGCCCGAAACGTCGATTTCGCTGCTTGTTGGATGCTGCCTGAGCTGCTGTGCTCTTCCAGCACCACTGATCCAGAATGGAGAGTCTGTTTCTGTGCTATGAGACTCTATAATTTAGCAAGTTAATTAATGTAGTGGCTTCCTGTTATTTGGGAACAAAGGCTATATTCTGCCTGTGACTGAAAAATGTTATGATAATAACTCAAGGTTACTGCGAACAGCCATTGCGTATTCCTTGATGTTACCTCCATAAACATTAAGAATAACACTGTGTTTGTGAAAACAGCTAGAGTGTGTAATGCAACAGAAACGTTGCATAAGTTAAACCACAATAAATACCAATATCTGTGAGCAATGATGTTGGTCTTCAGAAAGAGTTCCATTTGGAATTTACAAAATTTTGGCTACTCACATGGGTCTGCACAGCTAATAGCAGCTGATCAAGCTGGTGCTATCTGTGAGAGTATATGATCTGCTGGTGTCACTTGTAACCTAATCACATTCAGCGAGGTGACAGCACTGTTGGGACTCTCTACATCATTCACAATGTAGTATTAGAGGAAATATGCTGGAAGAGACTGCTCCCATTTTAACCTCTCCATTTGATGGAGATGAATGCAGAGAAGGAGTTACAGTGGAAGCTAATTGTTACCCAATTGCCATGTTTGCACTGTCCAGCAGCGGGGTATTGGTTAGCTCAGTTGGTTGGAAGGCAGAGTATTTACAAAGAAAACTCCAACAGCAGGGGTCCAATCCCACATTGACTGAGATTAGGATGAGGGACTGTCCTTGTCAAGCTCTCACCTTGCCCTCAGCTTGGTGACCCTCAGGTTAAATCACCAGGTTGAATCACCTCTCCTTCTTGAGAGAGCAGCTCTACAATCCAGTAGGACTATGGAAACTTTACCATTTTATCCCACCAGTTTAAATCCTGAGTTTATGTGTGTGCCAAAGCTGCCCAATGCCAACAGGCAAGGACCATATGATGACTGGAATGTCAAGGTTTAAAGGCATAATTCGAACCCAGCCAAGAGATGAACAACAAAGAATCATTCAAGTTGTGCAATGTTAGAGTCACCCTTGAAAACTAGACTGGGACCAGAAGAGACACAAATGGGCAGCACTTGTTAATAAATCCTGAGTTTGTCAATCCCTGCACAAACAACCATTTAAAGATTACCAGTCAGGTTCTCAATGTGACTCACTTGTGCTTGCTACAAGTTACATGCATTCATATGGAGGTCCCAGTCACCTGGAGACAAAATAAGAATTTGTCAATGTATTATACCTTTTCAATTAGCAGTTCAGAGACTACTGTTCCCTGCGACCAGTCAGAGCTGTCTTGCATCTTTTGAATTTAAATAAATGCTTTTAGATCACTGCTCCATGGTGCAATGTCCATAGCAATGCCTAAACCAGTTAGAGTCTACTTGCAAACAGTATCCTGGTTCTGACACAGTATGCATTGTTGTTCCTTTCTGAAACTTGTCACTCTTACAGTTATCCAGATGGTCACAAAGACAAAAAGCATGACGCCATATCTCTTTTTCCAGCAATAATCAAGTTCTGTACTACTAAGTTAAATATTGAAGGCCCAAGTAATTTGATTTCCTAAAAAACAATCTATTTGGCTGTAATGTAACACCAGATATTCTGCTGCTCAAAAACATTTTCAAGTGCTAACTAATTGAGGCAACTCTTCCAATTGAATAGATCCTTACCTTCCATAATAAAAAAAATCTTGAGCTGATTTATGGCGAGAATCAATATCTGAATCCAGATTTTGCTTCTGAAATTCAGTTAAGTTTGCATTTAAATCTATGTTCATCCCATATGTGTGTAACTATCAATAGATTTCACTTAGTGTAATAAACAGCAAACTCAGATTGATAACTTTGAAATAAAGTCACCTCAGACAATTGAGGACATATAGATGGTAGATTAACATCTCACCAAATTCACCAACAGGAAGACTGACAAAAGACAAATCATATCAGTTCTCATTAATAAGTACAATAAGCAATGTGTATAATATTACATCATTAAATGTAATTTATTTGGGACCCAAACATCTCTAAAAATTAACAAATGGATATCTGTAAATGACCTTGAGGATTAAGAGCTTTAACCATTAATTTGGATTAGAAAAATCTCAATCACATTCATTACGTGCTTGATAAACAGCGGAATATGCAAGTATATTACAGTGAATGTGTACAGTCAAATATTATGCATTTAGATGTACGTTTACACTATTTATGTAGAAATATGCAATTTGTAAACAATTTTAAAACAGTCTTTGGAAAAATAGCTTCCTTGGTGAAAGTTAGTTCTGATTTGGTTTTCCTTTGATTTTCTGAGGTTCGAACTGTATCAGTCGGAGTATATCCTTGTTTTCCAGGGTGCCTTGAATAAACTCACCTTCCGATAATTTATCTGTGAAAAAGAACATTTAATTAAAAGTTGTATGTATCTAAAACAAACTTTCACTTCAATTTGCTTTGTACAATATTGACATTTTACATTTTATAATAGGGTTTCTTTGTAACTTTAGTTGTGAAACAGCAGTGGTAATTCTTTTAAGGAAATTGCCCACTTTTAAGTGAAATAAAATGTTATGGAAAAATGAATTTATTTTAAGTAAATATAAACCTGGAATAGCATCAAGTAACTAGGTCTCAAGGAAGTGATGGGGACGTACCAAGGAGGATGTGTAAGGTAAAATCTTAGTCTTATTGAACAGTTCCTTTACACTTTCAGATGCTGATGACCTGCTGAACGTTTTCAACATCTTCAATGTTCCTTTGAGATTTCTAGACATCCCATTTTTTTTCTTTAAATCCCTGGCACGTAAGTAGGTCTATTTTCCTTGTTCTAGCAAAATCTCTGTGTGCGGTGATTTAAAGCTTTGAGAGTTAGTTCACTCAGTTGTGATACAGTAATCACTGTGCTAAATAGTAACAGATAATTAAGGATTATTGATTATAAATGAGCAATAGGTGGATTATTGCTCCTTGTTCAGTATTTCTCCTGTTGTAATATCTGACATCTTGACAAGTTCTTTGTTGTGGATTTGTAAATAATATTTAATTAGACTCTGCTATTATTAACTATAGACTCCAACAAGGCAATGAATTAATAGAATATGCCATATATACATATATATCCACATAGTCCTTACTAATCCATTGTAATTGCTAGTTAGAAATTTTTATTTCCTTGAATTTATTCCCCCACCATAAATGAAATTTTATTATACAGGAGCAATATTTAATTTGCAGGTGAATTAGTATCACAGGATTAAAATCTGTGTATAGTGTATAGCAGCTAACAAAAGGCAGGGATGTCAGTGTATAGCAGCTAACAAAAGGCAGGGAGTTATTTCCTGCACTCCCTCCACCCCCTCACAGCTTCCCCTCACCCCACCGCAGTTCCTGCCTCTCCTCTCCCAACCATCTCACATTTACCATTTTCTTTCTTGCCAAAATACTCCCAAATTTTGTCAGCCCTCTTCTCTGGGGTGTTCTCATCCTCTGGCAGAGTCTTCAGTTCTTCTTCATTGATCATTTTAAATATCGACTGTGGGAAAATAAAACAACTGATTTCATCAAAGTGGCAATGAGTGTGACGGACCATTGCAATAATTCTGCAGAGGACACGGCGATGTGTGCTTCCCTTTTTCACAGATGTCGATATACAATAATGGTTTCTCTAATTTACACAGTTAACTTAACTTATACCAAACTATACTTACTTTTGATAAATCCAAGGAATGACCAATAAAGAAACAGTGGGAACACAATTTCATTTTCAAATGTTCAAATCTTACTCCTCCTTCCTCCCCTAAAGAGCATTCTATTTTGTGAAAACCCTTCCAATATCTTAAAACCATTGCCATTTTTCATTTACATGCCTATACTATGATTGCCAGTGAGATGATTGGAGCTAGTCTTGTTCTCAGTGTCTGTTCTCATGCATGTCTCAAAGTAACTTACCGGTTAGAGATCAGGATCAAGAATTGTTCCTGTTTTATATTTTCTGTTACGAATTATTAAAAGACAAAGGAAGAAGGAACTTGGGCACAATGTTTAATTGCATTACAGTCCATTGTTTTGATGCTACGGATATCATTCTGCATTCAAAATAGAGGCTACAGTAAATCCATACATTTCTAACACTAGGCAAACCAGGGACTATCTTGGTGAGGGAATTAACAAGGGCACTGGGACTGTGCCATGGAAGTGCATATAACATACTAAATTGTAGAGAGCCTTGATGAGGTCACAACTGTTGTATTGTGTGCAGTTTTTGTCTCCTTATCATAGGAAAGATGTTCTAGCGATGGAGGGAGTGCAACAAAGATTTTCCAGTCTGATTCTTGGGAGGGAAGGACTATGTAGGAAGAGAGAGTGGATTAGTTAGGACGATATTCACTAGAGTTTAGAAGGATGAAGGAGAATCTCATAGGAATCCATACAATTCTAACAGGCCAAAACAGGGTAGATGCAGGAAACATATTTCCGATGATTGGGGCGTCCAGATTCAGAGGTCACAGACTAAGAATGTTGACTAGGCCATTTAGGACTGAGATGAGGAGAAATTTCTTCACCCAGAGAGTGCTGAGCCTGTGGAATTCTCTGACACATTAAGTGGTTGAGGCCAAAACATTGAGTGTTTTCAAGAAGGAGGTAGATATAGTTCTAAGGGCTAAAGGGATCAAAGGGTAAGAGCGAACATTGGAACAGGTTACTGAGTTGGTGATCAGTCATATTCAGACTGAAGGTAGACAAACAGGAAGCTGGAAGAACACAGCAAGCCAGGCAGCATCAGGAGGTGAAGAAGTCAGCATTTCAGGTGTAACCCTTCTTCAGCACTGAAGAAAGGCTTACACCCAAAACGTTGACTCCCCCACCTCCTGATGCTGCCTGGCTTTCTGTGTTCTTCCAGCCTCCTGCCTGTCTACCTTGGATTCCAGCACCAGCAGCTTTTTTTTGTCTCTAAATGATCATATTGACTAACAGGTCAGACTCAAAGGGCTGAATGGCCTACTACTATTTTTATTTTCTATGTTTCAATGCTGATAGTTCAGTGCATACCTTTTCTTAACCTTGAACAGAGTAACATGTAGTAAGCAGCAAGAAAGACTCCTTCGTTCAGATTACTTGCTGGATAACATTTCCGGTCATTGCTGAGTTTGGTGTCTTTGTCTTTTATAGAAGTCCATAAGGTGTGGTATCATACACGGTAAAGGTTTCCCTTTTCACTTAAAGGATCCTGTTCAGGCTACCTAATCCCACCCATGGGTGCAGGAATCTATCACTTGCAGCACAACCAGGAGAGGAGGGGTGGGGGGTGGGGGGAGGTAACATGAAACACTGAAAGTGGGAGAAGGACAAAGGGTTGCAGTGCTCTCAGCAAGAAATCATATTTACTCAATTTCTTCAGTGAACAATTCTCTTTATTGTAATTTCGGAGAAATTATATGTCAAACATCTCTACTTCACTGAAGTGGTACATTCTGAAGTCTTGTCATCTGCTGCAGGCACAGAGCAGAGGCAGAACTGCCTTGCCAGTAACAGTGAAGATAATTCATAGATTCATACAGTGCAGAAAAGGCCCTTCAGCCCATCGAGTCTGCACTGACATAACTACCACTAAAAATGCACTAATCCCAATTTCCTGCACTTCTCCCACCTCTTTGAATGTGATGGTATTTGAAGTACTCATCCAAATATGTTTTAAAGGCTGTAAGTTTTCCAGCCTCCATTACCTTCCCAGGTAGTGCATTCCGGATTACCACCATCTGCTGAAGGAAAGCATTTTTTTTCCCAAATCCCCTCTGACTTTCCTGCCCCTTACTCTAAACCTATTGTAGATTGTAGCTGTGTCCATACAACTTGTTTCTCCCAGCGGTGGGTTTTCCAAGACTTTCAAGTTTACTCTTCGCCATTGCCTAGGGGAAGACACTGAGATTGAGAACTCAAGGAACATCTGATTAGATTAGATTAGATTAGATTAGATTAGATTAGATTAGATTAGATTAGATTACTTACAGTGTGGAAACAGGCCCTTCGGCCCAACAAGTCCACACCGACCCGCCGAAGCGCAACCCACCCATACCCCTACATATACCCCTTACCTAACACTACAGGCAATTTAGCATGGCCAATTCACCTGACCCACACATCTTTGGACTGTGGGAGGAAACCGGAGCACCCGGAGGAAACCCACGCAGACACGGGGAGAACGTGCAAACTCCACACAGTCAGTCGCCTGAGGCGGGAATTGAACCCAGGTCCCTGGCGCTGTGAGGCAGCAGTGCTTGAAAGCAGGCAATGTGGGAGTACATCTTTGCAAGAATCAGAAGGGTCCCGCATTTAAGGTACAGCATGGCTTGTTGGCAGGTGTAAATTCTGAATTGCACAGCAACCCAGGGTTTCCACTCCATCTCAATGTTCAAGTGGTGTGTGATTGTAGTCAGATCAACATGAGGTTTTGTAGTAATTTCATTCTGCCATGTCTGGATCTGCCATGTCTACTTGCAGCAAGATCACAAATCAGAGGTCATGGGCTATCTGCCTCACAGTAGTCACCAAGAAGCTGTCATCAAAGCTTGTTATGGACTGCACAACTCATGTGGATGCAACCCTTGCCACCAGGTCTTGGCTGAGCTGCTGTGGAACAGTTTGAGGAATAAAGCGAGGGAAGAAGTCTAGAGGAGGCACCCTTCCCATTCTGGCTGGCCTCTGAGTAACTGTCTCATCTGACTGTGGAACGAGAGAAGGTAAGTCCATTTAACCCAGTCACACATCATACCTGTCAAAAGCAAAGTTCTGCGGATGCTGGAGATCTGAAATACAAACAGAACGTGCTGGAGAAACTCAGCAGGTCTGGCAGCGTCAGTGGAGAAAGAAAAAGAGTTAGCACTTCAAATCCAATAACATGCCAGAGAAGAGTCAATGGACTCAAAATATTAACCCCTGTTTTTCTCTCCCTCTTTGCAGATGCTGCCAGACGTGCTGAGTTTCACCAGTGCTTTCTGTTTGTATACCTGTCACACTGCATTCATTTGGCCAAAATCCTAAAGGAAAAAGGACCATGGGACAAAGTTCAAGAACAGTTCAAATCAGCTTTCTGAATGAGACTGGCCACAATTTCATATAAAAGTCAACAGTAGTGGGCGGCACGGTGGCACAGTGGTTAGCACTGCTGCCTCACAGCGCCTGTAGACCCGGGTTCAATTCCCGACTCAGGCGACTGACTGTGTGGAGTTTGCACGTTCTCCCCGTGTCTGTGTGGGTTTCCTCCGGGTGCTCCGGTTTCCTCCCACAGTCCAAAGATGTGCGGGTCAGGTGAATTGGCCAAGCTGAATTGCCCGTAGTGTTCGGTAAGGGGTAAATGTAGGGGTATGGGTGGGTTGCGCTTCGGCGGGTCGGTGTGGACTTGTTGGGCCGAAGGGCCTGTTTCCACACTGTAAGTCTAATCTAAAAAAAAAGATCAACTTTGTTCCTTCCCTTTGTACCTCCCTTCTGAGTGTCTTTTCCAGGCTCAGTGCACATAAGCAGTTCTCCCCCATTGACTGCAATAGGGTTGAGTTGAAGGAAAGTACTGACTTTTAATGGGAGAGACTGTCTTGAAGGGTGACCTCAAGCAGCTCTGACCCAAGAAGCCTGAGCTTTGGCTTGCACTGTCCTAGCGTGGACAATGGCTATAGGCTGAGAGCTGGCCGTGAAAAAACTGGCAGATTGGCGATGGGGGCTGTACGGACGCTGAGTTTTTTCACAGCATCTAGCCATTGTGTATGTGCAACAACAGAAACTGAGGCATTTAATATCAGATTGTTTTTTTCATGATTTGTTCACAGGTGTGGGTACTGCTGGCTAGGTCATTTATTGCAGTTTTCTTATTGATGGCAATTATGTAAGCCATAAAATGGTGTGGATCTAGAGAACCATGTAGTCCAGACCAGGTAAAGATGGCAGATTTCCCTCCGGAAAGGACATTAGTGAACCAGTTGGGATTTTACAATTAACAATGGTTATATAGTCGCCATTAGACAGGCTTTTCCTTGCCAGATTTCTTATGGAATTTAAGTTTCACCATCTGCCATGGTGTCCTCAGATCATTAACCCAGGGTCTGCATTACTAGGTCAGTGACTGACCATTACACCACTGCCTCCCTTGTGCTTGGGTTGGCCAGTTTTCTCATATTCACCGTGCCCTTGCAAGGTATAAAGGGCTGCAAACTTTGCAATTTTTTTTAAATTTCAAGACTATATTTATTCATTAAAATATCTTTATTTACATTCATAGTCACTGAAGCAGTTCGGGTCTGTATCGTAGCATATGGCTAAATAAACAAACATTGGCGTTTGACTCTATTCAACAAACAAACCAAAGGCATTTCTTACTTGTAGAAGACTATATTTACGTATATCTGAGGCATTGGTCCTCCTCCATGTTTGTATTAGTGAGTGTCCCGGAGAACAGACTGTCGAGCACAGAGTCCTGCAATAAAGTTAACGCTGCACCTCTTCTTACTGTGTTCCATTGACCACAAGCTTCCTGGCAGATCTACCAATGCAACACCCCTTTCATTGTATGTGACCAGCCATTGTCCTCAGTATCCTGATTCTCATCAGATTCTCCTGCAGCAGGACCCAAGAGTAATCTCATCCTCTGGCCAATCACTATTGCTGCTACCTTTGACATCTGATTCAGCTCTAGGATTCTTGTGCAGATCCTATCTCTGAGCTCTGTACAGTGTCACTGTCTGAGCTGTGAACACCAGTGATCCCTCTACATCATTGTCTTCCTGCCCTTTTACCACTTGTGAAACTTCCACGGCTGGTGAGTTCCTGAGGATCTGACAAAAGAAAGGCACATGGCTCGGGTTGTGTTGACGGTCAGCGAATTTAGGGAGGGAGGGCAGTAAGAGGTCTGTTATTAAACCCTGTGCAACTTTTAAATCAGAGGAGATTGTGAGGTGAGGGGTAGACTGAGAAAGAGGACTCAGTATGAGTCCACCTCTGCAGATAAATAGATATAGCCAGTCTTGTCCCCTTTCTCTCAAAAGCTGTGCTTCCAGTTATAGCCCAACTTAATCATCAAGAGAGTTGGAGCTGTGCCTCTGAGCAGGCTTCAATGAGTTTATGTGATTTGCCTGCCACAGTTCAATAGCAATAGCTGGCAGTTTTGCAAATCAATGTTGAGATATGTATGGTGGCATATGTGAGGTATGAGTAATGATTGATAGCGATTATCAATAGGTGAGTGAAGGGAATTGATGAACAGAGCAGTGTTTGAGGTATGTTATAAGATTAGTTTCTGAGAATGTGAGATTTAAAGATATTTTCCCTGAATTTGAGCACTCACCTGAAGGCATTGAGCTTAAAGCACTGCATCCGGATCCTTTCAGCTATATTGGATGTGTTTGACCATGAAATCTAACTGCTCCCATTGCCTTTGCAACCTTAATCTAGAGGGGTCTCTGAAGTCCTTGTGGATGGAAGCCATCTCTCCTCTCCTCCACCATTGGCATTAGCACCTCCAGTGCTGGATCTGAGACTCTTGATTAGTCAGTGTTCCTCCTCCTCAAAATCATGAGTTACTTCCAACAGCTTCTCCAGCCAGAATACATCTTCCTTACAAAATGCAGTTGTCTTTAAGTTGTGGAAGTTAGCTTTAAGTGCTGCTAGCCTGACAGATCTTGAGAGTCTTCACTGAAGTATACAGTCACCCAGAGCACTGCACTTAAAAATTATGCAAGTCAGCAGGTTGTTTGAAAGTTTCCTGCTGTCTGCATTGGAAAGAATGAGCAGATCATAATCCCCACATTTGTTTTCAGGGCAAATGTTGTCCCTCATGTATTTAATTAGAGCGCTTCATGCTCTTGAAACTTCTAAAAGAGACAATAAACTGCTTCTGAAGGACAATGACATGAAATATGGCCATTGTTAAAAGATTCGATAAGTCAATCACCACATCCCAATTGCTATCCCTTAGTATTTTTGGTCATGAGTATTCCAACACTAAAAGCAATGAAGGAAATAAAGCTCATTAATTTTGAGCTTCAATATGTTTACAAATTCCTGATGCAGCATAAACACTCCAAAGTCATCACAACTATTAAAGTAACATAATGCAACTGAATAACAGTGAAGAAACCATTAAGAACTCTTTCATATATCCATTGTATTTGCATGGACTGCAACTGTATATTTAATCAGTCTCCTTCTATCTAATAAGTATCTGCTATTACAATGCATTATTGATTGAAAGGTTAGTAGATAATTTTACTTTTGATGGGTAGTATTATTGATGTGATGTGCTTTACATTTAATTATTGTGCCACAAAATTAGTGTATTCATTCTGATGATGTTATTCAAATAAGATTGGGGATTTTTGCCAGTAACTGAGTTAATTTTCCTCCTACAACCAACATCATGAAGAAACAAATGATCTATTATTCTGTTCCTTTGCTTTTTTTTTCAAACTTTGCTGCCAGTATATTTTGTGTTCAGTCCGTTGTACAATCATGTCTATCCTTCAGAAGCAAAGTGCCTACAGGGTATCTTAGGCTTATGTTTCAATTCTTTAGAAATAAAAACAATTTCAAGATTTGTTTTGCAGTGAATGTGTAAAGTTACTTCAGAGTTTGAAATTAAGTTTTATAATGATAGAATGTATAATGCTTGCACTTGTGTTAGGAAGCCCATTGTTGCGTCTTGGGAAGAGATGAGGAGGCAAAAAAGAAATAGCGTTAACTCATTCAGCTGAGGCTATTTCTGCAGATAATGGTCACTGTCTACTGAACAGCTCTTGATTGGAAAGGTTCCCTCCAAAGATTCCCTCCCTGCAGCTGAATGGTAAACATTAGGTGGAAATAGAGAGAAAAAAATAACACCAAGTTGAAAATGGTGTTGTTCACCAATTTTCAAAACTGGCATTGTGCAATTTTGGGCATTGATTTAAAATTGATCCATACCTTAACAATTTCCAGTACTTCTTCCTTGTTGATTGTGCCATTGCCATCCACATCATAGAGGGAGAAAGCCCACTCAAGCTTTCGTGAAGTCTTTCCAGAGGAGGTGAGGTGAAGGGCGATGATGTATTCCTTAAAATCCAGAGTCCCATCACTGTTGGTGTCAAAGCTCCTGAAGACATGTTGAGCATAATCTTTGGGGTTTGCATCTGGGAAGAAGCCAGAATAGATCTTCTCAAATTGTTCCCTGGTGATCAAGCCAGATGGGCATTCCTTCAAGAATGTCTGGTACCACAAGGAGAGCTCTGCTTCTGAGTACTTGGTGTTCATTTTGAGGTCTTCCAAGATCCCCTTGGATAGGGCGCTACTTTTAGAATTTCCCATTTTTACTGTCACAGCCTAGAAGAAGTAAAGGACTGCACAAGACCTCTTCAGACTCTCCAAAGACTGCACAGACTGATAGCAGAACTGTATTTATCCGAACAGATTAAGCTTATGGATTAAAGGGATTAGTCTTCATCTCCTTGCCTGACATTCACAAAGACAGCAAAATTCTTACATAGTGCAAGCTAATTAGCTAATGGAAATAACTGACCTAAGGTCGGAAAATCTTCAAATTGTAATGAACATCTGTCCTTGCAGATGGTTCAATTTCTATATCATGTCACTTTGCATTAACACCTACTGTCTATGAGTCCATTGATTATTTGTATTCACAGAGAATGGAATAACTGGTTATTTTTAATTTCATTCTCAGGATGTGATAAAACTGCTAAGTTCAATTTTGTTGCTAATTTACGTATTGAAGTATAGAAAGTAGGAGCAAGAGTAGGCTATTCGTTCCATCGAAACCACTCAGCCGTTCCCAAGATCATGGCTGATCCTTTATCTCAAGCAGAAATGGGCCAATCAAATCCTTGTTCCATTTGAGATATTTCCTATCTTCCTTCAATTAATTAAATCATTGTAACCCTGTATTCCCTTCTCTCACCTAAGCTTGCAGAGAATTACATAAAATTTACAGATAATATAGTCTCCCAGAGAAATGTCTGAGTGCTCGCGTTGAACCATTCTATTTCTTGTGGTGACAGTGTTAATCCCATAATGGATTTTGACTCAGTGCCAATGCTGGAAACAACTGTTTACATCCTAGACAGATTGGTGTGTGATTTAAAGGGGAACTGATAGATGACAATGTTCCATATGTCCTTCTTATTTAGTCTTTGAATGGTGAGGCAGACTCAATGAGATGAAAGCTGAAAATGTGTTGCTGGTTAAAGCGCAGCAGGTCAGGCAGCATCCAAGGAACAGGAAATTTGACGTTTCAGGCACAAGCCCTTCATCATTCCTGATTCCTGATGAAGGGCTTGTGCCCGAAACGTCGAATTTCCTGTTCCTTGGATGCTGCCTGACCTGCTGCGCTTTAACCAGCAACACATTTTCAGCTCTGATCTCCAGCATCTGCAGACCTCACTTTTTACTCAATGGGATGAATGGCCTATTTCAGTTCATGCATCTTAATGTCTTATAGTCTCATGATCAGTCCAAACCTGGATATTGTCTTGATTACTGCGTGTGGATGTGAATTGCTTCAGTATAATAGAGTTGTGAACAACACTGCAATAAATAAGCGAGCGTCCACATTTCTGTACGAATGTTAGAGGGAAGGTCAATGATCAAGCGTCGAGAAAATGATATCTCATGGACGCTGCTCTGGGGAAACCCTTATGGCTGAGGTAGTTATCTTCCAACAACCTAAATTGTCTTTCTTTGTGCTAAGAATGGCTATGAACAGCAGAGATATCAAAAACCTGCCATGACTATAAAGGACGACCACTCCTACCTCACTACTGAAATCCAGCTTTTGAGTCCGTTTTGTCCAGAGCTGAGCAGCTCTGGTGAAATCCAAATTGAGAAAATTCAGTGGCAGAAATTACAGAAGAGGCAGGAGGTATTGAACTCAAATCAAAACCAAGGAACTGTGAAATCAGGAAGTACTGAAAATGCTTCCCACAACTTCATTAAACTTCTCATTGTACATGAGTTGGATTCCCTTTTATGGATAAAGAGAATTCCATTTCGACCTGATGCAACTTAGTGTTCACTCGAATAGCAAGTCAACAGAAGCAAATGACCTCAGATATTCAGCAGCTGCAGTATTTCAGTCAGACAAGAATCTAGCCTTAAAATACTGGCTTCTATTTCCACACAATTTTTGACACACACTCCACTGTTGTTTATGTTATAACAAGACCATATGAGTCTGTTAAATGACAAGCCAAAAAAAATTGGTACAAAGGAAATAAATAATTTTTAAATGCTAAAGCAAATATTGGAGCAGTCTGACTTTTCATACAAAGTCATTTGGCAAAAATGTTTAATCAGTGCATTCTATGGCAATATCCATCATTGTGCAGCTTGGCATTAGAAATGTAAATTGTAACAAAGAAGTACATCTTCTTTACAAGGAACAGTTCAGATGAAATGTCTTTGTTAAACAGATAACCCACACACTCAAAATTATAAAATTACAATGACACTGGACAGTTTCCAGTTTAGGGGTGAATCTTTATAGGACATGGGCACAGACTTCCCTCCTGCCAGCTGGGGTGCCAGCAGCCTGCTTTCTGGATGACATGATGCAGGACTGGAAGAGGTTACCCACTTGCAAGCAGTAGGCAGCTGATAGACCTTGTGAAAGATTATTTAAGGGGGGAAAGTGAGGTCTGCAGATGCTGGAGATCAGAGCTGAAAATGTGTTGCTGGAAAAGCGCAGCAGGTCAGGCAGCATCCAAGGAACAGGAAATTCGACGTTTCGGGCATAATGATGAAAAGATTAAAAGATTATTTAAGATCAATTGTTGAAGGCCAACTGGAAATTCTGTGTCATCTCATGTCTCCAAAGATGTTAGGGAACTGTGGAGCTTCCTGCAGGCCACCTTCTGCTCCAGTCAGTTTTAAAGGCCCTCCACACCGGCTCTACGTACAGTTCCCCCTGGAGCTGGAACCACTTCAGAATGGTGACCCAGTTAATCGAATCTTTTATTAGAACTTTTGAAGGAACACAGTTCAAGTTGGCACTTCCATCTTGAAGCATCCTCTTTCTCATTTCCTTGACCAACTCCTCCATCAGAGCTGAACAGCGACCTATTAGCCATCCAACTTCGAGAGCCCACCCATGGGCTCCACCTAATGGGCAGTTCTCTCGCCATAACTTGACCAATTCAGAGAAAATCATAGTCGAGTGATTATTCCTCGCGCACTTCGGCCTCTTGAATCCCATTAGAGCCTACAAGTCCATGGGGAAAATGATGCCCTGACCTCATTCAAATCTCTATACTCCAGGTATCCTTCATTCACCATGCTTGCTTTCACTGACTCAATTCCTTCCATTTTCCAAAATGTCTTGACTTTAACACTCTCAATGTCATTTGTTTTCTCCTTACCTTATCAGCTTATAACACTCTGGGATCTCAATGTTCCTTCAATCAGGCCCCTTAAGTTAGCACAGGAAGGTACTATCATTGCTGGCAGTTATGCCTAAATCCTCAAAGAATTCCTCCACAAGCCTCTCTATCTATTTCTCTGCTCCTTCATGACACCCCTTAAAATCTGCCTTTCTGACCTGGTGACTTCCTTATACAGCTTAATAATGCTCCAGAGAAGCACCTTGGGCTTGTTATATTTGCTAAATAATAGGCACCATTTAAATGCAAGTCAATGTTTTGTATATATATGACAAAAGTCTCACATCGGAAACTTGCCAAATTGGTAGATGACACTAAGAATGTACAGTCATGCAGACAAAGGATATAAATTGTTAAAGATACATGGAAAGTCTTTAGTTTGGGTCTCTTTGGTATATAACAAGCATCAAATAGAGATAAATCAGGTAATGTCAGAATTTCATTTTCAAGTGAATGGAGCCAGCAGAAGCAGCGGACACAAAAACAAAAGTAAATTCAGAACTAATATTAGCATAAGCTCCTTTACTCAAAGGGTATTTAGTGTAATCTAACAGACAGACAGTAAGATTACAAGCATTCAAATCAGAAACTGGTGTTAAGATGAGAGACTTTGAGAGAAGAATCTGCAATTTATCTTTTTTTCATTTTTATATCACTAGTTGCGGGAGATGAACTGCTTTAATTGAACATAACAGACTGAATTTATTTGTTCCTTTTACACTTGGAGGTAAGGAATATGTATTTTCTTACCTTCCAAGCTATCATCCCAATTAAATAATTCACTTCAGCAGGCTTTTTATAGGCCGTAAAATAAAGAAGGGTATTTATTAATCACATACCTTACATGTTTAAAATGGAATATCTCACTTATCTTCCTCACATACCTAAATAACACATACACAAAGAGTCGATATAGATAAAGGCTCCGTAATGTCTCAGATAAGTTAATGCTTTAGTTGCAGTGAGGACTTGTGGAGGATTCGCAGTAAGATGCAAGCTTCTTGGAGTTGAATTTCTAGTTGATTAGTTCTCAGGTGAACCTGAAGATGGATCAGGCTGAGAGATGTCCTTCTACTTTTGATGCATTGCTGTTTGTTATCTTAGCTGTTTTGATGACACATACACTTGTTTTGATGCTTTCTGATGGAATGCTATCAAACAGTTTCTGCTCTAATATTGAAAGCAGATAATAAAAAGATATTCTGATCCTGTGATTTGTGCATGTTCAAAAACCTTTACCAAAGAAAGGTGATGCGTTGAATACACATAATGTGTTGGCACTTCACACCTTGAGATGCACCCAGCTCAGTTTGAATTAGGAAAATTATTATAATGTAAAGGAAAGTAAATGGAATTAATTTACATTCATTTAACATACAAAGCATCTTTTTCCCTTGATAAAGTGAAAAGACAAGTTGGCGAGAATACTCCAGATCTCGTGTTGATTTATCTTTAAACAAGGAGTTTGTAAATCCAAATTCCCTCAAATATGTTCTTCCCTCTTATAAATCCTCTGAGGTCCATGGGCAGGAATGGTTTCCAAAGCTATCAGTCCAATGGACTTGAAGGACCAAATACCTACTCCTGCTCCTCTTTCCTATGTTTCAAAACATCTGCATGTTAATTGGTGTGTGTGGATGCTCCAAGCATTTGCCTGTGATGTGGCCACACAGTTTAGAGGGAACATCGGTGTGAATTCACAGATGGATGTGAATGTTTTCCTGAGGCTCAAGCTGTCTGTCTAGAGCTGAAACTTTCAAGTCATACAGTTTGCAGCAGGGGTTACTGTAAAGTATGTTTGCGTTTACAATTTTAATGTAGCTACAAGAGAGTTCATAACAGACCAGAGCAAGATTCAACTCATTGGTAATTTTTTGGTGAGATCAGAACACGCATAGATCTGTGGAAGCTAAGACACAGGTTTTCTGTTAGCTTCCAATTCAACTTAGCAATGCTATGAACCTATACAGCCCCTTATTACTGAATTCCTTTTCTGCAATGTTTATCTTAACACAACCTATACCTTGGCCAGCTCCACAGAATAACATTACCAGGTTAATTTGGATTTGTCAAGACACTACCATGAGGAATGAATGAAGACCCAGAGGAGAAATCAGGCTTTGTTCAGCATCCTGCCTAAGTCATCATCATTCTTTAGTAGTCTTGATTCATGATTGCAAAACTGGTTAAAGAAGCTCTCTTTGATAATGAAACTAGCCATTGCTTTATAATCAATAAACATGCCATAAGCTGAACACACATATGAGAGAAAGACACAAGTCCCACTGAAAGCTGTCATGGTGTAAATTATGACTAGATCCATTTTGGTGATACAAGTCCACGGTTTTAACAAATTTTTATCCCACCAGTTCTAATTAAAGCTTTAAATATTTCGCTAAATGTATCTAACTCTGCAGGGGCATGGGAACCTAGACTGTAGCTTTAGGGTACAGGACCAGGAGTGTAGGGAGGTTAGGAACATGGCATCAATCTCGAAGGAGGGTGCCTGTAAACAGGAAGGTGGCTTGAAGTGTGTATACTTCAATGCGAGAAGTATACGAAATAAGGTAGGTGAACTTGCAGTGTGGGTTGGTACCTGGGATTTTGATGTTGTGGCTATTACGGAGACATGGGTAGAACAGGGACAGGATTGGTTGTTGCAGGTTCCAAGGTTTAAATGTTTTAGTAGAGTCAGAGGTGGGGGTAAAAGAGGGGGAGGTGTGGCATTGCTTGTCAAAGATAGTATTACAGCAGTGGAAAGGACAATGGATGAAGACTCGCCATCGGAGGTAGTTTGGGCTGAGCTTAGAAATAGGAAAGGTGAGGTCACCCTGTTAGGAGTTTTCTACAGGCCTCCTAATAGTCCTAGAGATGTAGAAGAAAGGATTGCGAGAATGATTCAGGAGAAGAGTGAAAGTAATAGGGTGGTTGTTATGGGGGACTTTAACTTTTCAGATATCGACTGGGGAAGCTATAGCACGAGTACGTTAGATGGGTCAGTATTTGTCCAATGTGTGCAGGAAGGTTTCCTGACACAATATGTAGACAGGCCAACAAGAGGTGAGGCCATACTGGATTCGGTTCTGGGTAACGAACCAGGCCAGGTGTTAGAATTGGAGGTAGGTGAGCACTTAGGGGACAGTGACCACAATTCGGTGACTTTTACTCTAGTGATGGAGAGGGATAAGTGTGTACTGCAGGGCAGGAGTTATAGCTGGGGGCAGGGAAATTATGATGCAGTGAGGCATGACTTAGGATGCGTGGCTTGGAAAAGTAGGCTTCAAGGGAAGGGTGCAATCGATATGTGGAGCTTGTTCAAGGAGCAACTATTGAGTGTCCTTGATAAGTATGTACCTGTCAGGCAGGGAGGAAAGGGTCGTGTGAGGGAGCCGTGGTTTAATAAGGAATTGGAATCCCTTGTTAAAGGGAAGAGGGTGGCCTATGTAAAGATAAGGTGTGAAAGTTCAATTGGGCCGATTGAGAGTTATAAGGTAGCCAGGAAGGATCTAAAGAGAGAGCTAAGAGCAGCAAGGAGGGGACATGAAAAGTCCTTGGTTGGTAGGATTAGGGAAAACACAAAGGCTTTCTATAGGTATGTCAGGAATAAAAGAATGACTAGGGTAGGAATAGGTCCAGTCAAGGATAGTAGTGGGAAGTTACGTGTGGAGGCTGAAGAAATTGGGGAGACACTGAATGAATACTTTTTGTCAGTATTCACTCAGGAACAGGACATTGTTGCCGATGTGAATATTGAGTCACAATTAATTAGAATGGATGGCTTTGAGATATGTAGGGAAGAGGTGTTGGATGTTCTGGAAAGGGTGAATATAGATAAGTCCCCTGGGCCTGATGGCATTTATCCTAGGATTCTCTGGGAAGCAAGGGAGGAGATTGCAGAGCCATTGGCCTTGATTTTTATGTCCTCGTTGTCTACAGGAATAGTGCCAGAAGACTGGAGGATAGCAAATGTGGTTCCCTTGTTCAAGAAGGGGAGTAGGGATATCCCTAGTAACTATAGGCCGGTGAGTCTTACCTCTGTTGTGGGCAAAGCCTTAGAGAGAATTGTAAGGGATAGGATTTATGAACATCTGGATAGGAATAATGTGATCAAGGATAGTCAGCATGGTTTTGTGAAGGGCAGGTCATGCCTCACAAACCTTATTGAATTCTTTGAGAAGGTGACTAAGGAGGTGGACGAGGGTAAAGCGGTAGATGTGGTGTATATGGATTTTAGTAAGGCGTTTGATAAGGTTCCCCATGGTAGATTACCGCAAAAAATACGGAAGTATGACATTGAGGGTGAGTTGGAGGTTTGGATTAGGAATTGGCTGGCTGGAAGAAGACAGAGGGTAGTAGTTGATGGTAAAGGTTCATCTAGGAGTGCAGTTACCAGCGGTGTTCCGCAAGGATCTGTTTTGGGACCATTGCTGTTTGTCATTTTTATAAATGACCTGGAGGAGGGGCTAGAAGGTTGGGTGAGCAAGTTTGCTGATGATACAAAAGTCAGTGGAGTTGTTGACAGTGAGGAAGGATGTGGCAGGTTACAGCGGGATATAGATAAGCTGCAGAGCTGGACAGAAAGGTGGCAAATGGAGTTCAATGTAGCTAAGTGTGAAG
Organism: Hemiscyllium ocellatum; assembly: GCF_020745735.1. Lineage (NCBI taxonomy): Eukaryota > Metazoa > Chordata > Chondrichthyes > Orectolobiformes > Hemiscylliidae > Hemiscyllium > Hemiscyllium ocellatum. The sequence continues at coordinate 46,784,642 of NC_083425.1, read as the reverse complement.
TCAGTCACTTTGGTAAGAGTAACAAGAAGTTGGAGTACTGGGCTAATGGTCGGATACTTGGTAGTGTGGATGAGCAGAGGGATCTTGGTGTCCATGTACACAGATCTCTGAAAGTTGCCACCCAGTTAAATAGTGCTGTGAAGAAGGCATATGGTGTACTGGCTTTTATTGGTAGAGGAATTGAGTTCCGGAGTCCTGAGGTCATGTTGCAGTTGTATAAGACTCTGGTGCGGCCACATCTGGAGTATTGTGTGCAGGTTTGGTCGCCATACTATAGGAAGGATGCGGAGGCACTGGAACGGGTGCAAAGGAGGTTTACCAGGACGTTGCCTGGTATGGTACAAAGATCGTATGAGGAAAGGCTGAGGCACTTGGGGCTGTTTTCATTGGAGAAAAGAAGATTTAGGGGTGACTTGATAGAGGTGTACAAGATGATTAGGGGTTTAGATAGGGTTGACCATGAGAACCTTTTTCCACGTATGGAGTCAGATATTACGAGGGGGCATAGCTTTAAATTAAGGGATGGTAGGTATAAGACTGATGTTAGGGGTAGATTCTTTACTCAGCGAGTCGTGAGTTCATGGAATGCCCTGCCAGTAACGGTGGTGGACTCTCCCTCTTTATGGGCATTTAAACGGGCATTAGATAGGCATATGGAGGAAAGTGGGCTAATGTAGGTTAGGTGGGCTTGGATCGGCGCAACATCGAGGGCGCTGTATTTTTCTATGTTCTATGTTCTATGTTCTAGTGTGATGCTCAGCTCTTCAGCAAGAAAATGAGCAATTATTTAATTAACTTGAGTCAGTGCTGAAGAGGCATATCTAAGGTTCTAAAGGAAATACAAAATGAAAAAAGCAATCAGGGAACCAGTTAGTATCCCAGGCCATCTCGGTAAAGTACACAGTAGCTAACTGGAGATGGCATCATCTTGAGCATGGTAACTTATATCTTGTTTGTATTGTGTTGATTCATAAAATATTATGTAAAGGGTCATACAGTCATACAGGACGAGAAAGTGAGGACTGCAGATGCTGGAGATCAGAGTTGAAAATGTGTTGCTGGAAAAGCGCAGCAGGTCAGGCAGCATCCAAGGAGCAGGAGAATCAACGTTTCGGGCATGAGCCCTTCTTCAGGAATGAGGAAAGTGTGCCTAGCAGGTTAAGATAAAAGATAGGGAGGAGGGACTTGGGGGACCTATCGCATTTCCAACGCCCCTCCCCTAAGTCCCTCCTCCCTACCTTTTATCTTAGCCTGCTGGGCACATTTTCCTCATTCCTGAAGAAGGGCTCATGCCCGAAACGTCGATTCTCCTGCTCCATGGATGCTGCCTGACCTGCTGTACTTTTCCAGCAACACATTTTCATACAGTCATACAGCATGGAAATAGACAGGTTGATTCATCCAGTCCATGCTGATCATAATCCCAAACAGAAATAGTCCCACCTACCTGCTCCTGGCCTTTATCCCTCCAAACCATTCTTACTCATGTACTTATCTAAGTGTCTTTTAAACTTTGTAACTATGCTCACATTCACTCAGGAAGCTTATTCCATACACAAACCATTCTGTGTTCAAAAATCTGTCATCCGTGTCTTTTTAAAATCTTTCTTCTTTCACCTTAAAAATATGCTTCCTAGTCTTGAAATGCCCCATTCCAGGGAAAGGACACCTGCAATTAACCCTATTGTGATGATGCTGCAGCTTCAAGAAGTCACCTTTTCCTGGTTTCTTTTAAGAGTAAGATTGCCCAAGTGGTTGTGAGCTGGCTACTGGAATCCATTTGAGTAAACATCTAAGGTGGCCTTCTTTTTTAATGCAACTTGAGTGAGTGTGACCAGCTCTCACAGGTTAGGATTTCTGGAGCTTTCATTAAGCTATAATGAAAGATAGATTTGGATGTAGGTTTGCTCGCTGAACAGGAAGGTTAATTGCCAGATGTTTCGTCACTCTACTAGATAACATCTTCAGTGGGCCTCAAGTGAAGCACTGCTGATAATTCCTGCTTACTATTTATATGTTTGGGTTGGTGATGTCATTTCCTGTAGTGGCGTTATTTCCTATGGTGATGTTATTTCCTGTGGTGAAGTCACTTTCTGCTCCTTTTCTCAGGGGGTGGTAGATGGGGTCTAACTCGATGTGTTTGTTGATAGAGTTTCGGTTGGAATGCCATGCTTCTAGGAATTCTTGTGTGTGTCTTTGTTTGGCTTGTCCTAGGATGGATGTGTTGTCCCAGTTCAAAGTGGTATCCTTCCTTATCTGTATGTAAGGATACTAGTGAGAGAGGGTCATGTATTTTCGTGGCTAGCTGGTGGCTGCCTGTTTGTCCAATATAGTGTTTGTTACAGTTCTTGCACAGTATTTTGTAAATTACATTAGTTTTACTCGTTGTCTGTATCAGGCTCTTTCAAGTTCATTAGCTGCTTTTCTAGTGTGTTGGTGGATTTGTGGGCTACCATGATGCTAAAGAGTCTAAGTAGTCTGGCAGTCATTTCCAAGATGCCTTTGATGTAGGCGAGAATGGCGAGGTTTCTGGATGTGTTTGTCTGCTTGTTTGGGTTTGTTGCTGAGAAATTGGCAGACTGTGTTCATTGGATGCCTGTTCTTTTTGAAAACACTGCTTAGGTGATTTTCCTCTGCTCTGCATAGTTCCTCTGTGCTGCAGTATGTGTTGGCTCATTGAAATAATGTTCTGACGCAGTTTTGTTTGTGGATGTTGGGATGATTGCTTCTGTAGTTCAATATTTGGTCCGTATGTGTTGTTTTCCTGTAGACAATGGTTTGAAGTTCCCCATTGGCTATTCGCTATACTGTGACATCAAGGAATGGCAATTTGTTGTTGTTTTCCTCCTCTTTAGTGAATTTTATGCCAGTAAGGGTATGATTGATGGTCTTGAAGATTTCCTCTAATTTGTTTGATTTAGTGATGACAAAGGTGTCATCCACGTAGCAGACCCAAAGTTTGGGTTGGATGGTTGTCATCCCTAAATGAAACAAACCCAGACTAGTCTGTTCGAGTACTAAAGCTAGATACTGCTGCTGTTAAAAAACTGACTTGTAAACAGGAAAACCTGGAAATACTCACAGTTCAGGCAGCAGTGCAAAGGCAAAGTTAAAATCATAGGTTGACGCGGTTTGCTGTCAATGACCAAAATCTCAACTCTGTTTCAGCTGCTGTCAGACCTCACTACTACTCCAGTGGTCTCCTAACCACCTTTATGTGCTTCAACTTATTCAAAGCTCTCATATTAAATCTCATACAGCCATCAGCCTGTGCTCACTGACCTACATTGGCTTCAGGTCTACCCAACACTTCAAATTTAAAATTATACTCCTTGTGTTCCCGCCTGTCCTTTCTTCGTAATCACTTCCACAACCCCCTCTGCCAAACGCCCATCCTCCATTTAACTCTCCACCAACCGTTACTCTGACATCTCTTTCTTCCATCCCTCCCCTCTTCCTACCATTGGCTGCCATTCTCTGAGCTGTGTAGACTCTATCTCTGTGATGCCCTAAACAAACTCCACCACCTCCTCTCCTCCTTCAAGCCATTCCCTCAAACTGACCTTTCTGACCAAGTTTGAATCCTTCCCTTCCTAATCCCTCTTTACTTGACACTATGCTGATTTTTTTTTCTTTTTGCCTCTTTTGCAAAGCATTTTAATCAGTCTTTCCCACTTTTAAAAGTGCTTTACAAATGCAGGTCATTCTTGGTAGTTCTTAAATTGCTGAAAGTGCAGTAAGAAATGATGTCATTCTTCCATAGCTTTGCCAATGTTGAGGATAATCTGTTGTCTTCAATCTGTCAATGTAATTAAATTCTTAGGTAAGATTTGCCGTGTTATTTACCTTCCTGCACCACTAATCCATCAACCGAATTGCTGGTCAAGAACCAGACAAAGTCCATATTGCTGAATAATAATCTTATTAGCAGGAACTCTGGAGTTGGGGCAGACAGAAATCACTGCGAAAAAGCCATACTACAGATAGGTCCCTAGACATTCACCAAAGTCTGACTGAGTCTTTTATCTTTAGGGAAAAGAAAATTAAGTGCGGCTAATAGGTGTCTTCAAGATTATAAAGGGTTCTGATAGGGTCAGCACAGAGAAGATATCTCTATTTGTCGAAAATCATAGACCACAAATATGAGTTTGTCGCTTATACATTCAATGGAAAGATGACTTTTAAAGAAGGTTAACAGATAGAGTATTTGTGTTCACCCTGCCGTGCAACACTGATCTGCAGCAAAGTACTTTTGTTTGTCGTTTGTGTAACTGGTTTGGATGAGGATATAGGAGTTGACGAAGGTTGCAGATGTCAGCAAGATTGCTGGTGTGGTGGACAGTGAATAAGGTGATCTAAGATTTTAAAGAGATCTTGATCAATTGGGTCAATGGGCTGAGGAGTGGCAGATGAAGTTTAATTTGGATGAATGTGAGGTCATGCATTTTGGCAATAAACAAAGACAGGACTTCTACAAATAATGGGAGGTCAAGCAGCATCCGAGGAGCAGGAGAATCAAAGTTTTGAGCATAAGCTCTTCATCAGGATGTATGCTTGAAATATTGATTCTCCTGCTTCTCAGATGCTGCCTGACCTGCTGGGCTTTTCCAGCACAACACTCTCGATTCTGATTTCCAGCATCTGCAGTCTTCACTTTCTCCTAAGGGCACTGGATAGTGTTGCTGAGCAGACAGACTTAGGGATTCAGGTCCATAATTCTTTGAAATTTGCATCACAGGTAGACGAGGTGGTTAAGAAGGAGTTTGGCACATTTGCTTTCATTGCTCAGACCTTTGAATAAAGGAGTTGAGTTATCATGTTGAGGTTGTACAGGACATTGGTGAGACCTCTTCTGGAGTTCTGTTTGTGGTTCTGGTCACCCTGTTATGGAAAAAATATTATTAAACTGGAGAGGATTCAGAAAATATTTACCAGGGTACTGCTGGGAATGGAGAAATTGAGGTATAAAAATAGATTGAAAAGACTGGAACTTTTTTCACTGGAGTGTAGGAGGTTGAAGGATGACCTTGTAGAGGTTCATAAAATCATGAGGAGCATAGATAGGTGAATGACAAGGTTCTTTTCCCTAGGATGATAGAGTTCAAAACTAGGGGGCATATTTTTAAGGTAAGAGGAGAAAGATTTAAAAGGGACATGAGGCGCAACTTTTTTTTACAGACAAAGTGGTTCATGCTTGGAATGAATTGCCAGAGAAAGTGATGATGCAGATACTGTTACAACGTTTGAAAAAAAATTTGGTTAAGTTCATGAATTGGAAACGTTTAGATGGGCATGGGCCAAGTGCAAATAGGTGGGACAAGTCAAGTTTAGTTTAGAAACACGGTCGGTGTGGACTAGTTGGACTGAAAGGTCTGATTCCATGATGTTTAACTTGACGTTATAGAGTAATAGCATCATAGAGATGTACAGCATGGCAGCAAACCCTTTGATCCAACTTGTGCATGCTGACCAGATATCCTAAATCAATCTTGTCCCATTTAGCCAATATCCTTTGAAACTCTTCCTATACCCATCCAGATGCCGATTAAATGTTGTAATTGTACCAGCCTCCATCACATCCTCTGGCAGCTCATTCCATACACGCATCACCCTCTGAGTGAAAATGTTGCCCCTTAAGTAGTTTTTAAATCTTGCTCCTCTCACCTTAAACCTATGCACTCTGGTTTTGGACCCCCAAAACCTGGAGAAAAGACCTTGGCCCTGCATCCCATCCACACCCCTCATGATTTTATAAACTTCTATAAGCTCATTCCTCAGCCTTTGAAGCTCCAGGAAAAATAGCCCCAGCCTATTCTACCTCACCCTATAGCTCAAACCCTCCAATCCTGGCAACATTTTTGTAATTCTTTTCTGAACCCTTTCAAGTTTCAAAATATCTATAGCAGGGAGACCAGAATTGAATGCAGTATTCCAAAAGTGGCCTTAACCAGTGTCCTGTTAGCTGCAACATGACCTTCCAACTCCTTTTTCCAATGCACTGACCAATAAAGGCAAGCATACTAAATGCCTTCTCACTACCCTGTCTAGCTGCAACTTCACTTTCAAGGAACCATGAACCTGCACTCCAAGGTCTTTTTGTTGTTTATTAAAATTGCAAGTGTGTGCCTAGACCTATCAAGATCAATTGTATGTTCTGATTAACTCTCCTCAAACTTAGTTAGAGGGAACCAGTCCAATGGAAACACAATCGGGTCCATTAAATTTAACTTGACCCCCACACAAAGGAAGGAAGCTGATCAAGAATTTTACTCCTTTCTTGATATTCTAAATTTCAATTACTTTATCTTAGGCTAGATTTGAAGCTTCTCAAATATTTTATGAACCTGAGTAAACTTCCTCAGTAAATATTCCCTCAAATGTAAGTAAAATCAAAATACTGTGGATGCTGAAAATCTGAGACAAACACAGAAAATGCTGAAGAAACTCAGCAGGTCTGGCAGCATCTGTAATGAGAGAAACAGGGTTAACATTTCAACTCCAATATGACTGTTTCAAAAGTGAGAGAATCCTGCTTCTAATTCGCATTTGTATATGTATGTACAATCTTTCAAGTTTGTTCCATAATTTATAAATTCGATCATCCGTCTCGCAGCAATTATTGTATACATACATATATTGTTGAAATGTTTCAGCAAAAGTCTATAAAAATATGATTTTTTATAGTCAAGGATCAACCTGCTGATACAATGATCATTTGATTAAGCCACATGTATTTGTAAAAGGAGGACATGCAAGCCAGTAACTGAGACTGTAAATTTTGAGCAACATAATCTACAAGGCCTGAATGGATTATGCTCAGAGGGACACTCTGGAATGTCATACCTGGGTAGGAGGGGCAGTATTGCAAACTGAACTGCAATCTCCTGTAAATTACCTCAAACTGTGAACATGATGGGAGAAAAGACAGCAGTTTTGATGAGAGATATAATAGTACTTTTGATTTTCAGCAATGCATAAGAGGAATTAAAAATTAGTTCCAACCCTGGTCGATGTGCCAATGGGTGATGGCACACGCTATAACTGAACAAATCAATAGCCATTTCTGGCATACAGGTAAAGAATTTCTATCCCAACTCCTCTCTCTCTCTCTCTCTCTCTCTCTCTCTTTATTCTCCTTGCAGGAAGCCAGAAATCAAGTGAAAGTACAGTTGAAATGAAAAAGAAAAAAGCCTTTTAGCCGACTTTCAAGCTTCTTAAAATAAATTGCTTGCCTACTAACACTTATATCACCCAATGTAGCAACCACAACATTCCTCTATCAACTCTTTACAAACAATCCACCACATCTGTAAATTTTAAAAAACGTTTTTGGACTCACTACATATTTTTAACCTGCGTACATGCTTTGCATATTGGATTTCTTCTCCTGTTTAGTAATTAATAAATTCACACTTTTGTTAATGCAAGAAAGCCCAGCTAAATCAGCTCTTTTTAAAAGATAAATTCAGTTGCTCATGGAGAAGGCAAGGGACAAGGGAAGGGATCCTTATTAAATTCACTCCGTTGGAGCCAATTGAGGGTTTGGATTAATAAAGATAGACAGCCAATTTATTCCGCTATACCTGAGAGCTTCACAATTTGGAGCAAGCCATGTAAAATGTACCTGGAAATTGTTGTAATGATACATTCATACAGTGCACAAAGGAAGATAGTTGTGGTTGTTGGAGGTCAATCACCTCATCCCCAGAACATCACTGCAAGAGTTGCTCAGGATAATGACGATGGTTAACCACCTTCAGATGCTTCAACAAGCTTCACTTAGAACTGGGGACATTCGCTGATATTGCATAATGTTCAGCACCATTCATGATTCTTCAGACATTGAAGCAGTCTGTATCCATATTCTACAAAATCTGGACTACATCCAGGGTTGGGCTGCAAAGTGGCAAGTAACATTTTGTCAAACCAAGTGCAAGGCAATGACTATTTCCACCAGGAGAGAATCTAATAATTGTCTCTTGATGTCCAATGACATTAGTATTGCCAAATCCCCATTACTAACATCATGGTGGTTACCATTGACTAGAACCTGAACTGAACGGGTCATATGAATATTAAGGCTACAAGAGCAGGTCCGCTGCTAGGAACTTTAAGATTAGACGAAATCTGTGCTGAGGTCAGCCTTTCAACCTCCTAAGGCTGCTACATTATTCAATATCATCATGGCTGACCTTTTCTATTTCAAAATCCACTTTCCCATTTATCCTTGAATACCCTGTCTAACAAGAGCTTGCAGGTTACTCTTTCAAAGAACTTCAATAAGTCATCTGGAAATGATCGTCCTTTGTCAAAACCATTCCAATTCTGCTTGATTACTCTGAGTTTTTCTCTGCGTGAAACTATAATGTTTTTAATGATTGTTGCTAACACCTCCCCACAACATTCAACAAACTAACTGGTGGATATTTCCCCATATTCTGCCTTCCTCCCTTCTATATTATATTTATTGCTTTCCAATCTGATGGAACTTTTCCAGAAACCAACAAATTTTGGAAAATTAATGCCAATGCATCAACTACCTCATTAGCCTCATTTATGAGCCAAGGATGAAATCCATCTGGCCCTGGAACCTTGTCAATCCACAGTTCCATCAGTTTGCTTTGTACCACTTCCCTTATAATTTTAAGTGTGCTACGTTGCTCCCTCCTTTCCATCTCCTAATTCATAGTTATCGCTTGAATGTTTTGTATTTTGTTATAGTGAAGATAGAAGCAAAATGTTGATTCATTGCACGCACCATTTCCTTATTGTTTAACACTAACTCCCATTCTCATTCTCTAGAGGAGCAAAATTCACTCTAGTTACACTTTTAATTTTTAAATACCTGCAGAAATTCTTACTATTTATGTTTACGTTCCTTATTAGCTTCCTGCCACATTTTACTTCCTTCATCTTGGTTAACCTTTCAGTCATTCTCTGCCATTCTTTATATTCTGACCAGTTATTTCACCTGCTATTCATTTATTTGCAGTTTTATGCCTTTAACTTCAGGTTAATGTTTTCCCTAATTTCCTTAATTAACTAAAGATTGTGGTTCTTTGCTTTGGATATTTTCTTAACAGTGGGAATGTACTTATTTTGAAATGTATTCTTAAATGTCTGCCACTGTATTCTATTGACCTATTCTTAGCCTACTATTCCCGTTCACTTCAGCTTTCATATTCTCTTAGTTGTCTTTATTTAGATTTAAGATATTTGTCTTCGCTCCCATCTTCTCCTTGGTAAACTGGATATAAAAGTCAATCAAATTGTGGTTGTTGCTACCTTAACCCTGAGGTCACTAATTAATGCTGTCACATCACATGATTTCAAGTCTAATTTAACCCATTCTTTGGTTGGTTCTAAAGCATGCTGCTGTAAGAAACTTTCTCAAAAGTATTGTATGAACGTTTAACCCAGGCTACTATTGCTAATCTGCTTTTTCACATTTAAAGTCACTCACAATTATTGCTGATATTTTATCATATGAACTTAATACTTTGTCTTGAATACTTTGTCCCACATTGTAGTTACTATGAGGGACCCTGTAGATCACTCCCAACAGTGACTTCCTTCACCTATCTCATCACGTCCGCACAAACCTATTTTACATCCTAATCTCCTCAACCAAGTTCATCTTGAACAATTATACAAATACCATCCTTGATTAACAGTGCTACCATTCCACCTTTAAACTAGTTCCTGTTTCTCCTGCCTGTCATATACGTCTCAATATTCAAGATCTAATCCTTGTCATCCTGAAGACATGACCCTATAATTATATTCTGATCATATTTATCTGTTTTTATTTGTGCTATCAATTCATTTGCTTTGTTCTGAATGGTATACACATCAGGCTTATTTTTCTTATCTTTGTAATGTCCAGTCTTGAAGGCAGGTGCATTCCCAGTTAGTGTCATGGAGAGGTACAGCAGAGAAACAGACCCTTTGTTCTAACTCGTCCATGCCAACCAGATATCATCAATTAATCTAGTCCTATTTGCCAGCATTTGGCCTATATCCCAAAACCATTCCATTCAAATATCCAACCAAATGCCTTTTAAATGTTGTAATTGTACCAGCCTCCATCACTTCCTCTGGCAGCTCATACCATACCTACACCCCCCTCTGCACGAAAATGTTGTACCTTAGTTCCCTTTAAATCTTTCCCCTCTCACCTTAAACCTACGCCCTCTAATCTTGGATTCCCCTACCTTGGGGAAAAGACCTTGACTATTCACTCTATCCATGCCCCTCATGATTTTACAAACCTCTATAAGACCGCGCCTCAGCCTCCGGCACTCCAGAGAAAATAGCCCCAGCCTATTCAGTCTCTCCTGATAGCTGAAACTCTCCAACATCTTCATAAATCTTTTCTGAACCCTTTCAGGTTTCACAACAGCTTTCCAATCGCAGGGAGACCAGAAGTCTTTACTCTCTCTAGCCCTTCCTGCTCTTCTGTGGCCCTCATTTTCCATACTACTGTGTTCCTACTTAGCTTGTCCCTACTCTTTGATATAAAGCATCTTTCCACATTTGATCCCTTGCCCTCACTGGTTTATTCAGGTGTAGACTGTCTGAATAGTACAGTCGTGCAAAAGTGAGGACTGCAGATGCTGGAAACCAGAGTTTAGATCAGAGTGGTGCTGGAGAAGCACAGCAGGTCAGGCAGCATCCGAGGAGCAGGAAAATCGATGTTTCGGGCAAAAGCCCTTCATCAGGAATAGAGGCAGGAAGCCTCCAGGGTGGAGAGATAAATGGTGGGGTGGGGGGTGGGGGTATGCTGGGGAGAAGGTAGCAAAGAGTACAATAGGTGAACGGGGCTGGGGATGGAGGTGATAGGTCAGAAGGGAGGGTGGAGTGGATAGGTGGGATGGGAGATTGGCAGGTAGGACAGGTCATGGGGACAGTGTTGAGCTGGAAGGTTAGAACTGAGGTAAGGTGGTGGAGGGGAAATGAGGAAACTAGTGAAGTCCACATTGATGCCCTGAGGTTGAAGTGTTCTGAGGCAGAAGATGAGGTGTTCTTCCTCCAGGCGTCAGGTGGTGAGGAGCGGCTGTGGAGAAGGCCCAAGACCTGCATGTCCTCAGCAGAGTGGGAGGGGGAGTTGAAATGTTGGGCCACGGGGCGGTGTGGTTGATTGGTGCAGGTGTCCCAGAGATGTTCCGCTTTCTGCAAAGAATCTCCATGACTACCTGGTCAAATCCCCGCCCCCATCAAACCACCCTCCCATCCTGGCACCCTCTCCTGTCACCGCAGGAATTGCAAAACCTGCGCACACACCTCTTCCCTCACCTCCATCCAAGGCCCCAAAGGAGCCTTCCACATCCATCAAAGTTTTACCTGCACTTCCACACATATCATTTATTGTATCCGTTGCTCCCGATGCGGTCTCCTCTACATTGGGGAGACTGGACACCTCCTAGCAGAGCGCTTTAGGGAACATCTCCAGGACACCTGCACCAATCAAGGTTTTGTGGACGTGAAGAAATAGGTGAAGGAAATGACTGTTGGGAGTGATTTCCTTGACACCCTGCTTTTTAATGTAGTGCCTAGCTCGCCATACTCTCTTTCCTCGTCCTAACTGTGCCATTGGTACCTACATGAACCACCATCGCTATACAAAGCAAGGGCAAGTAGGCACCACCAAACTTTTCAACTTTTTTTTCCTTCTGGAGATTTGTTGCAGAAGATGCAATTGAGGTAAATGCAATTATATTTACAAATATATCATTTGATGAAATGTCATAATAGGAATATATCAAACTATATTTGACAAATGCCTATTTCCCGTTTGCAATTCAAATACGGCTGAGTTTTCCGACCTAAATATAAATGAGAAAATACATTATAAGTAAATATAAAGTGTTCGCATTTTCCCTAAATTGTTTGATTTTCTATCTTCAAAGCCCCATTGACAAATATATCTAAGCAATAGCAACATAACGATACTGAATTCATAAATGCAGCTGTGAGTGTTTGGGATCTGAAATGGTTTGATGATCAGTCGGTAGTTGAGTTGAACGTCGCCTGGATGATGTGCTGTGCGTGGCTGGCGTGTATCCAGCATTTTAACCTGTCGCTTTGTGACTACGTTGGCAATTGGGGCTTGGGTTGTTGCTGTACTCATGGAAGTAGGAGAGCAGCAAATGAAACCAACCAGGACAGCGCTGGTGACACGAGTGGAAAACTTCAACGCTGCTCATCGCCTCCACAGGTAAAAAAAATAAAACTTGTCACCATGTCTCCCGGGCAATGGGGACAACATTTAGACCTTGTGAGTTTCACTTTAACTGAGAGCAGGAGCATAATACGGAAACCATTCTCAGGATATAAGCTCCGGTTTGTCTAGTCTGATGTAATTGTACGTGGGTTTACAGAATTTATTTAACCATCACTTCACTGTGTTATAGAATGTCCTTGTATTAGACTTTATCTCCCAAACAGAAACTCTTTGTGCAGGGTCTCTCGCGTCATGGTTGTCCTTTTACTGTGCAACACCATGTGAAATGAACCTTTCACACTCTCTGAGGGAAAAGCCTGGGATTCATTCTGTGGCGATCCTGTACCCAGACCCGCAGCTACACGGGTCCTCTTTAATTCGGTGTAATGCATTCCGGAAATCCTGTCTAATACCGAGCTAGCTGTGTTGGACGGGATTTACAAAGTTAAAAATCACACAACGCCAGGTTATGGTCCAACAGGTTTAATTGGAAGCACACTAGCTTTCGGGATTTAGTCAGTGTGGTGGATTGGCTCATTAGCTACATTTTTCTTCAATGTCTGTCTGAGGTCCGTGGATTCAGGCAGGCCTGCAGTTTACCCTGATCTCCCATCTATTTCCACATCCGAGACAGGGGAATGGAATCAGTGACCCCCTCATCCATTTGGCATTCTGGCAAATCCAGTTACTTACACCCGATTTATTTACTCAGCCGCTTTGAGGTGTGCTGTGAGGCAGCACCTGTCATCCCTGAACAGTTCACATGGAATGTTATTAATGAAGTATCTGACACTCACACTGACACTGACACTGGGGCAGGTAACCAAGGTTTTAGGAGACAGAGGTAGTGAGATTAGATTTCTTACAGTGTGGAAACAGGGCCTTCGGCCCAACCAGTCCACACCGACCCTCCAAAGAGAAACCCACCCAGAACCACCTCCCTCCTAACACTAGTGGGCAATGGCTAATTTACCTGGCCTGCGCATCTTTGGATTGTGGGAGGAAACCTACGCAGACACAGTCACCCAATGCTGGAATTGAACCTGGGACTCTGATGCTGTGAGGCAGCACTGCTAACCACTGAGCTGGCTCTTTCCACACTGACCCTCCAAAGAGCAACCCACCCAGACCATTCCCTGCACCTAACACTACGGGCAATTTAGCATGGCTAAATCATCTAACCTGCACATCTTTGGACTGTGGGAGGAAACCCACACAGACACGGGGAGAATGTGCAAACTCCACACAGTCACCCAATGCTGGAATTGAACCTGGGTCTCTGGCACTGTGAGGCAGCAGTGCTAACCACTGTGCCACTGTGTAGAATAGGTAGATTGGTCATGCTAAAACAGTTGTTGCTGATCTCATGCTCAGGCTGTTTTTTTTCCCATATCTAGAGTATTGTATCATGAATGAGTGTTATTCTGCTGCTTGCTGGAGCTGTGATTAGTCTTACCAGCTGCCTTGTGGCTTAACAAATTCCAATCTGTCTGAAAGCTGCAATCACTTACAAATTAATGGTTGCCCCAGAATGAAGTTTGAAATTTGTCTTGTTCTTAAACTGTTGAAAAGAAGGCTTTGCTAATGTTGCAAAGAAAGTTTGCAGGTCACAGAGGACATATTCTTAAAGTCAACAAGCCAGGATATCCAGGAATATGGCCAAACATGTATTAATTTCTGTTATGGTGATGACAATTATGCTTATATGGACATGTTGTATGAGGGGAGCTTGTCTTGCTTTGAGGACTGCTGGCTAATTCCTGGCTGCTTGAAGTAATAGTGAAGCAGAAAAAAAAGGGTAATTGAACCAAGATCTTCTAAAAAACAGTCAAAGAGGTTTACTAAGTACAGGATGGCAATGTATTTGAAAATATGCTGAAGGTACTGCTACAACATATTCTGTGGGTTCATAATCTCAAAATAGGTGTCTGTCTTAGCTGGTGCTCTGTGGTCAGGTGGGTTCCAACTACACGAGGGTCAATATTTTCTTTTAATTGATTCATGGGATGAGGGCATGACCGGCTCGGACAGCATTTATTGCCCTGTCCCTAAATGTCTAGTGGGCAGTTATGAATCAACCATATTGACATGGGTCTGGAGCCACATGTAGGGCAGACCAGATGAGGATGGCAGTTTCTTTTCCTAAAGAACATTAGTGAATCAGATGGATTTTTCTGCCAATTGACAATGGCTTCATGGTCATTATTAGACTTTTAATCCCAGATTTTATTGAATAGAAATTCCACTGTCTACTGTGGTGGGATTTGAACTCTGGACTCCAGAACATTTCCTGCATGTCTAGACTAACAGTCCAGCAATAACACCACTAGGCCACTGCTTCCCAATATTCAGTGTTCATGCCCCCATTTTTTTAAAAACGTTAATGCGTGGGATGTGGGCAGTGGCTTGCTCAGCCATTTTCAGATATCAGTAAAAAGTGAATTGGAGTGAACTGGAGTTGTGTGTCAGCCCACCCAATGTTAGACACTAGCCGTAGGACAGAGAAATCTGCAAGACCATTCGCACAGATTTGAGAGAGAAAAATACACCATATACTAGATAGGAAATCAGTGTAGTGTGTTCAGTTTAGAATAATTGCTTTGAAAATGTAATACCATTGGGAACTTGTTTTCCAGTAATTACTTGAGTGATGAAGAGAATAAGAGAATTTTTGGAAAATGCAACAACCCAAATGGTCATGGCCATAACTACAAAGGTCAGTAAACCTTATTGACATAATTTCATAACCAAAATGTATGCAATGTATTACTACCTCAACCTAGATACATAAGTAACATTGTCTAGTGAACTCTTAACAGTTCCTTACTGTGTTCTGCAAGCCAAGTACAATCAAACTGTTATAACACAGTCGTTCTGTACTTGTGCAATCCCATGTTATAAGAAAATTGTGTAATAGCAGCACCATTTAAACTAAAAGGGCCAGAAATGTGTTATAACCAATACTCGCTTTAAAAGTTTGTGCTTTAGAAACATTGTCCCAGTTCACCGATCGTGTTACAGTGAATTCACACTAACGCAATACACATTATAGCAGAACCACCGGTAGCTCCAAGCAGTTTGGTGTTGCAGTGTTTGATTGCTTCTGAACTGTGGCACATATTTCATTCCGTGGCGTTAACTGCCAGCTGATCAGACTTCCGATCTTTGTGTGGTGTTGTTTATTTCTTAATGAGGAACATTTTCCAAGTTTTCACCCCATTTCAAGACAAACATCTTTGTGATCCTTCAGTGTGACCTGTGAGAAAGGGGGTGGGGGTCCTGGGAGAGCAGAGGGCCTGTTTAGAGTGGGAGCTCAGCTGGAATAATTCAGTCAGAGCTCCAGGGATGCCGCTGCTGCCTCAAAGCCTGTGACCCCAGACGCCCACCTTGTATAAATGGCTATTTCCTGAGATCCCACACTCAAGATGCTCTGTTGGTGGCAACATTTCCCCACAAGGTGGTGGGGTGAAGTAGAGAGCAAGAAAGTTTAATACAGCTGTTAAACCAAATGTTTAGGCAATTGGTGCAATAGCTTTAAAAGAACCTCTTTACCTAGTTTGGAAAGTGGAATTTTTTTTTCTCTCATTCTCCTCTCCCTGGATTTTTTTAATGAGCAAAAATTAGATTCTATGCTGAATTCTTTTGTTGTTGAGACCTACAGGTTGAAAAATCTATCAATAAAGGCCGAAGAGCTGATGGTTTGGAATGGTTGTTAAGGCCGTGTGTGTGTGATGAAGGATTGTCTGAGCCCAAAAAGGTCCTTAATGCTTTCTCAATTTATATCAGCTGTTTTCGGAAAGGTTGCATCTTTTATTATCATTGACTAGGACAGAATATAAAATTTAGGTTTTAATGCCACATGTATTCAAGTAAAGAGTACTGTGTAAAGTGTAAAACGTCACCATTCTCAGCACCATCTTGACTACAAAGGTTTCTAGGTTCAAAATCTTAGAATAGAAAAAAAAGTTTAAAAGTTCATCGTACAGGTTTTTTTTTAGTATAAAGTGGAAAGATAAAGAAAGTAAGTTAGAAGTTAAACATTGCAGTCCTTTCTCAAGCCATGGGCCAGCGGGTACTCTACGCTGATCTGGATGATAACTGGAAAATCCCAGTCAGCCTCTTTCAGTAGGCTTTGATGGGCATGTGGGTACCCCAGACCATTCCAGGGAAATGGGGTGGGTTGGAAGAGGGGAATAAGGAAGCAAATCAGCAGTGTAAAATTCTGTATGTGTCCGCCTTCATTCCCAGCTGCTCCACAAGCTAAGAATCCATCCATTAGGAAGATGCCATGGTGGAGAACACACGGGCTACCTGTTGTGGGGATTCATATCTGCTCGTGACTGAGTCACATAGAATACCTCGTGCTCACAGTTTATTTATTGCTTATCTACTTGAAGGCTATTGCTCCAATATAATTTGTAGCTATCCGTAAACTGAAAATACAATTACTGCATTTCAAAAACTAACTTTTTAAAAAAAAAGTCTGTAAAATAAGCATTGTTTATGTGAATTTTCAGTTTTCATCTTCTGAGCAATTTTTAGTGTGTGACATTTCTGACCAGTTGTATTTGTGTTTTGCAGTGGAAGTTACAGTACGTGGCGAGGTGAGTGTGAGAGTCTGCGTGGGGGTGGGGGCGGGGGCAGATGGTGACATAGTAGCCTATTGACATTACTACTAAAGGCCCAGGCTGATGCTTTGGTGACAAGGCTTCAAATCCCACCTCACCAGCTGGTGGAATTTAAATTCAGTTAATAATTGCAGAATAGAAAGCCAGTGTCCATGACAACTAACATCAATTGTTATAAAAACCCATGTGGTTCATTAATGTTCCTTAGGGAAAGAACATTGCCATCCTTATCATGATTGACATGTGACTCCAGACCAACAGTAAGGTGGTTGACTCCTAGTTGCCCTCTGGATTGGCTAGCAAACCACTCAGCCCAAGGGCAATTCGAAATGGATAACAAATGCTGGCCTTGCCAGCGATGTCCATGAGCATAAAGAATAAAACAAAACTATAGGCTACCCAGAAACGAGTACTAAATATGACTGAAGAAAACAGCAAGAGTTGATTCTGCCCAATTTTTATTTTCAAGTCATAAGTACTAACATTGACTTGGTCATGTCTTTCCGGAACTATAAACTGATGAGTCTTGTGTCAGTGGTGGGTGTGTTGTTGGAGGGGATTCTAAATGGCAGGATTTACATGCATTTGGAAAGACAAGGACTGATTAGGTATAGTCAATGTGGTTTTGTGCATGGGAAATGGTAGCTCACTAATTTGATCAGGTTTTTTGAAGAGGTGACAAAGAAGATTGAAGGCAGAGCAGTAGATGTTGTTGATCTAAACTTCAGGAAGGCTTTTAACAAGGTTCCATATGGCAGTCTGGTTAGTAAGGTTAACTCACATGGGATCCAGGGGGAGCTAGCCAATTGGATACAAAATTGGCTTGAAGGTAAGAGACAGAGGGTGGTGGTAGAAGGTTGTTTTTCAGACTGGAGGCCTGTAACCAGTGGTGTGCCTCAGAGATTGGTGCTGGGTCCACTGATTTTCATCGTTTATATAAGTGATTTGGTGTGAAAATTGGAGGCACGGTTCGTAAATTTGCAAATGATACCGAAATAGATGATGTAGTGGACAGTGAAGATTATCTCGGAGTACAACGGGATCTTGATCAGATGGGCGAGTGGGCTGAGGAGTTGCAGATAGAGTTTAATTTAGATAAATGTGAGGTTACATTTTGGTAAGACAAATCAGGGCAGGATTTATACAGTTAATGGAAGAGCCTTGAGGAGTGTTGTCGAACAAAAGAGACAAAGTGCACAGTTCCTTTTAAGTGGTGTCATTAGTTGAGGGAATGAAGAAAGCATTTGGCACACTTGCCTTCATTAGTTAAAACATTTGAGTATAGGAGTTGGGAGGTCATGTTGCAGCTGTACACAACATTGGTTAGGTCACTTTTAGAATACTGCATACAATTCTGATCACTCTCTTCTTTCGGAAATATGTAGTTAAACATCAGAGGGTGCAGAAAATGTTGTCGGTGCTGGAGAGTTTGAGCTGTAGGGAGAGGCTGAATAGGCTGGGGCTATTTTCCCTGGAGCTGAGGGATGACTGTATAGAGGTTTATAAAATGGGGAGTGGCATGGAAAGGGTGAATAGTCAGGTCTTTTTCTGAGTGTAGGGGAGTCCAAGACAATAGTCTAAGTTTAGAGTGAGAGGGGAAACATTTAACAAGGACCTGTGAGGTAACTTTTTCATGCATAGAATGGTTCATGTATGGAAGGAGCTGCTAGAGAAAATGGTGGAGGTTGGTACAATTGCAACATTTAAAATGCGTCTTGATGGGTATATGAGTAGGAAGAGTTTAGAGGGAAATGGGCCAAATGCTGGTAAATGGGACTAGATATCTGGTCAATATGGACAAGTTGGACCAAAGGCTCTGTTTCCATTCTGTATGAATCTGTGATTCTCTGACAATGGGTGGGTGTGTTCAGACACAGGAACAGTTTGAAAGTTGCAGTCCCAGGTGGCCTAACACCTTTTGGCATCAGCAGGGTGTGCTGCAGTTTTCTAAAACGCTGGCCAGTCAGGAGGGAGAGCACAGCAACCTGCACACTCCAACTCACTGGCTGCTAAATGTGTTGCTCTTTGCTGTGCTTGGAAACAGGCTGGTGAGGAGGCCCTTAGAACATATTTAACCTAGTGAGGGAGAAAGTTGAATCATCTAATGCACACCCTCTGAGAGCAATTGGGCAGGCTGGACTTTAATCACAGAATCATTCAAGTGCAAAAGGAACAAGGAATGTAGTGGGTCAGTGGAAATGTCCCTACTTTTGGGTCAGGACACCCAGTTTCAAGTCACACCCACTTAATTGTTATGCCATAAAATTGGCAATGCCAGAGGAGACTATTCGGCACGTTACATCTGCACCTTAATGTGATGTCACTGCTGAGTTAAAGCACCAAAGAACATGCAAATTAGGCCATTCAGCCCCTCAAGCCTGCTCCTTCATTCTATGCCTGATCGTGTTCTGAATTCCACACTCACTGAATCACACGTTCTACCTCCAATAATCTGAGATTCTTGTTAGGCAGGGGAATCAATCCAGCTCCATTTTAAAAATAGTCAATGACCCAAGCTCCATCACCTTCTGAGCTAGACCATCTAAAGGTGCTCTGAACAAAGATTCCTCCTCATCTCTGTTATGAAAGGACATTTATTATCAGTGTCTGTCTATGTCTGGA